>NW_008824982.1:5244440-5270723 GCF_000699105.1 Pygoscelis adeliae
AAGCAGTCCTGAAAAACTGCAGAACAGATGAGGGAAATTACAAATGGGAAAAGTCCGTGCTAAAAGCGGGTTCTGCATTTAAAATGAGAGCTAACCATCTAAAAGGCATGGCCAGGCCTCTTTACAGTGAAGACTTCCTCCAGTAGTCCTGAAAACACCGTCCTTCACAGACCAAACACAGCTGGACAAACTGTAACAAGCTCCTTCACTTGCATAGGGCATCTGCTCTGCCTCTGACGAGCCTGTAACGTGTACAGTTACAGTATAAGGGAGCTAGCACTCAGTAACCACTCTTCGTAAAAACACACATATACAGGACACCACATACACAAGAACAACTTCAGAAGTCGTGCTGCTGGGAGCAGCCAGCTCCTGGGGGAGGGAGAGGCGGTGGCACGACTACCGGGCGTACACATTAAATCCTGGCACGTGGTGTGGGCAAAGTGGCACACGGCCTTCTCCTGTCACTGGGAGGAGTGACGGGGCCCACCTAGCCAGCACAGATGGTCGCTGCTGCATGGATAACATCCACTGCACATTTCTCATACGCTGTGGATTTCTGCACTTTGTCAATGCAGCCCTAGCAAGTACCAGTAATGGGTGGCACACCTGAGGGAAGCTCACTCTTTAGGGTAACCCATGGGATGTGGACACAGCTCACCACCTCCACTCTCAATCCACAGCCCATGTCATCATGCCTGTAGATGCTGGATGTGTGTTCTTCATTAGCTGTGCTAACATACAGTGCATCCATCATCTCTGCTGAAGACGGAGGGAAGGTGGTACCAAACAGCAGGGAGGCAGTTACTACTTACATTGCTCATAGCTATCCCTGAAAGTGTGAATGTCTCTATCCCATTCCCTCCCAGTGCAGCATTGAACAGGTGAGCTTAACTCACGCAGTTTTCTGACCTCATCACACTTTTCCAGTACTTACAGTGGGGCTACAAAGAAGATAGAGGCGCTCTCTTCACAAAGAGCTACATGGAGAAGACAAGAGGCAACAGGTACATGTTGCACCGGGAGAGGTTTCATCTCAATATAATAAAGAAATTTTTTATAGTCAGAACAATCAGTTACTGGAACAACCTCCTCAGGGATGTGGTAGAGTGCCCATCACCGGAGGTTTTCAAGATGCAGCTGGACAGGGTGCTAGATAATCTCATCTAGGCTCACTTTCCCATGAAAGGTTGGACCAGATGATCTTCTGAGGTCACTTCCAAGCTGGGCTGTTCTATGGTTCTGTGATTCTAACTTACTGATAGTTTGCGTTAAAACAAGGTAGAGGAGAAGCTCACATGGTCAGGCACCAGTCTTACCTTGGAGAAAGCAACTGAAATCCGTCACCGGTGAGAGCTACCTTTACCTGGCTCAGTGCACTCGGCTTCCCTTCCACGCTGTGTTATGGGAATCACCAGTAGTTTATACCAACTTGATTAACTTTGCACTGGAGGAGAGGAGAAGGGGCAGCCTTACACCTAACTCAGAGCCGGATGTGAGTAAAATAGCACCAATCAGAGATACTGCACAGTCTGCCATCGTCTTCCTCAGGCGATCACTTAAGATTTGAACACCCTCTTCCCCATACATACACATACCACCTCAGAGAGAACTGTGCCCAAGACAGAGCAGAAAGCCTTATGCAGTGGTTAAGCACAGAAGTGTTTTAAGAGACCACTTATTAAGTAAGACAGTAAGCGTCTGCAAGCATCTTTCCAGTTCTTTTCTGTGCAAAGGTGAGTAAGCGAACCTCAACCATCACCGAACCAACTATTTGATTTTGCAAAATCAGGAGCTCCGGTCACTTATGCAAACTGTGTTTAAGAACAGATTTAAGAATACGAAGATGTCAGCTTTCAGCCACTAACTACTGTCTCTCAAGAGACACAAAGTGATTCAGTGGATATTTTTAACCCCCAACATCTGGAATAGAGCCCTCGCCCACCTTTACACACAGGACATGACCCTGCATGTTCATTGTGGGACAGCAGCTCTGACGAGGGCTGCTTTACTTACTCCAGGATAAGCACACATAAAGAACATTTTCTTGTGAATATGATATATATTAGGGTGCTAGTGTGTTTTCAATAGCCAGTTTTAAAAATTGTTTGTACCTGCAGCATGTATACTTCAACATGCAAATTCCCACTAACAGTCTTTTAGAGGAAGCTTTAAAAAATTCCTCTCATTCCATAAACATTTAAACATGCCTGTGCTTTCAAGTATGTGAAGATGTGTCTTTTAAGCACTAACATGAAGGGATGCACGAACAGAACCTGTCACAAACAAACAACGCTGACAGCAGCTGGAAAATGCCCCTTTCGGGCTGGTAGTCCAAGGTCTATCCACAAATTGCTATTCGGAATACTGCACCATCAATAAATATAAAATGTAGGTAATGTTCATTGACATTATATAGTTCTTGAATTGTGCCTAGTTTATACCTATAATTAAACAACGGGGTAGATGATAGAAATAAATTAGGTTGCTACAATATAAGCAATAAGATAACCTAGTGTATATTGCTTAACTGTTTTTCAGGTCTTGCTTTACATTTCATTTCTCCAGGACTAAATTCACTCTGCCTTTCTTTTTTCCTCAGATAAACCTGTCTAGTAGAAGAAAAAATGCACATATATTCTACAGACAAAAGATGTGAGATTGTGGATTACCTGATCTGCAATAGGGCTTTCTTGTTTATCCCCCCCCCCCTTTTTTTTGTTTGTTATTAGTTATTTCATCTATTAAGAAAAAAAAACATTATACCTAATTGTCATGTTTCTGACTATAAAATTTTTGCAATAACAAAGATAAATTATGCTTAGCTTGAATTTCATTTATAGTACATAAAGGTCAGTTGTTTACCAGTATTTCCCTAAGAATCATCTTCGATATTTTCCTTCTTTTTAATTGCTTATTCAAAAGGTAGTGCCTATACCCTGTCATTATGTTAAATTAATGAGTGACCTGATTTTAATCAATGTTCCTGTTCTAATCACAGAAGTTATCAGATCTCTCTAAACTAAAAGAAAACATATCTCCTATTTTGCCATGGGAAGATAATAAAACTGATAAGAGTGCATGGTGCAGACCGCGTTCTTTGATGCTGCCATGTTTGTCTGTGGTTCTCTTCAGTCACAGCTCTGAATTGGGATGCTTTAGAAGGCAGGATACAAAAATATATAATCTATTGATATACTGTCCTATAGCAACTCCTTTGTATTATAAAAATGTTGTGTTGTTATAGAGATTGCAGATTATTATCTGATTCTAAAAGATATCACACTGCATCTAAGTCTGTTGATGATACACAATGTTGAAATATATTTTTCCGATTATTTGTTTGTTAAATTACGTTGACTTTATTATACTTGTGAATTATAGACAAATACTCTCTTGCTAACAGTAAATATCCAGTCTCTGATCTCACAAATTCAGCATGTGTTTGCACATATATAGCAAGAATGTACTGTTAGCCATTGGAAAGGAGAGCTGGCAAGCTTTAGATGAAAGGTCTGCAATACAGAGGGTGAACTGCGGATCTGCAGCAATATCAAAAAGAAAGAAGCTGCAGTCCTTGTGGGAACAGCTGAGCTGAATCTTCCTTTTTAAACATTCATTGGATTTTTTCCCTCCAGTTATAAGCCCCTTTTTTCACATTAGTGGTTTCTCATTAGTGCTGCCCTCCAGCAAATCACGTGGAGAATCAGCTGCACCCTCTACTCAGCCTACTCTCCAGAGCAGAGGGGTCAGTAAAACCAGCGTCGTATCCGTCCAACGTTGTATGGTCAAGTACATGTGATGGCTACTGAATTTCAGCATGCAACCTGATAAGTTTAATACAACAGCAAGTGCTATGTAAGAGACACGCCTTCTGACGTTTGCTTTGTTTTTTCAAAGGAAGAAAGGGTTTGCTGCCCATTTGAGGGCTCTTTCTATTCCAGTTTTCATGCTATCTTCACAATACCACACACACTTGATTCTACTGTACGTTACACATGCACAAAAGCAGCCAGGATGTGAAACCTCACAGAGGTGGCTGCTGGCTGCCGGGGGAACTGCATGGCAATTACGCTACCCTGCGACTGAAACCTTCTGCAGGGAAGGTGTGGATGCTGGCAGCATTTCTGACAGGGTTATTTCAAGCATTTCAAATAAAAAAGGAGCATTGCTTTTACCTTTCGTGTTTCTATTTGCTATCTCATCACAACTTAATCACTTTCTTGCATGGTTTTTATATAATCACGGAAGTAATTTAAAGAGTATTTATTTTTTCATCCAGCCAAAATGTAGGGTACTCCGGGTAGGGAGATTGGTGAAAGAATCAGTCAGTGATGTCATTTGCTTAAAAAAAAATGTAAAGATGTTTAATTTCCATGACGTGGAAGAAATAAAAGCCAGAAGACTGCTCCCAGTCTGAAGCCTCTTTAAATCAGTATTTTGCCCACAAGAGCTCTGATTTTTTTGTTGGGGCCACATGACTGATATTTCTATAACTGTTCCCATCAGTTCCTTTAATCTGTTCTCAGGATTTTGTCTTTTTCCCTGCGGACGCAGAAACTCCCTCAAAACTTCCACTAGTGAAAGACCTTCACCTACATCTGACTTGCATGCACCAACACCCAAGATGAGGGTTATTACAGCTCCAGCTTTCCGTGTACATAAAAGGAACTCAGCGAGTTCTTGCAGTCATGTTAAATGAAAGGTGGTGGTCACATCCAACCCACGGTTAATCTGCTCTCAACTCTCTACACATGGACACGCTTTACTACCAACATGAGTAATCACATCTTGACTCTTTTTAAAAAAAAACACCGTAGGACGCACCTCTTCATCCTCTCCTCTCATTACATGCACTCCAGATGTGCTTATGCAAGGTCTGCTCAAATGCCAGGAAGAGTTACCAACAAACTGACCACTGAAATGGCCTTTCCTTTAATTGCCTTCCTCCTCTGATTTTACATACCACTGTCAGAAAAAGATCATTCTAAGACAGCAGACAGCTCTGCCAGCAGTCACGTGTTTCTATAGAAAAAAACTATTTTCTGTTTTGCTTCTCTCTAAGTAAGAAAGATGACTGGATATGGGCTTTGAAGACCATTTTCTCAAGGTTACTTATTAGAAACTTCTCCATGTCACCAGTTGCTGTAAGCTATGGAGGGGATTAGATCCTGGCCTAGGAAAAATCATGGATGTCTCCTGCAGAAAAACCTCTGCTTTTGCAGTTCACCTGCAAGAATATGCAAAATGGGCACAGAATGCCAGAATCTCTGCTGTTGTAATGGGCACAGCTCCACTGACTTTAATGTGATTTTGCATATTTATGTTAGTAAAAGGTTTGGCTCGGGGCGAATTTTGCCATTAGAGGCAGGAGCTCTGGATACTGAGAGCTCAGTTGACTCCAAAACCATGCACAGAGACTGAGGATACTGAAGGGGCTGGTTTGCGAACCATAGGTATGTAACACAGTTAAAAGACAGAACAGCAACTTGAAGTGCGATAATAAATCAGATGCAAGGTACACCCAACAGACTCTCACAGTATAAATGTATGGTATGCAACACTTCTGCACACACTGATCTGCAAACTTTATTAACATTGCAGTATTCCCTCATTGCCCTGAAGCCAAACAGGAAAGTATGGTCAATCTTACATGCGTAGGATGGGGGGAGGAAGGGAAGGAGTGGAATTTATCTCTGCTTTTGAGATATTTCATGCTAGCAGGCACTGAACAAGGTGGATCAACAACTTCAGTATTGCAAATCCCCTGCTCCTCACCTCCCAGGTTTGCTTCAAAATTATCTCAAACCTTCTGCCTCAACGCACATTGAGTCCATAGGGACCAAGAACAAAGCAAAGTCTATTGCCATCCAGCACGGCTATAATAAGCACTTACTGCTGACTCCTTTCCTTTTCTGGTGGCAGTTGTTGAGGTATGAAAACTGCCAGAGGTAATTGGAAGTATGATGTACTGCTGAGCCTCACAGTGATCTAAGAGTAGCTGAGAACATCAGCATCATAGTTTTATTGTCTGTCTCCTGGTGTCTATAAATCCCAGCTTTTACTACCTTTGTTTTCATCATGCCAATCAAAGGCTTGATTGCCCAAGGAATAAATTACCAGATACATCACTATTTGGAAACATAGCACTCTCTTTGAAAGACGCTTATTTCTTGTGCCATCGTATGCATATTCTGCAGTACCACTATGCAAGGTATTGCAGAAATAGTCCAGTTTTCTATGTGATGTGACAACACAGAAAAAGGATAACATTACCTCTAGAGAGTGCAACACAACAGTGTAATATGCAGGTGGATAAAACAGTGTATTCGCAGAAAGGAGAGCTAATTAACGTGAGGGCGATAGGGGAGAAGGGAGAGGACAGTCTGCCTCATAACGAAGCTTGGCATGATGAGAAAGCACTTACCTGGCAGCAAAGGTTACAAATGTTAGTATCATAACAGGCTTAGTGGAAGACATTATGAACTTGGTAGGATGTATGTGTGCGGTACGCTGTAAATGCAGTGCAGGGAAGTTGAAGTAAAAATGTAGTTTCAAACAAATTAAATATCTAGATCTAAATAACTGCAAGAACTTCAGAATCTTTTAATTCCCTCTGGGGGAACTAATTTTATCTGCTGCGTAAAAAGTATCTCTAACAGTAGTTAAAACACCCTTCTTGAATAATTATTAAACCTTCCACAGGTCTACACCAGGGTTGTTTTAAAAACCATTAGGATAAAGATGGAAAGCATTACCACAGGCAGTCCTGAAAGTTAAGTGTACAGTTTTTAAAAAAAGTCCATGGGATCGGGTGCTAGCGTACACGGGAGTGTTTAATGCACTTTCTGCACCTGCTACAACTGACATGCAAGAAGGCTGCAAAATCTAGTGCACGTTAAATTAATGCATCAAAGAGAAACTAAAGATCATTTTGCAAGTTTTTGGCCATCTGGGAATCAGGACACATGCGTCTGAGAGCATTAAGTGTGACTGATCTCTGGCACCTCTGGCACTTCTTGAAACACGTGTTTTCGGATATCAAATTGATCTATCAACAAACTACTGTGCCTTTTACCTGGTGTATACTCAATTTTTAAATGTACGCTCTACAGAACAGTCTTCACTTACTAGCTTGAGCATTTTCATGGCTGTGGGAAGCTTGAGTTTCAATCCCCCCTGCTAAAACGGAGTTAACTCAAGCCCTTTCTGTGGGCTACTGTTTTAACAGCTATGACTTTATGTAAAAGGTGGCTCTACCCTTGTGATTTGGAAAGCACTCCAGGCTTTCTGTAAGCACTTGGGGCATGCTAAGATCATATCTAACAAACTGAGTTCCTCGGGGTACTTTGATGTAGGAATACGTAGCTTTTGAATTTTAAAATGGAGGTAGGTATTTGGGCATCTGGCTCCATCAATACAGAAGCACTCTGGGCATGCAAAGAACCAGAATTTAAAGCTACCAAAGAAGGAGCAAACTGAGAGGTTCAAACACACATTTTCATGTCCCAAGACTGTGCTCTGAGCAGCAGGTTACTACACATAGACATGGGGATGTTAGATGTCTATGACATTTTAGATATGTAGACAGTTAGGTGTGGGTTTCTTGGATTGTTCTATTAAATCTAGTTGCCCCTGAATTGCACTGTAGATACCTAAAGGGTACCTTGGATTTTATCCTTAGCAATTGACCTACACCTTGATGTCTGAAACATAAACAGTGCATCGGTTTTCTATCTAATTTTTTTATGTCACCTAGTTTATAAGGGAGGTCTTTTAGTTTGCTTTTTTTTTTTTTTAAAGGGAAAATTATGTGTTTCTAGGCTTCACAGTACTTTGTTTTCATCTTATGATGGAGCTGAGTGCCACATTCTCAGACAGTAATTATAGAGTACATGAGGATTTGAAATAATCAGAAGCACATCCAAAAGTAAACGTTAGGTACCATATTAATCTCTGATTTATGCCATGTGTCCTCGTTCACTGTGGTTCTGAAGGCATCAGGTGAAAGATGTATAGGAAGGTTTATTAGAAAATCCTGTTTTCCCAGACCAAAACCAAAAGGGAATTTTAAAGGAAAGTGTAGGAAAGACTTGGGTGTGAAACAATGGGGAAAAGTAGGGCACCAATTTCAGTCTTTTCCTGGAACCACGATGAGATAATGTCAATTACAAAAAAAGATGGAGTTTAAACTAGAAACTTTGATGGTCCTAAGAGTTTAAAGCTTCTTGGCAAACAAAGCTGTTGAGTGCTTGGAGTTGTTTGGTGAAAGCAGAACTGCAAATCAATTGCAGGTATATTTTTACAGTTAAACTTTGGCTTTTTGCTGGGAGCAGCTTAATGTTTTCTGCCTAAAAGCACCACAAGCACAGTACACTCACATGTTAGTTTTGCATGACGGAGCAGAGATACTGTGTGGGAAAAAAGTATATGCTGTAAAACTGATTTCCTACTGAAATGGTCCATGTACCACCACTATAAAAATACTGCAAGATTTCTCATTTACTGAAGCGACAATTCCAAAAACTCTTATATTCTCCCCATCAAAAAACCCTTGGTGTAAAGCCTGTTGACAATAAAATCCCCCGGAATTGACTTGAGGGGCTCGATTCTCAGTCAATGTATACATTGGCATAGCTCCCACAGCCTTCAGTCGAAGCCATGCTGACTTGTGTTAGGTAGTAATGGTTTCTCAGGTCTGAAATCTGACAGGATTTGAACACTTCTTGCTATGTGCTAGCAAGTGTTTATGGCCTCACAGGTAGTGCTCTTGCAGGATCAAGCCTTTCGGAAGATGCTCTCAAGAGAGTGGTCCTATTTGCTTCTTCAGAAATCAGATTCTAGGAAAAGCTTGCTTTTTTTCATTGTTTGCTTTCCATTTCTTCAGTCTTCATCTCATACCATTACACACTTTGACCAATGCTGTTTCAGGCTGAATAATGCCCTGAGCTGCTTCTGTTTCATCTTTAAATGAAATAGGGTGGTGTTTGGCTACATTTCATAAAATGTGTCATTTGATTCAACATCTTAATGCACTACCGCATACTTGTCCCATTCTCACCATACCTTTGGGCTTGTCTATACTTAGAAGCTCATTCAAATTAAGGCATGAAGTGAATTTAAAATGCAACAGGTATTCCCAGTCACTCTACGTGTATCCGAGCAATCCAGGACAACTATGGGAAAAGGAGACACTGCATTCATTCCACTCCTGGAAAAAAACTTGACAACATTTGAGCTTCTACCTCTTCCCTCCTTCAAGCTACATGGGAAAGAGACCTGAACTCTGTTGTAATCTTTATGTGGAAGAGGTCTAAAAAGGACACAACATGGTCTGCATCCTATGACAGTTCTCCTGTTCTACCCTTCCTCTCTCTCAGTCTAAAAGGAGAGTGTGGCTCATTTCAGCTAACAAATTCCCTGCTGAGACACAGGCAATGCCCTCGAACTCTCCTGCCTGCTTCCTCCTCGCACTGCAGGTTTTGATCTCTTACACTAAAGGCCATGATCATTGCAGAAGAGCAGGAGGGTTTGCATCTTCTGCGATTGGTGCTTCATGGGTCCGGCCAGACGAACCTCTGATACACGCTTGTTGGTGGCTGTGGGAGACAGTATTTAATGACCTGGATCATCTTGCTCAGTCTGCTATTCCTACTTGCTATGAGTGAACATGCAAAAGACGCAATTCAGCTTTTGCTTTTCTCTTTGAGGCTCTTAGTAGCTATAAAATCAGACACTATGAGGTTTATGTGGGTTTATGCTTTACTCTATACTGAGTAATCTGACTTGGAAAAGTGTTAAAAGCAGTATTACGTTGTCTGGGCATGTTTCAAAGAATTCTCAAACCAAGACTCTGATGGCAGAGGCATTTGTGAATATTTAGTATAAACCTCACGTTCAGATTCCTTGAATTCATAGTTTTCTTCTGGTTTTGCTTCTTATTCAGCTAAACAAGCTCAGTATTTTCCAATATCCCTTTTCAACTATGGAAGAGATATATTCCTAATTAGCTTTGATTCTGCAGAACATTAACTGGTGCTCCTCTATTTTACTGGCTCTAATGCAAACTTCAGGCAAATAAGGTGTAAAATACACTGAACACAACCTAGTGTTGCCCAGTTATTTAGAGATAATGTAAAAAGGGAGTAGGTTTGTTTTAGAACAAGTAGCAATGAAGTATGCAATGATTTCCCAAGATAGACAAATTCCAGTCTCTTAAAAATGTTTCTATTATTCACTTCCCATTCACTTAAATGGGAAGAAGCCTGATTCTTTTGTGTGGTATTTAAAATATACAGGTTAGATCTTTGGAGGAATTGCTACCCTAGCTTCTGTTAGCCGCACGTATAATTTTTTAAGGGAGAGTACACTTTTTGATAGCTGCAGTTAAGCTGTTATATAACATAACACATCTAAGTGCTTGCATTGAAGTAAGACTTCTTCATCATAACTACATTCATTGCACTTAATGACAACTTTTGCACTCAGATCTAATTATGGAATCCTAAAAGAAGTGCTTGTATTTTTTCCAAGTACAATATAAAGTGAGAAAAACATTTCAGCCCATCTGAAAATATTTTCTTAAAGGACCAATGAAGTAGATAATGCCAAAAATGTGATTATGAATGGTTTAGCACAGTATGTTTTTGTACAGTTTGGAAAATACTGAGTAATAAAAATAGTCCAACATGAAAAAAACGCATCTCATGAGACAGCATTAAAAAGTACACAGAAGACACGGGCAGCAACTAGCCATTAGTGCACTGAAGCCAATGGACACTGCACCATTGACCTCATTGGGCCTATTATCTTACCTCAGAAGGGAAAATCCTTTGAGTCCTTACCTGTACACTAGTAAGAGTGGTGTATTGATAAGCTTTGACTACCAGGTAATTGGCTTCTATATCTATTATCCCCAGGATCATGTACTTCCACCATCTCCTTTTCAAAATTGCCAGCAAGTTTTCTTCTCCTGTGGTAATAAACAAGAAGAATTATGCAAAAGAGTTAGGTTTACATGCACAAAATACTTGCCTGTCAAGAGAAATTATCTAGAAGATCTCTCACATTTACAATATGAAGTTAAAAAGCACCATCTATAAAGAGGTACCGCAAGGAGGTGAAAACTAACACAACCTATTTGTCTCGCAGATATTGAAACAGCCAGCTTGGTGAAGTAATATGTGAGGGTCAGATTGTCACTTCACTTAAGATGTAAGCAATGCCAGGAAAAACAAGTGCAGCTTGGGCAGACTGTAAATGTGTTCTTAGTTTTATTTTTATATATACACATATATATACACATACACATATAAAATGCTAAAGAATAGAGCAGTTTATTACATACATTTATACTTTCCATACATACTGATAAATGTTGTATCACACATTATGCAAGAGGATTTTGCCAGATGTGGGAGATAAGAGTATTTGCAAATATGATGGAATATTAGAGCATGAGAATAACAGTATCACCTTTGGGCAGATTACGGATCTTGTTCCAAGGGTGGTTATTACGATCCTAGAGGTTCAAAGTATCAGACTTGTTTAGAGAAAAGCTGCACTGAGACAAGCAGATTTTGCATGACAGGTTGCCCTGCTCCCAGGATCGATTTCTGAAGTTTCTGATTTTCTTTTTTTTTTTTTCTCTGCCTTCTACAGGAGCCCTGCCAATCACCCAGTACTTAATTTCCACTATGTGAAGACTGACAGTACAATACAGCCTGCAGATCAAACCCACAACTTTCAAAAGGTCAAAGCATTCCTCATGCTAGGCTAGGGATTATTACTGTTCTCCCTTCAAAAGAAACCAGCTCATTAGTGAGGGTGGACAAACCTGTTACTTATTTGTATGACAGGAAGCTCCAGACATGATGGGACCGCACCGTGAAAGGGGATGGACATACCGACTGTGACTGAACACAGTACGACTGGAGGTCTTTAAGAGTCTGTAGGCTAAAGAGGGATCTAAGAGGGTTGACCTGTACTGCCAAAGTACCATAAATGGAATTTGAACTGTCTTGAAAGTTTAAAAAAACCTCCTACTATTCTGAGATTTGTTCGTGTTGCTGTAGCCTTTCTAAGTGCCTGTGATCATCAAAATGAGTGATGGAAAATACAGAAGAAAAGGAACTTTATTGTCAATTGCCACCAAAACTTGCTCAGGCTTCCCAATTGTCCCTCATCATTTTCCATCATCACAAGCGTGTTAGCTCTCTGGTTCAAACAGACCCAGTGATATATGTGCTGCTATACCATCAGAAGCAGCAGGCTGTCTATAGCACAGGACTATCTCAGATCTTATAAGATGCAATCACAGAAAAACGGATAATTACTTCAGAAGTTGATTCAAGATTTAGATGTTAAATCTTGGCCCCGCTGAGTGACCTGAATGGGTATTTACCTGAACTAAGCATTGGAATAATTTGAAATTTTTCATTAACAGATGGTCACACATACACAATTCCAGTGGGATATTATTAGGCAACAACCTAATTATTTGTTACAGTGATAATGACACTGAGTGGAAAACTGTAAATGCTAAAAAGCTTTCCTTCCTTTCCTTCCTTCCCTCCCTTCTCTTTTTCTCTTTCTCTCAGTAAGCAGCAGAGAAATAGCAGAAAAAAGGTGGTGAGTAGGCTAATTATTTAAGACCCTAAATAAGAATGAGCCAGTTCATTGAACCATACTACACTCTCCTGTTACCACCAACTCACAGAAGAACTCATTAAAAGGAAATTCCCACCCTTTGTTTGTACCAGGGTACAGGAACAATGCACTGCAGGCAAAAATTATGACTACATTTATGTATTTGTTATAGAAGCATTAAGGTTGGAAAAGACCTCTAAGATCATCGAGTCCAACCACCATGCCCACTAAACCATGTCCCTAAGCGCCTCATCTACACATCTTTTAAATACCTCCAGGGATGGGGACTCGACCACTTCCCTGGGCAGCCTCTTCCAATGTTTAACCACTCTTTCAGTAAAGACATTTTTCCTCATGTCCAATCTAAACCTCCCCTGGCGCAACTTGAGGCCATTTCCTCTCGTCCTATCGCCAGTTACTTGGGAGAAGAGACCGACACCCACCTCGCTACAACCTCCTTTCAGGTAGTTGTAGAGAGCAATGAGGTCTCCCCTCAGCCTCCTTTTCTCCAGGCTAAACAACCCCAGTTCCCTCAGCCGCTCCTCAGAAGACTTGTTCTCCAGACCCCTCACCAGCCTCGTTGCCCTTCTCTGGACACGCTCCAGCACCTCAACGTCCTTCTTGTAGTGAGGGGCCCAAAACTGAACACAGTATTCGAGGTGCGGCCTCACCAATGCCGAGTACAGGGGCACCATCACTTCCCTACTCCCGCTGGCCACACTATTTCTGATACAGGCCAGGATGCCATTGGCCTTCTTGGCCGCCTGGGCACACTGCCGGCTCATGTTCAGCCGGCTGTCGACCAACACCCCCAGGTCCTTTTCCGCCAGGCAGCTTTCCAGCCACTCTTCCCCAAGCCTGTAGCGCTGCATGGGGTTGTTGTGGCCAAAGTGCAGGACCTGGCACTTGGCCTTGTTGAATCTCATACAGTTGGCCTCGGCCCATCGATCCAGCCTGTCCAGGTCCCTCTGCAGAGCCTTCCTACCCTCGAGCAGATCAACACTCCCGCCCAACTTGGTGTCGTCTGCAAACTCACTGAGGGTGCACTCGATCCCCTCATCCAGATCATTGATAAAGGTATTGAACAAGACCGGCCCCAAAACTGAGCCCTGGGGAACACCGCTCGTGACCGGCTGCCAACTGGATTTAACTCCATTCACCATGATGATTTATTTATGATGATTTCAGCATAAAGAAAAAGGAATATTGCAGATTTTATTTTTTAATACATTTAGGGAGGTATTTGCAAAAAAGCATTGAGATTAGACATCCTAATTCCTACTAAAATCAGTGTAAAACATGCAGATAGATCCTTTCCAGGTACTGAAACTATATCTCTAATTCTTGGGCTGCCCAGATAATACCTTTAGAACACCAGCTGAAAAACATCAATGCAATGGAAAGGCATGGTTAACACTTCAGAGAGATTTTTCTTGTTAATTGTAAAGAGAAAGTTTAAAAATCAAAGACATCAAACTATTAGACAGTATAAACCTCTCAGAGACACTGCAGTCTCTGTTCCAACACCCAGCTAAATCTGTTTTTATGACAGTAAGACCTTGGTGGTACCTACAAAGCAGAAAGAAGAAGCAGGTTCAAGAACTGGCACTGGCATTAGGCTGCCTGAGGAAGGACTACGGACAAATCTCAAGGAATCTTTTGACACCTTTGGTTTGCCAGTGCTTGCTTTCTCCAGCTTCAATTTCCAACCGCAGATCACTGTACTGTTCAGATGTGGCCAAATAAGTTAGCTTTAAAAAGGAATGTATGGTCATGACTTCTGGCTAACAGGTAAAGTCAGAGTTTCCAGAGATGGAAATTAAATCTGTAATTTTATCTGACACACAGAGTTCTCTCTTTTGCTTTCTCAATCCCTTCTGGGCTAACGACAGAAATAAGAAAAATATTTGGCAAGTGGTATTTTATCTTTGATACACAGCTCTGAGATATTCCGAACTGCAAAAGATCAGGTTCAGCTGAGAAGGCTCTGCAGCGCAAAGAGCAATGCCGAAATGAATTTATGCAGGCACTGTGCAGCTCTGATGAACATTGGTTTAGCTTCACAGCAAGTGTCTTTGTCTTGCCCAGTGGAAAGCAGAGAGATGGACAGGCGTTCAGCGTGACAAAAACAAAATAGAGAATTTGTTCCTGGAAAAAAATCTTGTGTGGGAGCTGCACCTTTCTCTGTGGAACATACGTAGTCTTCACTTCCACTCACTTGCTGCATCTCCTGTTACTTAGTGTGTAAGTGTGGTAAGAAAGCTCTGACCTGCATCCCTCTGCCCACATTATCATTATCATTATAATTTACCTTTAACGTATCAGTTGTGCAGATCTACAAGCATTAGCAAAACTGACGGACTCCATCTGAGGGTATATCTGAGCAAAAAGCAATGCATGTTTAACATTGTTAATCTGGGGACTGTTGTTTGTTTACTGCTTTCTATTTTTTTGGCATTGTCATCACAATTCATAGAAGGGAATGGATCGCTCCTGAAGTGGGAGATTTTCTGAGGAGAAGGGCAGGAGAAAGAAGATGATCATCTGCAGTGAGTGTCAGTCCAATGCTATGGACAAATCAAGGAAGAGGCAGGTGGAGTCCTGGTTTTGAGACGGGGCTGAAATAAAGCCACCATATTCAAATGCCACACTTTTGCAAGAGTGACCCAGTAAGGGCAACAGTGGAAGACAGCCTGGAGAAGGCACGGGCTGCCAGCACGACAGGACCTCTGGACAGCAATCACAGATGGCATCCTCAGGGAATTTGGAGACAACAAGGAGAAGTGAAATGGGAGTTAGGGAGGTAAGTGGGAAGCCTTGACTTAACTTGGGAAGAC
The DNA here is from genome assembly GCF_000699105.1 of Pygoscelis adeliae. Taxonomy (NCBI): domain Eukaryota; kingdom Metazoa; phylum Chordata; class Aves; order Sphenisciformes; family Spheniscidae; genus Pygoscelis; species Pygoscelis adeliae. The sequence continues at coordinate 5,259,926 of NW_008824982.1, forward strand.
TAAAATGAGAAGCAGAGGGAATCAAGAGCTTCATTCAAAAGTCTACATCCTGAATAATAATAAACATCACCTTTGCGTAAAAACAAAGTGGAGGAAAAAAGATCACACTTAATTAAAAACAAAACAAAAAGAGACAACCTAGGTTTTTTTTATTTCCTTGATGACAAAGCAAACTAATTATTCAGGTCTTTTGAGTTGTAAGCATTGTAGGCCAGAAGGACCGAATGTAGATGCCTACACCTAAACTAGCTGGTAAGGCATTTTTAAAGCATTTTTCACCTAACATATTCCAGATGAATTGTTTAGGATGAGATAACCAGTGTTTTGAAAATAAACATCTCTCCCACTGAATGTAAAGGGAAGAGAGATTATGTCAGAACGTGTGTTTTTGTTATTATCTCAATAGGACTGTGACTAAGTCTTCCAGCCAGTCATATAAACAAATACTATATCATAAAGTGTGCAGGTTAGCTTAAAGACAACATTTCCAGCAAGCCAACAGCACATATTGATGTTGGTGAACATGCATTTATGTGAGTGCACAGTGTAATGCTACCTTCAGACAGTGCCACCTTTTGATGGAGATCCCCTTTCAAAAACCAAACCCCTAACTTCTGTCAGCACTCGAGCTTTTGAAAATGTAAGCCTTCGTATTCAGTCTAATCCAAATGTAATGTAGATTTAAAAGCAAATTGCATATTAAGAATGTTTTTAGATTCAGAAGTCTAACATACTGTTAACACATAGGAATACAAACCTGCTCTTTGACCTTTCTAGAAGGATAGGTTTAGGTTTTACATTTTTTACTAATTTTGCAGGGAGACACACACTTGACAGCTATATATACAGAGCAGCTCTCAGTGTTTGGAAAAAAGCTACATCTTTGCCTCTGCTGGCTCAAATTAAAAATCAACAAATAAGCTGCCTTGTAGAAGAGATGATTTTACATCATATAATAAGGATTTACCCCTGAGGGGTTACAAAATTAAAAATAAATTAGAGAGAAAATTAAAAGAGGCTTTAGCTGTGCAGTGTCTACCAAAAATACATATATACACGTGCAAAAACCTTTTCACATTCACCCACACAGCCACAGAGGTACAATAAAAAAAAACAACCACCATTAAGACAGCAAATTCCCAATTATTTGTGTATCGGCTTGGGACACAGGTAGAGTAACAGCACTGCTAGACCAGAAAATAAGCATATTGCTTCTCTTTCATCCGCTGCAGTCTCTCCCTTTTAATTCAGATGATAACTTGCTATTTAGATCAAGATCATCAAAGGAGCTGTGCTCTCCTTCTGCTTTACAGAGCTCAGCAGAAGAGATCTAAATGTGTGCAGGAGACTTGCAAGGGGGAAGGCAGCGTGGAGAGGGAGGGCTGCTGGGCACGCTGGTCCTCCCCTGCCTCTAACAGGAGCATCAGAGTCAAGTGCTACATGATAAAGAGGCAAAAGTGTCACGGAGGATGAAGGTTAGACCAGAATTTACTTATCATCCCTTTTTTTGAAAAAGAACCTCAGTTACAAAGCACAATTACGGGATAATTGTTTCTTTTCCATTTTCACCCATTATAGTGAGTCTTGCGGATACAGAACTTCACTAGTAACAACGTTGCCTCTCTACAGACTTCGTAGTCATCCAGCCCTGCCGCAGGACCAGGGGAAGGAGGCATTCAAATGGGGTAATACCGTGTAGGGGTAACACAGACCTTCTATGTATTACTACACCAACAGGCTCCCATGCCTGAACAATAACACCTTGCTTGTCTCCTGCTTGGCCAAGGTGCTGGTTCAAGGGACTTAAAGCCTGTTGTAGAAGGCTTTCAGCTCTCCACTAACCTCAAAAGAACTGTCCCTCTTCTGTGTGACTTTAAATCCTTGACCCAGAATGGTTTCTTCTTTCCTCATATATATTTGTATTACTGATGACTACTTTATGGTAATACTGTTGCCTAAAGGCAAAACACCACTACTGCTTAATTATTTACGCAATAGAGAAAATGCTTTCTTACAGGAATACTCCTCCAGCCTGGCTTCACAAAACACCTGAATATACTCTGTTCACCTTATGCATGACTGCTTATAGGCTGCATTTTATCCTATACCATGTTTTCAGTAAGCCTTTTGGGAGACTAGATAACCTCAGCTCCGTTTGCCTCCTCAGAACATCTGATCTTATCCAACCTGATCTTATCCAGAGCTCCCTTCTGCTTCCTCTCCTGTAGTGGGAAAACCGCGTAACCCCCAGACATGCTGCTGGTGTAACAGCCCTGAGTCGCTGCTGCAAGCAGCTCCTGTGCCCTCCAGCTGCCAGCCAGAAGTTGCTGCCGCTTGCCCTGCACCAGCACTGGTGCTTGCGGGGCTGCACAGTGAGCCAGGGCAAAGAACTGCCTGGAAATAAAGATTTGGGGTTTTCAGATCAATTTTCAGACTGTGTCCTGAGCAGTCTGTGACCAAACTAATGTTAGTCATATGGGAGGTGAGTAGCAAGTAATAGAGGACCCAGGCAGCAGACAACTACCCCCTTCTCTGACACAGGCTGAATCGCGCATGCGTCCTATTTGTCACAAGGCGACAGCAGTCATTGAACAAACCCAGCAGCGGACACAACCGCCCTTGCTGCGAATATGCAGTGTACAATGAGGCTGCAGGTCTTCCTGCCATGTGTGCAGAAGCAAACCTGCAATGGGTGGTGCTGCTGAGGTGGAACGCAGTCACAGGACATGAGCTTGCGTACACGCCTCACCAGGGGTGAGCCACGTCATGGCAATTAGCCTGGAGAAAAGGAGGCTGAGGGGAGACCTTATCGCACTCTACAGCTACCTGAAAGGAGGCTGTAGCGAGGTGGGTGTCGGTCTCTTCTCCCAAGTAACAAGCGATAGGACGAGAGGAAATGGCCTCAAGTTGCGCCAGGGGAGGTTTAGATTGGACATGAGGAAAAATGTCTTTACTGAAAGAGTGGTTAAACATTGGAAGAGGCTGCCCAGGGAAGTGGTTGAGTATTCAAAAGACGTGTAGATGAGACGCTTAGAGACATGGTTTAGTGGGCATGGTGGTGTTGGGTTGATGGTTGGACTCGATGATCTTAGAGGTCTTTTCCAACCTTAATGATTCTATGATTCTATGTGTTTTCACCTTCTTAGGAAGTAAATCTTATTTACCAGTCACAATCAACAGGATTTTTCAGTTTTGAAGAGGTTCTATTTATTTTTGTTGTCTGTTTTGACTCCATGGCGTTTGAATGTCTACCTATCATACTAACATCTATTTGGCTGGCACTTTAGGAAAAGGTACTTTATAATAACCTTTGATTCCAGATTATCATAGGAGTAACACAAACTGAAGATAGGTTTGTGCCCTTTCTGTGCTACTTCTGTAATTTTGATCCTCTTTTCTATAATATGCTTAGCCTATTAACATGACATAACGTAGCTTTCCAGTTACTAAATTACAAGCTCATCTGAAATATTTAGACTTGCTATTTTCTTTTGAGATTTTGGGTTCGGCCCTGGATGTAAATCATAATAGCTGAAGACAGATCTAGGAATTTGAACACGCATTTTCATAAAACATGAAAGGATTAATTTCTGGTGCCTTGATTTTGATCCAGCTTAAGCTCTGTGGTTAGATCTGATAATCTTCAGAAATCTTCTTATTTCATGAGATGACTAGTCATACAATTTACTTTTAAGAGTAAATTACAACTAAAACTGCAACAATAAAGTAGTTGGTGATTTGCAGTTGCCTCAGTTTCTCTCTACCTGCCCGCCCACTTGATTACATACAGTTTTTCCCTTGGTGGCAGACACAATGCTGTAAGTTACCTCCATGTGTAACTGCAAGAAACAGCCCATGTCAAGGACCATGTAAGACCTGAAGAAAGCTCTGAATGGCGCACTGTTTCAAAAAACAGACCTCTAAACTCCCAGCCCTTTAAAATGTCAAGATAAAAAACACCGCAACATTTCTAGCACACAAATTTTTCATTTAAGTTGTTTTATCTCCCAGCCTAAACTTAGGTAAGCGCCTTTCCTGAAATGGCAGACTGCGTCCTGAGAGAAGCATTTGCACCTCTGTAATGCAGAGGGACACGAGCACACCGAGAAGCCAGAGCCTTGCCTCAAACCTGATTTGATTATGTCCTTATGTCTTCATGCATAAAATTTTCAAAATTGATTTCTGATCTACAGTACCCTCAGATTTAAGTTACCTCTGAGCTAACACTGTAGTCTGCCAGCTTTCAGGGTTAAATCTGGCTCACTCTTGCACGGAACTACTTCAAAACAATTCTATTACTTTACTTGGTAAGCTCTGCAGTCAGGCCCTTTTTTCATTGTTTATCCTAGTTTATCTAGTGTGAAGCTACTTACAGCACTGCAAAGAAAGGTTTTCAGAAGAAAAAAAATCTCATTTTCAAATTTACCAGAATGTTAGTGAAATTAAAGAAATCTGTATGTATCTCTGTGTATCATTTATAAATGTGTAATTTGCATGAATAATTTATTCTCTTGGATAATCTTGGGCATGTTAATCATATTCACAAGACTTACTTAAAGTCAAATAATCTTAAAAGAAATAATGTTCATTGTTTAAGGCAGAGGAATCAGCTAGGGTGCATGAGTTTGCTTCACCCCCCCACCCCTGCCTTCATCAACTCATTACAAAAAGTTGGTCCGAGCCACCTACACACTCTGTGACATTTTTTCCCCCAGCAGACAGATATGAATAATGAATTATCTACTCATTATTTGTGATTCCTATAAAATTTATTCCTCAAAGCATGACATTTGCCTGATACAGTAAAAAAAAAGACACAATGAAAATTGTCATTATTATTAACTACCCATAGATGAAGCAGATCCAACTGAAGTTAAATTTCTAGCCTTGTCTTTAGAAGACAATAAGAAGAGAATAAGGAAGTCAAGGAGTGTGTATCTTTCTCTGTTCCCCATCAATAACGTTTGAACACACTGATCCAATTCGAATCTAATCTGACACAGATAGAGTGCAAAGATATTAGTTCCTACAGTGAGGAATGGTAAAGTTCCTCTGTACGGAATACCTGTAGGAGAATAGGTAACTGAGCAGAAGAGAGAAAACCTACCATCGCCGCCACTAAGTATAGGCTCAGAGGTAAACTCACTACGTACTAGACACCAGAGTCTGGACTCTGCATCTTCTTAGGTACCAGCTCATTCAACCCTGAGACATAAATCCCTAAGAGATCAGGCAATCCTGGTTCTGGGACTCACCAAACTACTACCTAGTAGCAGATGCTGGTGTGAAATACAAACAAGGACTGCATACAACATGCATTAAGCATGAAAGAGAACCTGCTTTTTACATGAAGCCTAAAGATATCTATTAAGAAGGAAGTCCGTCTGCTGATGACTACTAAGAGGACAGTTCTATTAAAAGGAAAAAGGCTACTGGTGAATAACTAAAAATGGGAGCATTGTCTTTTGTGCACTATGGTGACATATGCATTCCAATACTATGACATTTCTTCTTAGGTTAGCAATAGCATTGGGGCATTTTAAAGTAGAAAAAGGTGGGAAGCTGATGTTAAAGAAGCATGGCTGGCAGAATTAAAATTTCATCTGGAGTCTATAGTGTTAACCGAAAATACATAAAATCCTAATAATACCCAGCACCAATTCGCACCATTGCCCTGGGCCAAAGGGAGAGCTGAAGAGTTCAGAATACATTAGGGCTGGATGGCTCAAGACAAATATGGCTTTACAGATGCTCAATGCTCTCTAGAGGTATTTCAGCAGAATTCCGTGTTAAAAGGCTGCAAACACACACTCAGTCCTCTTGGAGCATCTATTTGCAGTAGCAGCCGTGGGAAAAGCTAGCAGAGTTATTCCCCTTCTGGGACTTTCCTCACACCACTGTTGGTGAACTGGAATAATGTTTGCTAAACTTCCAAATCAAATATTAAATATTAAATATTATCCCTGGAGGAATATAGAAGCTTTGGGAATATGTCGCCATCATGGGTTATAGTAAAAGCCTCACATCAGAACAAACACAGATTATTCAAGAAACACCACTAATTACACATGAAGCAGAAAATGAGGGAGCTGCCAGCTGGTTAAAGCAATTGTGGGGCCGGTCCAGGACACTTCTTGTCTCCAAGGTGACCAGCAGCAGAGGCTGAAGAGAAGCATGCAAAACACACCAACCCATTGTGGCTCCTTCATTGTTGGCCACAGCATGAGCACCTTGTTTTATGCATGGCAGGAATTCCAAAAGGCACAAGTAAACCCAGTGAAGAATAGAGAAAATGCAGGCATGAGCACATAGAAATATGTGAAACATAACAGCTTCAAATAACACCCAGAGCCGGTGCATTCAATAATTCGCCTATCTGATGATAGGCAAATAGGAGGGAGGCAAATAGGATAGGGAGAGGAGCAGCTGGAGAACAGCCCTGAAGAAGGGGATCTGGGGGTGCTGGTTGACAGCAGGCTCAATATGAGTCAGCAGTGTGCCTGGGCAGCCAAGAGGGCAAACCGTGTCCTGGGGTGCATCAAATCTATTCTATTCTATTCTATTCTATTCTATTCTATTCTATTCTATTCTATTTTAAGACTAACCCTTCACCTCAAAGTTGTATTTTATAGCACTGGCTTCCTTAATTTTTTAATTCTTGAAAGAGCAAAGCTTCTGATGAAAAAAAAAAAATCAGTACCTTAAAATGATTAATATGTTTTCACACATTAAAAACCATCTTTCGTAAAATGAAATTAAGGATTTAACATTGCTGGACTGTAGCACTTTAGCTTCTTCCTTTCAATTACTTCAGTTACAAGAACATGCTCAGACCTATAGCCCTTATTAAAAGGGGAAAGGAATAGATTGAGGAAAGTGAGTTTTCAGTTACCTGTGTTCATACTGAGAATTGTTTTTAAATTCTTATTGAAAGTATTAGAAACTGAGCAATGTGAACTTTTCATATGAACTGATGACCTTAACAAGGGTAAACCATGTTTTTTCTTGGTAAACCTTCTAACTAGAGGGAAGCAAGTCAATTCTTCTGATCCAAGAACATGTGTTTTTTTCCTTCACTTTAATATAAGATGCATATAGGGTGGATTATTAGGAAGAGAAGATTAAATTGTTGGAAGTGTAGATTTAATGTTGGAGGATACTTTCAGGAGTCATACACACCAGAAATGTTGTGTCTATAATGATCAAAAGTACTTAAAACCCCCCCTGTTTATATCCTTTGCAGCACGACTACTGATGTATGATACTAAAAGCATAAACCATCACTGAATCATGCTAATTAATTGGCATAAGGCATCACATAGCTACCGTGTCAACTAGACATTTATAGGTAATTCTGCTGAAGAAACTGGCTATTCATTATCACATAATCCTGAATGAGTTACCCAGAGTGACCATTAAGATTAGAAATCAGGCCAGATGTTTTTTTAGATGACGAGTTGTTTGGAGCAGGTGATAATTTGTTGTATCTGTCATGTACCTAAAACAATGGGGTCTTGATGGGACCTTTGGAAATTTAGCAATATTAGTATCGAATAACCAGATAAACAAATCAGCATTATACATCCATAAATCTACATAAAGGAGCAAGCAATCTGGGAGACAACAGGAATGATGGAGAGCAGCCCTACATCCTGGGTAGTCACCAGGCATGCACTTCTTTCCTCCTGACCAGGCAGAACTGGTCTAGAAAAACTTTGCAATCGAGTCAGGTCTGTAGCATTTCTGATAAGAAAAATACAAATTTTCCATGAGTCAAACTCTGTAACAAGACAACTTACAGGTTTATGAAGCACCTCTAGCACGTGTATAGTCCATTTTGTATAGACATACATTTTCATCTATTTTTAGCCAGCTTTCACACGCACAGTTGTCAGAACTAGCACGTAAGTGCAGTCATGCCCAGAAAGGTGGAGAGCTGTGCAAGCTGATGCAATACAGTTCAGACATTGTTTTGCTCTAGATAGAACATTAAACGTTAATCAAATGCTCAGTGTGTATCAGCTCAGCTTTGACCAGTAAATTGGTCAAAGCAACTTTGTAGCAGGACTGAAGCTCACCTGGTCTTGTTTATGAGCAAAATAATGACTGGCACACAAAGTGATAAACAAGACCTACAGACAAAGGAAATTTTGTGTCCCTGCCTAGTGTAGTCTTAAGCTAGTCTATGAAGTCTGAAAAATACAGAGTCTAATTATTGTAGCTGTGCAACTGAAATAATGAGGAGATTGAGAGTGAGACCAATAAGTAGTTAGATGCTATGCTAGCAAGCTGGAGGTCTGCAGTCCACCAGAAGTCTGGCAAAAATTACCTGCAGTGGTATGTACAAGCTGAGAGACATTCAGTCAGTGTTATTATAACCTGAATTAAGCATCTAGTGCTGCTGATGATTGGAGATTGTGCACATGCTTACAGTATCGAAAAAGTAATTAACTGAATATAACATGTATTATCTTTCCATGGCAGAAGGTGATAGCCCATAAAAGTATGATAGAGAAATCCAGGATCTCATTAAATATATATAATAAAGTGTTGTAGTTCAGATCCTCAGGTATGCAGGAGAGCTAATGCCACTGTGCTGGTGCTTAATCAATGAACGACTAGTATTATACTTGCTACTTGCTATACTACCGTAACAGAGAAACCCCAGTAATTCATCCAGTATGAAACTGAACTGTGCATCTTGGAAAAGTCGTGTTGTTTTAGGAAGAGCTGGTGCTAGGGGCAGAATCTGGAGCCCACACATAAGCAGGTGCTTCCCAGAACGGTGGTTTTGGGCCCCTTGGGGTCTAGTCCCGGGAGAGCTGGGAGTCCTGGGAGGGCACGAAGAGGTCAATGGGGGAGGCATTGAGAGGCCACTGGAAGAAGCGGCCAATACCCCCATTTTGGCTTCAAGGTAAATGCAAGTAGATCGCAATGGTGTATTAAGATCCTTCCTGAAATAATCAGCATTCGGTGCTTGTCACCTCTGAAACTCTCAGTCACTTTCTGTAAACTCTCCCATAACGTGTGGTACTGCATCATATCATGTTCAGCAAGGCGCACTGAAAGTTAAGTGTCTTCCAGTCCTCGCCACCAAGAATTCAAGAGAACGTGTATCTGAAAACACGCTGAGAGCTACACAAACTTGACACAGCAGCTGTGAGGAGTGACTGCTCCTCTCTTGATTCCAGCTGATTGCCACAAAACTCAGAAAATCTCCAGCAATAAAAAAGCAGTGATACTCACAGTGAGCAACCTTATTACAGAAAAGTGTTTCCCTTACATGAATCCTGATTTATAAGCAAATTGCTGAATTTTGCTAAACCTCACTGGCATTTATCTTACCATGTTGCCTGTGCTTTAACAGTAATCGACACAGTAGCCTTTCCGCAACATTGAGAAATAACACCTAATTAAAATTATTCTCGAGTCCTTTTTTAGGAGAGGAAATACTAATGTGTTAGGAAGTTATTCTGGCTGATAACTGCAACATGAAGTTCTATAATATGAAACTGCAGGGTTAGACTAAGAGGAACTTGCATCACGTGCAATTAACATCCAAGCAGAAATTCCATCAACTGATGAGGTATCCAATCATTAATGTGTGAATTACAACCATGTATTACAACTACAGCATGCCCCCTTACACATCCAGCTCGTTAGTTACACCAACAAAACCTTTACCATCTTGCCATCTATCATTTTGTTCAGGAGCACATCCTCCTATGCTTACAAGCATGCATATCTGACTCAGACACTACTGATATTCTTTGACAATTTCATCAATTCAGTTGTGAAAGAGTCATCGGTTTTTTCCCTTCCCCCTGTTCCACAGTTGAAGCCCACGGACAGTTCAGTCATGCAACAACTGTTCAGCATATGAAAGAAGGGAGTCAATGCACCTTCCTAGCACAAGCTGTTGATACAAGTGACAGAGCACTGAGGGCTAAAAAGCACAGAGAGAGCGCATTTTCAAAATTTTATATATGAGAGAGTTGTACTGATGCATCCAATGCTGAGCAATGCATCAGCCCAACGCTTCAAGAAGAGGAAACCATCCCAAAAGTAGGGGTCACTTTACCAATTCCATCTCTCTCATAAAACTCATCAGCACAGGCAGAATGAAGGTATATCACACAAGATCAGGCAGTCAGAAAGCCTGAGCAGGCTGTCTGACCCTCTCAGAGAAGAGATGTTACCTCAGTTTCAGTGTGGAAGACTCAAACTTCATCATAAAGGCCATGATGGATAAGTATGAAATCTTGTTTGCCAGCAACAGTAAAACAGCCCCAGACTGTGAGAGAAGTAGAATAATAAGCTTTCAGGAAATGCAATTAATATAATAACTCCCATAAAACACTGGGTGGCATCTAGCATCAAGAAAAGCTTCTTGTTGTAAAGAAAAACTGGATGGACTTTTTTTATGGAAGACAATTCACAGATGATGAACCTGCACGTGAACTTGATGGGAAAAGGAGGTAGTAGCTGCTGCTGATCCCTAAACTGCATAAAGGAAAATCAAGGGTTCTGTAAGACCATCAGACAAGAATGAAGGCACCACTAAACACCCCATAACTGTTCCCATTCTTTGATACTTAAATACACATTCATAATTTTTTAAAATTATGACCTTGATTTTCTGTGACCTTGTGCCCAGTGAGTGCAGCCTGGGTGAGGATGAGTTACACCTGCTTTGTCCCGTGTGGTAATGGCTCCATGCAGTGCACAACAGCAGAGAGTCGGGGCTCTCTGTGATGTGGAAGCAGAACTGGCTGTTTCAGCTTACATCCTCTACAAC
>NW_008824982.1:5270775-5279611 GCF_000699105.1 Pygoscelis adeliae
AGCCCTCTCAGCCAACTTTACCACTGACAGTAAGACAAGCTATGTGACGTAAGCATAGGTTTCAGGTCAAATTTCTGCAGGGCAGCCCAGGTGAATTAGATCCTTTGGGATGTTCACACAGTTGTGGGTTTCTAGTTGCAAGCACCAGGCTGAGCTCTTCTAGTGAGAAACTCCCAAGAGGCAATTAATATTTGATGGCATACAATTCAGCATGCCAGACGGACGGCAAAGGAAGAGGAAGAGAATCAAGGTAGCACTTGGACATAACTATGCTGCTTGGACACATGCATTCACCTGTGTGAATGCTTAAATAAAGTTTATTTTTGAATCTATCACCTGCATAATTTGATTTCATGAGCCTCTGCGACAACCTGTTAAAACCATACATGGAGTACCTAAATAGGAAGGGGTGCTTATCTACTTTGCTAGTGGTGACATTAGGCTCATGAAACAGTAGAAACACCCTATAGAGATCTGTGAGCCACCGGCATTTATAGGCTGACCATGAGAACTCTATCAATCCCCAAGCAAGTACTGTAGCCGGCTATAGCCACAAGTGCACTAGTAGGAGTTCAAAAAGTCCTTCTTTTAATTTTTTTCCCTGCTCTCCATTTCTCTCTTTCGCTCTCAAGATTTTCATGGAAAACCACAGACAGCCTTTCCACGGTCTTACGGAATGGATCAATTCATCATTATGCTCTTTACCATCTTCCCTGCATATGCAATAACACGCACATATCTTCAGTAATTTCAGCCTGGCAATATTCAGCATTTGCATAAAAGATCTTTGCTACTCCTAAGTGAGCTAGAAGACAACTCCAATGGGATGATTATGGGTTTAATAATACTTTGCTTTGGTTTTAGGCAAATAGATTCAGCTTTGTTTTCTAGATAGGAATAAGTAACAAGACATTTTTAGTTCAAAAAATGGAAACTATCAGTGCTGTCTGATGTTGTGATAGCAAAAGACTACAGAGCTCTCCTGACAACCTCTCTTTCTTTTTTTCAGTCTCTCCTTACACCTTGCTCTGTTTAATGTTCTCAGCTCTTGCTCCAAACCTTCTGCCTTACAGCATGCAGTCCTCTATCAGAGGAAAGGGCTAAGGTGGATGGCTTCACCCAGACAGGAAGGGTATCATTCACAACATTATTTTTTATCATCTAACTCTGTGATGACATAGATATCTTTAGCTATTGCAAGTATACTGTTGGGTAAAGAATTAAGACTAAATGTTGGACAGGACCCTCCTCTGAAAGAGGGTTTGATACCAACAGGCCTTTAACAGCTCTTGCAATCAGAGTATTTTGTGAGCTGGAAACACACATGCAGATGTTTCCAAGTGTTGGTTTGATTTACATTCTGGAAAATTCCAGCATTCAAATGCAAAATATCCCCCAAAATAATGATGCTCTCTCTCTCTTTTTCTTGTTCACCTCACATACTACTCTCCCCCTTTGTACTTTTTTCCCTGCATGCCCACTGCAGCTTTACCTTTCCTTTTCTGACCTACTTTGCTAGATACAAATACAAATGTATCCTATATTCACATGCCTGCCCTTGTGGTCAGCCTGAACCAGTTCAGGCTGGCACCTTCCATCACGCTGCCATTTGACTCTGTTTGGCAGGTGGCACCAGCCTCGAGCCAGACTTTTTACCTTCTGTGTCAGGAGCTGGCACATGGCTTTACGGTCACACTCACAACCCGGCAGATTTACCTGTCCCCAACAGAAAAGAGCAGAGGCAGCTGCGTCCAGCTTCTGCGAGAAAAGCAGAATCTCCCCTCGCTTCTGAAAGGGGAAGGCAGCCACTGAGCTTCTCGTTCAAGGGACAAAACGCAATGAATACCTCCTGGCCTGGTGCACACCGTACATGCACAGTTTCGTGCAAATATTTATTCTCCTTCTAGTCCCCTCTAAAATAATTTCAGATTGGATTGCTTTGTTCTCCAACAGAAGATAGCAGGAATTATGCTGAGCACTAGTTGGTATTAACAGTAACTACGGATTACGCCCTACGCGATGTGTTTACTCATTTGATCCTCTACACGCTATACATGTACACACACAAACAGCAATATGGGCGCAATTACTCACCCAAAGAAAACAAGCACAATCTGCTCCAATTTCAGTACTTCCGTAATTCTAACGCTCGGCTACTGGATTTGAATCGTTCAGGTTACGCTTTTGTCTTTTCCTCTCAAGACTAGCTATAACAGAGCCGTCTCTTCTCTTGGCCGGTGCTCGTCTGAGTAGCTGCAGTTGGGAGACAGGGAGGTGCGCACGCGTGCACACACATATGGGTTAGCACAAGCATACTTCTGGTGAAGGAGGTCTTCACACACATAATGCTGAGAGCGTCTTCACATTTGGTCCATTTCTGTCCTCCTGCAAGAACACTCATTCCTATAACACGAGTCGGTGCAGGCCAGAAGAAGCAGAGGAATGCAGCGACAGACCGTACTCCACACCTTTTACTCCTCCGGGGCTCTTCCAGCTGCTGCTCCCTCCTGTATCCCTCTTTCCTCCCCTCACTGCCATGCAGCTGATCCTCTCTCCTCTGACACTTGACAACAATCCAGGGCCCTTTCCAAAAATCAATTAAAAAAATAAAGTTTTCCAGCCAGCAGGAGTCAAATGACTCAGCTGCTCACAATATCCTTAGCACCCGCAGCACGCCAAAGGCTCTGGCTAACTCTGTCACTCCTATCTGCCTCACCAATGCTGCTGCTCTTGAAAGCCAGAGAAAGATACTCTCAGCCCAAGCAATAAACTCAACATAAAAATTAGGATTTTGGTATGTCATTTTAAGAGCTACTTTACAGATATATGTGTTTACACCCACCCCACTGCAAAATACCAGTAGGTGCTTAAAGAGCAAGATACAGGACTGGACAATATCCCTTCCATAGCAAGCCTGCCTCTCCCTTGTCTGTAGAAGAGAAAATATAAGCTGAAAAAGAAACTGCAAGACTTCGGAGTTGCAGCTGGGACTGGAGCTGGGAGCATCAAGGGGGGAGAAAGCTCCTGCATAACCATGGGAGTACCCAGATGCTAACCCAGCATGCCTTCAGTATTTTTATTCTTTACATTTCTACTTCAGTTAAAAATAGAGGGTTTTCCTTTTCCCTTAATTGCCGTTTCATGCTGTAGCATGAAAACCTGGAAACCCGGTGTTTCACACACAAACTTAATTTAGATGGGAGTGAAAGGAGATGAAGGATAGTGCCTGTGATCTGAAAGGTGACTGGAGTGTTAATTATACAGAGAGACTTGAAGAACTACATTTTAAATGCCGCAGCATATTAATACCACTACATTTTGATAGCTTCAGCTGAACCACACTATAATGTCACCGTTTTAGGTGAATGCAAGCTTTCCTGTCTAACTGTTCCTGTTTTGCAATTGTGTTTTTCTTGAAGCCTATCTGGAGATGAGGAAAACGAGCAGGGGGGAGCCCCAGTTCCCAGGCTTACGGTCTAAAAAGTAAAAATTGCTTGTTATATGGATCTGAGAAACCCTGATTGGGAAAATGCATGTAATGAAACCTCCTGCCAGGTGAATTTCTCAGGTCATCTGTCTTATAAATATTTGAAAAAACATATTCCAATTTTCCCTTTGTCGTGGTTTGGCGTCCCTGTGCTGTGCGTCCAACAGCTGTCCCTGTGGAAATCTGTCCCTCCTGGCTTTCCAGCAGTGGCTGCCTGAAAAGGCCATCAACCCGAAGCCTTTCACTCACCCACGGTTTGAAGAGCTTTTCTGCTATTTCCTGCAACAGGTGGAGCTTCTGATACCAGGTTGTCAGCCTAGTGCGTACTCTGACAAGGGTCTGCTCTGCTAGTCTCCTGCTTTCGCCCCACAGGTCCCACCACTGCCCGTCTGCTGAAGCTGCCTGGCTCCCTGCCCCACGAGTGACCTCTCCTGTTGACTCCCCCACCCACCCTTCCCTGATTTTATTAATGAAACCTCAAAAAATGCCCTTTTCTCATATGCATGTTTAATTCCTCCTCCTTAGACAAGCGAGGCAGCTCATGAGTGTTCACACTGGCATCCCCTGAGCTCTCGTTTCTCATCCACCTCCATGTCTAGCACTCCAACATAAGGCAGAGATTGAGAAAGGGAGCAAGTGCCTTCCCAAATATTGCTGTGCCTGCGTTACAGTTTTACCTTTAATGCACCTCCTTGACCATCAGCCTGAGCATCAACGTGCAATTTGAATTAACTGTTGTCATTTATATATGAGCTGCCAATATAGCTTAGCTGCTCTTTGGAGGGATGCAGTCAGCTCTAACCACAAGAGTCATATTTAAGGAAGGAAAAGATTGTGGTGTGTTAGCTTCCCTTAATAATATCTTTCAAAAACCGCAGTGATATTGCTGTAAAAAACCTTTTGTACTTCAAATTCTCATCAACTCTTATCACTCCTAAGACCGTTAGCCGAAGTTTGAGCAGTTCATCATCTCTGTTACATTCATTTACACGCTATTGGGCTTGACACTGGATAATGAGGGCTTATCCAGCAATACTTCACTTTTTGATCTTGTCAATTTACTATAGGCCTTATTCTTTAAAGATATTTTCTTTTTTTGCCACCAATTGCCTTTTTTCTTGTAGCTTGCAGCAGTACTGATTTTTGAATGTAAAATAGTTATGGAAACATTGATCTTTAAGTTATTAGACTTCCTACTCCAGTTGCCTTGACCAAAAACTCCCTCTCCAGTAACGAAAGGACCTTCTGTTTCCTTCAGAGGTGGTGTGAAAGCCATTGTACGTAGGCACCATTTACTGGATCACAGACATCAATCATATTTCTAGTATTCGGTCTATTATCACCTAACAAAGACAGACAACTGGCAGTTGGACCGGAAAAGATCCTAGGTCGTGTTTTCCCACTGGCATTCACACCCATGTATGGTCCAATTCAGCAGCATGAACTTGTCATGACACATGGGTCCCCTCTGAAAAATGTTCGTCTGAACCCTTAGAAACCTTTGTGATCTGCTTGTTGTTTACCAGCTGCCTGCATTAGGCAGGTGGGCTCATGCTATGGGCATCTCCAGTGTTCATGGGTACTAAAGGCAGTTGTTCAGGCTCTGTAAATTAATTCGTTAGAAAAGTACAACGTTGTTTTATGCATATGGCTGACATTCACTTCTCCTCTCAAGATAAATAACCTAGTAACTACGCAGAAGACAGTTAACAGCTTCCCTTTGTGTTTTATGGAAAACAAACTTATTTTAACATTACTGTAATTATTCTAAAACCTTTCTATAAAATGCACACCAGTATATTTAATAAAGATTGACTGAAAGGCAACAGGCCATTTATCTAGCTAAATCTGCAAAATTAAAGTGCTAGCTTGTACTGAATAAATAGATACAGAAACACTGAGCCTGGACAGGGGTATTAATTATTTTTACTGCTATTAGTCTGCAGTGCCATTTGTGCGACCAAGAAGTGGCTTCTGGCCTTCTGCAGGGCACTGTACTAATTTACCTGATTTTTAACACCACGGCAATGTCACTAATGTCTGCTCCCCGCCTTTCAAGAACATGAGCTCTCACAAACAGCTGCATTGGGAAGGAGCGGAGCAGAGCTGCCAGGCGTGTGTGCTGGGCAGGAAAGCAGGCAGTGGCGTGAGACTGGGATTCAACAGAGTGGTTGGCCGTGAAGACAAGTGTGCGATCAGTCAAGTATGCGGCTAATAAGAAGCCACATATTTTCAAGTATCAGCACTATTTTACCCATGAATGGCTGGAAGATAAAGTTTAATTAGGTACATATACAAGCAACCATGACAGTTATCATCTCTATACTACACCTTTTTCCACTTAAAGCACATTTTGCAATGCAGCTAAGGATTTCTTAACCAAGCAACTTCCCAATGCCCTTAACATCATTAAGAGGAATACCAAGATTAATGGCAGCTAAAAAACACACTTAGAACTCATCCAGGCAGAAGCGGCCCTTTCTTCAGAGGCTTCCATACGCTGAAGCATTCAACATAGGGGATGTTGCCCAGGACAGTAAAGGTGCATGCTCTTTTTCAGTATGCTACGTGCAGGACTGTGCGAATACGGACTAACAGCAAGTTGTAATAATTTACCATTTATTTGTTACTGCATTCACAAAAATCTTATTTCTGTTTCCCCAAGATGCTCTGATATATGCTGTGCTGCACCTAGGTAGTAGCTTACAAAGTAATTTTACTGGTGCCTGGCAGACTAACTCAGGGCGAAGGCGGAAATGAAGAGATTACCTTTTTCTGTTGCCCTGGTATGGTTGCATATGTGTCCTGGATCAAAATGCATAGCACATGCATGTTGTTGTACGTGGATAAATATGGAGGGAGTGATCATACCCCTAACATAGGGACCTAAGGGTCCCTCATCTTAGTGTTCTTAACCTGACACTCGTACCACAGAGATGGGGGGGGGGTAGGCTTTCGAGGCACCTTCATC
Organism: Pygoscelis adeliae; assembly: GCF_000699105.1. Taxonomy (NCBI): domain Eukaryota; kingdom Metazoa; phylum Chordata; class Aves; order Sphenisciformes; family Spheniscidae; genus Pygoscelis; species Pygoscelis adeliae. Next base: position 5,277,234 of record NW_008824982.1, read on the forward strand.
CTGTTTCCCCGCAGGTATGTTTGAAGGAAATGGGGAAGTGATCCCACATTGGTTACATGGTAGAATATAAAACTGAATGGGGGAGAAAATGATCTAGTCTTTATTCTTGTTTTTTCTTTTACAACCAAGAATTAAAAATACATTTAGATTATTTCACGTTTGGAACTGTCATGCTAATAAAAAAAAGGCAAGCGAATTGCATCTGCTAGGTCAAACTTCCCATCCCCCATCCCAGAAAATCACCAACCCAAATGTCACTTGTCTGTGTTGGTTCTCACAGAAGGCAAACCGTATGTTACATTCCCAGTGTCCGTGCATTTCTGCAGCTTCTAAATAGCTGGCTCCCCCAAACTGCTGTTTGCCAGATTTTGGTTCTCTTCCAGCGCTGCAAGGCAAAGGGTAGGAGATGTCCTGCTGCTACTTTCCTTTCATTTCGAAAATGGAGAGGTTGTCTGGCTGCCAACCTGTCAGTGCAAAAAAGTCCCCTCTGCAGACCTTATCAGATGAATCCCAATGTGAAAACTTTTTACATATGAATTGCTTTGCAAGGAATGCCCGACTCTTTTCAGGACAAATAAGGAAAAGAACAAAATAAAGGAAATGAAAAAGTAAAGAACCTGCACTGAAAGGTCACTTCAAAGGAACAAAAGTCCACATGGCTTCTTTGTCCTGTTCTCTTTCTTTCTTCACAGTTGGCTCCCCAGCATCTACATGCTGCTCCCCTAACTGCAGCGGGCTTAGTCACCACAAGCCTCATCAGTGTACGATTAATTACTCCTGTTAATCAAAGCTGGAAGGCTGAAGGAACTAGTGTGCCCAGCAGATCGGTAATGGAATACCGTACCCTCATCAGTGCCAGAAGTCCACCGACAGCTTAGGTGAGTAAAGACAAGAGCAGCTCATAGCTACCAGATCTTCAGCAGCCTAGGCAGAACGGCTAGCTGAAGGGAGTGTCAGTCTGCAGGAGAAGTAATGCTTATCCTGGAAAATCACCAGCACTGTAAATGGTAGCTAGGACTGTTGGTTATATTAAATCAATATTGTTAGGTACGTTATTAAATATTAATCTAAGATACAAAAAACAGAGGTTTCTTCTGGCTTTGCCAGAGACAGACGGTGTAATCTTATGCAAATCACTCCATTTCAGTTCCTCTCAAATTCCCATCTGTAAAACTGAGATAATAATATTTCCAACTGTCCACCTTTTGCAAGCTTGCCTTTCTAGGCAGGCTCCCTGGCCGCCTCTCACGTTATATATAGCCCGCCGGAGGCTGGCACCTCTAGAGGCCACTGTAATGTTACAGATGAAGAGACACAGCAGGGAAAGGTCACACAGCTTGCACTGAAACTCTAGGGTCTCACCAGCTCTTGCTAGTTGCAAAGGAGTAACAGCTTGGGCTAGAAGAGTGAAAGGATAGATTGGAGTGCTTTAGATGATAAATTTTGTGTCTTAAAACCAGCTGACTCTGAAGAGCCCTGTCCTCAGCTGCTGAAAAGAGCTGTTGAGACAGCCACCAAATTGTTATCAGTTCTCTTTGAGGATTCATAGGGTGTGAGGGAATGCAATACAAAGATGGATAACAGTGACACGGGTTTGTCAAAAACAAACCGTGTAGGACTAAGCTTATTTCTATCTCAGGGAAAGAAGTGTTATGGGCAAGGGAGAGTCACTAGGTGTCACATTTACAGATCTCAGCGAGGCGCCTGGCAGTGTTACTGTGCCACCTCCGGCCTCTTCCAGCACCTGCTTTTGGCACTGCTGCGGGGAAGGGGGCCAGGGAAGCCGAGGGAGGAGGGGAAGGGGCTACAGACCACGCTACACTCTCACCCAGCACAGCACACCCAGCTTCACTCACTTCATCTTTCCTGGCTTCTTTGCTTATGTTTGACGAATACGGGCTTTCAAATAGATACTCCAGGTACACAATCCAGTAAAACTACTTGTAGTAGTTGAGTCAGAGCACCTTGAAGCAGGATTGGGCCATTAGATAATGAAACTCAACAGTCACAAGTATAGACCCTGTAATTCTGACTGCGTTACCCAGCCTTTGTCAGAATACAGTCATTCTGATTAAGAGTTAAATGAACCAAATGGTTGAGAACCGACAGGTAATTCAATACCTTGAAAGGGACTGGTGCACCCACCCTGAACACCTGCATGAAGAGAACAGTTAATGCTCCTGAGCTCCATCAGATGGTTTGTCTCTTGTTAGAGAAGTCAACTTGAAATAATAGTGGGTCAAAATCAGTGAAAGCACATGTAAATATTTCCTCCACATGAACAGAAAGGGGTTTGAAAAGGGCTAAGAAAGGAAAGAAGGTGGTAACAAATTCATGTTAAAAACAAGCGTGACAAAAAATAAGGAAAGGAGAAACCT
>NW_008824982.1:5279819-5281874 GCF_000699105.1 Pygoscelis adeliae
CAACTAAGGTTGTAGATAAACTTGTGCTTGAGTGATATTCTGACCTGGGGACAGGTATGTATGAAAGAACATAGATGACAAGTGGGATTAAAGCATACAGAAATGCCAGCTCAGCACATGCATCCTATTTCTGCCAACAGTACTTTAAGCACTCCAGAACACTACTGAAGCCTAAACTCCTTGACTAAAGTTAAGCACATGCTTAAATGGCTTCCTGAATTGAGATGAACTGATGAAATGGGATCCTAGAATATAATAACTGAAGGGCAGGGAAATTTTAAGTCTAAGCAGTCATAGAGAAATCACGTTCTTTATGCTCTTGACAGATTCCTGTACTGTGTTCCATTTTTGTCTTCCCAAGTACAGTTCTGTGATAATAGAAAAATAAAAAGCAGGACCACACTCAGACTCTGGGACCACTCCCTTTTCACTCAGCGAAAAGCCCCTGCATGTCAGTCTTTCAGGTGCCAGTAATTCAAATTGCTTTTCCCGGATGGATGGTAAGCCAGGTGAAGTGACACTGGCTCAGCAGAAGGCCACCAGGTGAGGTAGTGGCCAGCACTGATTGCAGCGTGGTGTCCAGTACCACAGCATCGGTGCTCAGACTTAGAGTCCAGTTTGCTTGGAGGGCACATGTGGATTTTCTTGTGCACCTCTAAAGAGCTTACCGTGTAACAGGTAAATAGTAATAGATTTAAGTATAACAGGAGATTGCTAATACTGAATATGAGGCTGTTGAGTTTCACAACTGATTGAAGTCTCTCACCTATACTGAAGTCAAGCATTAAGCCAGATTTTAGCACTATTACAACTTTGAAACACAAAATAGAAGGTGCTGTGTATGGAGCAACCAGGCTGACAAGTTACTGTGTAGGGAGCAAGGTCTCTTATCGCTACACAAAAAATCAACTTTCCTTTAAACTCAACAGCAGATAAAAGTGATTTGTGTTCCATTTAATTTGTTTTGTTTCTCTGAACATATTGCTATATTGTATTTTTCTATTTGATCTTCACTCCCCTTTTAAGGCTGGCTTATTTTTCCCTGGTGGTTTATGCTAATTTGTCACACTGTATTTTACTTGAGTAATAGTTTAATAAATTCTTTAAGAGGCTAGTGATTGACGCAGATCATGAGGCAGTAGGGAGATTAGCTTTCTGCGGAAGTCATACACTCACACCAACCTACCCCATGATGGGGAAACTGTCCAAGCAGAGTCAAGCTTGGCTAGCGATGGATAGCGGTAGCACTACAGTAATGCCTGTTGATGGTGATAACTACAGTTCTCTGGGAAAGAAGCCTATGCGTTCCTGGATTTTGTGATCTCATGGTGCATTCTTAGCCATAAATTATTAAGAAGCTGTAGCGAAAGACAACATGAGAAAAGGGACACTGTTGATGGGTTACTGTTACTTTCTTTACTATGGGCAGCCGTGTCCATTAAAATAGAGACTTGACGCTGAACAGAAACAAGCAAGCTGATGTCTGTAACACAATAATTGCCAGCTTGGCATCCACTGGGACTTCATAAATCCATATGTAAGGGATCTAAATCACAAAAGAAAGATTAGTTTTTATTATATCTCTCCTAAGATGATCATTTCAATGGCTATTTTCTAACATGTTCGCCATAGGCATCACACAGAATTTATGTTACTTCTTTCAGCCAAGACTCTCACAAACACATATGGTAAGCTTTGTACACATTATTACGTCTTATCTGCAGGCCAGGATGGGTAAGAACAAAGCTTTCAGAAATAGCTATTGATGTGGGGTGCTAAAGCACTCAGAAATAAGAGCATGAATACTTGCAAGTCAAGGAAAGAAAATTTTGGCCACCAATACAAGTAGTTGAAAAAAAAAGCCTGAGTGCAGGATCTGAACTTCAGCCTTAACTGGAAAATCTCAGTGATTAAATGATTCCACAGCAGACAGGGTCAGACTGTTCCTAGTCCCTCTCCAAGGGAGAATGAACTTCCCTTCTTTGGAGGGGCCTCTATAAAGGACACGTGGGAGATGTAGGACTGATCTCTCACCCTGGGGAAAGACAGCAGGAA
>NW_008824982.1:5281892-5296742 GCF_000699105.1 Pygoscelis adeliae
AAGGGCTGTGGTATGCCTATATTGATACGAAGCTACGGGTCTGGTTTTCCAACACATGATGGGGACCACTAACTGGGAAAACACTTGTAACACTGTCTTCATAGGAGGGTGACTCCCAGTGCGCAGGCTGTGCCATAAGGATACATTGCCCTTCAGCAAACAGCACCTTAACCTGCTGCTGCCCTGGGTACACCTCAGCTTTCAAACAGGGCCACCTGCATTGCTCTCCACCCCTGCTGTCACTCAGGGGCTGAGGCAAGACTCTCGCCGCTTCTGGGATGCAAAAGCAGCAAAGCAAAGGAGAAGACATCTGTTTTCTTTTGAGAGGTATTGGCTAGAGAGCTAGAGAGGAAGAGTGCAGCAAGCACCAGCTGAAACACCTTCATGTTGGGATGTCAGCTAGCAGCCAGCCTGATTCAGCTCTGGTTTTGTGACTAGACCTCCCTGCAGTTGCTCCATCTGTACTTGTTTGACTGCCCGTTTGGCTAATCCCAGCGTTGCTGCCTGGACTTGCTGCCCGTCTGTGTGGCCCCAGAGCACTGTGTTGGGAACGCACCAGCTAAAAGGGATTTTCTTGAATTCAATGGGATTACAATGGAGGTACCAGTGAAGAGGAACTCAGCACCAGTCTTATTTCTACCATTTACTGTATTTATTTTTTTCAGTTTGTCTTGGTCCTACCCATAGCTGTAACTATTTAGATACATTTACAAATGCTGGTCCAGACTTTCAGCCAGCCCTGTAAGACCTAAAGGGTTATTCCAACCTAATAAAATCCTCTTTTCTCTATGGAAAATTACGGCCTTCTATCTGTTCACTTGACAATGGTGACGCCATAAGTCACTGTAATTGAAGTCCAGGAGCAAGCCTGACACAGAGATCGGCTTTTTTGCTGCTCTCTATCAAGACAAACAACAGAACCAGAGACTGGTTTTGCAGCTAAGGACTAATGTAATTTCTCCACAGGTTTTGTTGTCTGTTCAGCGCTATGTTTCCTTAACCTGTATTAAATTGTTCAACAGGCTGACTTCTTTTAACGGTGTCTGCTAGCTAACTGCTACCCAGACCAAACTTCCCCTAGCAGAGCAGCTGTATAGTCTGTGTGAGCGTTTAATCTGTTCCCCAGCCTATAATGACAGCATATCATCAGTTCTGGTACCCAAAATCTGGTAAGTTTCTGAAATTGGAGAAACCTTATAAATATCCTGCATTAAACATAAGCGGTGAGATCCAGAAAATATTGCGCAGTTTTTTCCTCTGCCACCTCCTTGTTATTCCCAACCTGGAAAGCTATGAAAAGTGATAGCCAAGTCGGTCTCCTGTGGGACTGCCGTCTTTAATTGAGAACGGGACCGATTTCCTTCTTAGCTGTTCTCGGAGGAGAGAAAGCCCCAATTCAACTCTTGCTTTTCCCCGAGTGAGCCACAAAGAGAAGGGAGCCAGGCTAAACAACAATAGCTTCAATCAGCCACACACGCAGGAAACAAAGGGAATTTTTTTTGCTGCACAGCCAGAAGAGGAGGGGTCTGATTGGCATTCAGACTTTGCAGCATCTCACTGTGGGAGAGAGGTCTTCTGCAGTCATTACTCTCCTATGGTGCTTGTTATTGACAGCACTTTCAACTGACTCTGGCAGAGAATAAAAGTATCCCTCTCAGTAATATCATTCACTTCCCCTGCTTGCTGTTCCCCCTCTCTGTGCCTCATCCAGAGCACATGTGCAGCTGACACAGAGTGAACATGGTGACCTCCTCTGAATATGCATAAATGCTAAGGATCGTCTTTTTTTTTTGCTCTGCTGCCATGGCCGACTGAAGCAATAGCTTGGCCAGCATTTTGCTTATGAAAGAATGCACTAGTTTGCAACTGTTAGCCCACAGATGGTCAACTTCTGAGTCTGGCATGCAGACCTCGTACTTAGTCTCACTAGTAATTTAGAAAGCATATAGTTAAAACTGATGAGACATTGATGTTCAAATAATGTGCACCTGCTTTTATTTTCTTACAACAGTTGGGAGATACGTCAGTATGCTGAGTATGGAGTAGAGGCGATTTAAGGGAAGAGAAGATTAATGTTACCAAATGATTTTTTAGAATTTATCTCTCTAGTGCTTAGCAGTCAGAGTTTGCATGACTGAAGTACACTAGATATAAACACAGATTAAAGAACAGGCTTTATTCCCCCTGGAGCTATGTAGATCCAACACTGCTGAACTTCTGTAAGTTATACACATGAAAAAGGGGGATTCACCATATCCATTCTTTTAAAGTCACGATGGGGGCTCCTCACAATGATAAGAATAAACATAATTAACTTTCGCTTATAATTGTTGAGCACAATGCTCTTTAGTTGCTTTCTGCTTTTTAGCACTTATGATCTTATTTTAAAGCATTTTCTTTATCCATGAAAAGTTAAAGGCTCATTGTTTAGTTTTAACAGAAATTGGCTGGCATATTATTTAGACTTTAAGACCAGAATTTTCAAAACAAACATGAATGTGATTAAAATACCAGAAGAAACAGTACTGCAGAATATGGAGATAGGTCTGCTGAGGCTTATTTGCTCTTCTGCTAGTGATTGCTGGGAGGAAGACAAAGAAAATGGACAGTGCCGTTGTCTGATGAGTGCGTTTACAAAGGATTTGCTTCAAGGACCTTGTTACACAGAAATAAGATTTCAATTAATCACAGACAAAACTAAGAAATCAGTAAGTCGGTGAAGTATTTGGGAATGTCACTGTACATTCATGATTCATGCTCTGCCTTCCTTGCAGAGTTCAAATCATTCTTAATTAATCTTTATATTGCCCTCCTCCCCCTTCTATCAGAGAAATTCCAACATTTCTTACATTAATTTCATTTGCTCTTGTATTCCTACTAGTAAGGTCACACTGTCTATTGGCCATCAACTCCTTGGCTGTTCTAGCTGGAATAATACTTCCAGACAACTAATCACTAATGCCACTGACAAACAGAGCTGCAACAACTTCACTCTTCTTGGGCCTGTGATGCTGATTGCTTGCAACAGGTCTTCTGTAAACACCACCAAACACCCAATTCTCAGCCAATACAAACCATTGTAGCTGAATTAGGGAGGTGTTAATTTATACTAGTTAATTCATACACGTCCTGAGGTCCTAAACACAAATCCTCCTGTAAGCAGCCAGAATAATAGCAAAACTTTCCTCTGCAGAAGCTTAAAAAAAAAAAATCTAGGTTTCCATTATAGCTTGTTTGTTCTTACTGTTGAATCAAAACCTTGGAGCTTTTGTAATGAGCAGGTAGTTTAACAGAATCAAACACAAGAATATCACAGCCCACAGCAGGGATGAAGGATCAGAAATCATCTCTGGTCAATATTACTGCTAATAAGAGACCCACGTCCTAAAGAAATGAAAATAGTTGGCTGCCCAGTAAAAGAAAGCAAATGAGGCAGGCAGATGGAGAAAGGGAGGAAAAGAGGGGTGGGGGGGGAAGAGTATTTATAAGGGCTTGTGTCAGGAAATGGAGGTAAGGCATTGATCAGCACTGAGATTTTTAGTGAGCTTTTAGCAAACCTGCTACTATCCCACAATTAGTTAGATAAGGGAAAAAACCCAACTCAAAAAAAACCCCAACTTCACTTGTTCTTCTAACAGTTCAGTGAAAGAGGAATCCCTGGCACAGCTTTGTTCTCCAGAAAGAAGTCAGGATCTGGTTCTGCAACTGTGACCCCAAGAGACACTTGTCCTCTCAGAGTCAGATTGCAAGGTCCAGATTACATGCCTGAAGTCTTAGCCATCAGTTCTGAAAGACTTGGGAGCTTGGAAAAAAGAAAAAAACCAAACCTCTAATAAAAATAAATTAAAAGTAACAGACAAAATCTTCACAGACAGGAGTGTTCGTTACCAATGCTAAAAGTAATTTAAAACTTTAATAGAGAATTCAGTACGTATTCTGCTGTAACCGTTACACTGCCTTAGAAATGTGCGGCACAGCAGTCATGTACCATTTCCTCTGCTTTGTGGCAAACAAAGAAAAAAAGTGTGTTAGTGCTGAGTTCTGTAAATGATCCTTGAGAAGTGATAAGAAATTAAATAATTCATGCTTTAGTCCATTGGTAAGTATGTAACCCAAGGGCATGCAATGTCATATCATGCATGGCTGCATAGCATGTGACTTGAAAGAACCTGCTTCCAATTTATATTTATGTAAAAATGACATATTACAATGCAAAAAGTTTAGAAAACAATTATTTTGCTTTGACACTGCACTCTGAAGTGTGTCTGATTTTCACTATTTTGATGTATCTCATTATTTAAATAAGGTGATGAACAGATTTTATTTTTTTAAATGCACGAGCAACCTTAGACAAGTGCAAAAAATATTTTGTATTGAAGACAAAATTTCGAATGTCAGGAAAAATTTTTAGGGGTATTTGGGATTGAAGAAAACATTATTTAAAATGTTTTGATTATTAATTTGGTCAAGCATTTTAAAATACAATTAAACTATCTTTAAAAATTAAAGCCTTTCACATTTAAGAAAGAAGGATTTCATTTTGAAAAATGTTGGTGTATTTTTGGACTTTTAAAGAATTACAGTGTGAAACATTTGAGAAAAATGACAAATTCCTAAAACATTTCACTGCTGCCGACCAATATTTTCTTTGTAAAACACTGCATGCACAAAACCATCCCTTCGTTCTACTTACACTGTTTGATATCTCCCTCAACATACAGTTTCTGGCATCGATTCATTTTGCTTCTGTTGGAACCTCCATTAAAACCTGAACCCAAGCGCTCACTTCATACAGCAAAACTTGAAAATACGGCTTACATGTATTCTAAAAGTTAAAACCTGCCATCAGCAAAAAGGCATCCAAAATTTATTATTCTTAGAATTCAGGATTTTTTTGTTTGATTTTTTTTTTTTTTTTAAGGCCAGTGGCATGGTATTTAAGAAGTTAAGGCTGACAAATCTAGTACAGTAAACACAACAGAAACATAAATCCTGTTTCCCAACGATGTAAATAAGAGTTATTCCATAAATGAATTATACCTTGAAGTTTGTAAGAGAAACAGAAATAAGCATTGCCTTCCTAGAAATCATGACCTTTGGGAACATTGGGAATGATCGCTATCATATCAATAAACTCTGTATAGTAAGAACTTTTTTAGGGGAAATAAACTCTATTCAAACCTAAATATCCTTGAACTAAGACAAAGCTAAAGTCCAGAGTTGGTTCCTCAATTCCTATTTTAATTAAAGAACTCAATGAAATATAAAGAAGTGAAAAACAAATTGTATGTATATAAATAAAATTTGAAATGTAATCTAACAAACAATACAAACCATCCAGGTCTATAAAATACTTCTTCTCCTACACAGCTGCAAAAGCAATTCTGGTTTTCACCAGAAGGAGATGAAGGAGCTGCTATTTAAGGCAACACCTGCTTATATCTTCAAGTGCGATTTTTCATTTGAATCGTTTCTAGTCACAGCTGATTGTATTCAAGCACACAGAAGTAAATTAAACAGGTGAACAGAAGTAACTCAGCCTCCAAAAATCAGTATGTGCAAATTGTTCTTGTAATTAGTTTTAACTGAAAAAAAAAAAGGATTGGCTGAAGGTGATTTTTAAATCAACGGTCAAGACTATTTGTTGCCCGATGAAAAAACAATCCTTATAGGATAACTGTAATCACTTCTATGATAACCATGACTAAGCCAAACTCTGAGTAATCTCTGTGGACAGAGCAGCTACAGAAAACTCATATCAATAAATGATCGACATAGCTTTTAATGAGAATGTCAAAAAACAAACAAATTTAGGCTTTTTTTTTTTTCCCCCTGACCTAAAAGGGACAGTTTTCTCTACTGAACAGGTGATTAATGGACCTGCCACTATAAGGTGAAGGCTGCATTTTGGTAAAGGATATGTGAAACCAGGCCTGGTCACAGCCTTAGGACTGGCTTTCCTGCTTCCACACTGCAGGATCCCGCTCACACATAAATCAAATAGAAGATGAAGCTTCTTCCTGATAAGAATAACCTTAGCTGATCCCAGACTTCACGTGGGAAGAAAAGCGTAAGCAACAGGAAAGACAGAGCAATACTGAATTTGACGTGGGACAGCTTATCCTGCAAGGAAGGCATCTTCTTCCTGTCCTCCTATGCTGGGAAGCAGCAGACATAGCTACAAAGTTCTGGGAAACTCTTTTAATGTGAAAGTTTCTGGATTCAAACCTGTACTGCCTTAAAGCCCCCTTATTGAACACTATTTTGCCTGTGCGGTGTTACATGCTTTGTAACTCAAGGTGTGAAGAACTATACTGTGCATGATTTTCTTACATAATTACATTATCTAAATTTGCACTGCACTAACACAGAAGTCCAAGTGTCTCACAGCATTATTTGAATAGGCTTCTTGTATTTCAGACATACTTGCATTCCCTGTCTGTTAGATTACGACATAATAATTATTTTTGAATAGGGTAGTTCCCGTTTCTTGGTCAAACAAGCACTTTTGACATCTATTACAAAAACAAATGCACTTACTTTTTTAAAATTTTAGTATTTATCTGTTGATGGGCAACGTTTCTTAGATGCCTATGATCTAAATTGTAAATGGGGATAACAATTTTTATTGCTTTTGTCTCAGAGAGCCTTAACTGATGGGACAGCTGTGAATGGAAACCCATCCACAGAACCTTATGCCTAGTTGAGCTAAGTATGTCCAATGATCCACTACACAGATGAACAGAAAATGCTTTTTTCTCTTTGCTCATAAAAATTCATAGTATATTAAGCAGCTATTCTACAACCAAACTCCAAAAAGAAGCTGCCAAACTGCAAACCGCTAATAATCCTAAAGGAAAGTTTCAGAATATTCTTTGCAATGCAAATATGGATGAACTATAAGTCGACAGTAACTGTCTTTTGGAGTCTGTCCCTTCCTGTTTGTAACTATATTCAATTACAGCAATTGCTTTCATAGAATACCTGTCTGAGAAACATAGCTGGTTTTAATAAGCATTTTGTCTTGGAAAACTTAAATGGGCTGCTCTATTCTGCTCTTCATTTAATCTCTTCTCCTCCACTCCTTTTTATCTCTCAGCTTTGAGTAACTGCACCACATAACAAGCTCATGGACAGAACTGACTGGCGCTCTCTCAACCACAATTTGTTGACTTTTGTATTGGAGTGCACAAGGAAACCCCCAGAAGTGCCTAAAAACAATTAGGGTATTGACTATTTTGGGAGGCCCTGAGGAGTTATAAGATATCTTAGCATGAGACCAATTTATAGATGCTTAAGTTGTAATGAACCAGAAATTGTGCAGAAAAATAAACAATTTAAAAATATTTAAGCTTTTGGAGCATGCTTTGAAATGAGAAAATTTCTGTCATATTTTCCAAGCAGCAGAGTGATTTAAGAATAGACTTGTTTCTCGAGAAACACTAAAAATTGCTTTAAAATTAAACAGTCCCATGTAAAAGCCAAAAAGCAGGACTACATTAAGCTTGAAAACAGCAGGGGACTTAATCCTCCATCCAGCACAGAACCAATACCCTATAAGAGCTAGGAAACTCTAGCTAATAGAGATGAAGGCCAAAATTTGATCTTTAGACAAGCTGTCAAACAAAATCTCATTAAATACACAAGCACTGAAAGAGCATGAACAGCAGACATCATGGTAGAGCAAGAAATGGTGCTAACTGCAAGCACCCAGCAAACGCACTGAAGTCAAAAGTTCAATTTTTCCTTACAAATTCTGCTGTGATAATACTGATTATGATGTGTTCAGAAGACTAGTAGCATCGTGGACAAATACATTTATGTTTTGAATTTGGCTTTCTAATTTTTTTGATGCAAGTAGCAAATCATGACTGAAGAGATGATGCTCTTAAGAAACATGTACCAGTAGTTTCACATACCCAAACAAAATTAAACAACAGATTGGGGGGTTCTAAATGGCCCTCAAGAATAGAAGATATCAGGCACAAGGAGTGTTATGAAAGCATTTATGCAACTAAGCAATAACCTCAGAAGTCAGAAATCTAAAAGACAGTGACTATGTTCTTTGATATGATTAATATTTATCACAACCTTGTGCAAAATACTGTAAAGATGGTGCTCTTAAATATAACAGAAACTGAATTCTCAATTTTGAATTTTCTGGGAGATTTAGAAGCAGTCCCGAGGGGACTATGTTGGAAACTGCTAAATAAATGGCCAAAGATGAAAGTCAACTGCTTGTTTCTTCAGATAGTCCCCGCTTCCTAACTTTCCTTGAATAAAAGTTTTAAGAAAGTTCTCATTGTTGAAATTTCCAGTGAACTAGTTAGAAGAACTGGGCTCTTAGTGCCAAATATGGCTTTAGCTCAAAAGGATTAAACAAAGAAAAATATTAGAAATTGCCCAGATTTTGAGACAGTCTCCTCAATGTGGGTAAATTAAATTTACTGCCTAAACATGAGCTTCATGCTTAAGGCCATCTCACCCTGAGCTCTGGAGAAGAGCAGAAAAGACCCAGGGCACTTAGGGAGGCTCCACGGGAACTTACTTTGGCTGTTTTATTTCCACCCCTCAACTAAAAGTGACCACAGAGTGGACCAGCCTGTAGATACAGCCAGCAGTCAGCCAGCTCCCAGGGAGCAGGGAGTAGGGGAGCCTCCTTCCCTCGCCCCCTCTTGGGACAAGGCAGCTCTTGTCCCCTGGGGTAGCGATGCAGAAAGCAGCCTCTGAAACTGCGGCTCGGCCCTGCCCTTATGGGGCTCATACGAAAGGGGGGCTGCTATCGCCTGAACTGCAGCGGGTGGTGCTATCAGGGTTGGTGTAACAGACTGGGTCATTTTTTGCCTCTCACCTTCCACTTTGCTTAAAACATGCCTTTAATTTCCTTTCAAATTAAGTCATCAGTAGTGACTTCTTTTTCCCCCTAAAGTATTTAGCTTATTAATGTGGGAAGAATGCCCAAGACTGATACACAGTCATTCCAGGCTGCTTAATCAAATTTAATTTTATTCTGTTTGGACAATGACTATTGACCAATTTGCTTGCAGTTAGCTTCTGGCCTATTTCATTCCTTTCAAATACCTGCTCACTAGCACAGTGAATCTTCTTTTGGCTATCAGCATTACAAGGAAATATCATAGAATCATAGAATCATTAAGGTTGGAAGAGACCTCCAAGATCATTGAGTCCAACCATCAACCCAACAACACCATGCCCACTAAACCATGGCCCTAAGCGCCTCATCTACACGTCTTTTAAATACCTCCAGGGATGGGGACTCAACCACTTCCCTGGGCAGCCTCTTCCAATGTTTAACCACTCTTTCAGTAAAGACATTTTTCCTCACGTCCAATCTAAACCTCCCCTGGCGCAACTTGAGGCCATTTCCTCTCGTCCTATCGCCAGTTACTTGGGAGAAGAGACCGACACCCACCTCGCTACAACCTCCTTTCAGGTAGTTGTAGAGAGCGATGAGGTCTCCCCTCAGCCTCCTTTTCTCCAGGCTAAACAACCCCAGTTCCCTCAGCCGCTCCTCAGAAGACTTGTTCTCCAGACCCTTCACCAGCCTCGTTGCCCTTCTCTGGACACGCTCCAGCACCTCGATGTCCTTCTTGTAGTGAGGGGCCCAAAACTGAACACAGTATTCGAGGTGCGGCCTCACCAGTGCCGAGTACAGGGGCACCATCACTTCCCTACTCCCGCTGGCCACACTATTTCTGATACAGGCCAGGATGCCGTTGGCCTTCTTGGCCGCCTGGGCACACTGCTGGCTCATGTTCAGCCGGCTGTTGACCAACACCCCCAGGTCCTTTTCCGCCAAAATATCCTATTTTGTCTTTGTGAACACCCTGTTCTCACCAGAGTTAAACAACAGGATTGATGTTGGACCAGCTGACTTGCACTAGAGATCCAGAAACAGCAGGAAACATCATTAGACGGTGGTGTAGGCCAACCGGGAAGGATGCTAGAGACGCGGAGTGATGCACAATGGGAGTAGCCATCCAGACTCCTCTCCACAGGGCACAGAAGCAACCTAGAAACACATTGCAGAGCCAAGTGGACTATGCTTTCCTTAACTAACTTTCCTAAACTAACATTTCTCCTTTCTACTCACCAAGGTACTGTAAATTACAAACAAGTTGCATCTTCTCTTCTCCAAAATACTGTCCTGTTCATAGACTAATATTAATTCTATAAACCAGCACAAAACACAAGGCAATAAGAAGCTGATTTGAATGATCTGCTATTGAGAACACTGTAACACTGTAAGAAGCAGCACACCTTTGATTTGCAGAAATAGTCCCCAAACTCTTTGGATCCAGTTCTTTCTTGCTATTTATTGCCCAGTTTACACCGGTATTAGCACAGAAGTCAGCAGAGTCAGATTAGAGAAAGTGAGAGAAGAACAGGAGTTTTACGACCTTGTTTTCCATTAGAGAACCCTCTAAGGAGAGGATGGAAATAAGTACCCACAGGAGAGGAAAAGGTGTAGGATCCCCTACTTTTGTTCACAAAGAGCACTCACTAGAGAGTCTAAAATGCTTGGGTTTATACAATGCCCTTAAGCATTATTACTTATTATCATTTATGTGATTACAAGCTGTGTTCACAGCAATAAAATAAGGCTAAGCTTGGGTAGTATTAATAGCCCAACTAATTACACTGCTATAAAAGGTTTATGGGTGGTATAAATTTCAATATTATTACTACCATGCCATGACACTGGCTTTGTCTAAAGGAAGGCGTTACAAAGCCAATCTCCATGTACTCTATTTCACTCTAGTTCAAACAATTAGTGAAGACAATAGGATATAGGAACATTCCCACCTGGCTGTAGGGCCAACTGAAGTCATGTCTAATCCTGCAGCAACAGTAGAAAAGCATTATCACTCTGGATTCCTGTTTAGAGATGGAAAAGATCAAAAGTTTTTTTTCTCATTTCTACGGTCATTTAAAATTTCAGCAGCGTTCCTTCAGCTGTGCCCAACCTTGTCAGACATCAAGAGCAATCTGAGATATTAAACTGGAAAATTAAAAACTCTCTGATCTTCTACTTTGTGAATTTGTTCTTATTAATAAAGAGACATGACCCTACTTTTATCTAGACTCAGAAATGGCAGAAGATCCATTTGGGCAGGATACACACCAGCTTTAATGATATTGCTTTGTAGAATACTTCACAGGTTCTAGGTCATATTACAGATAAATTCAGAAATCTCAGAATGATATTTGGTTTTAGCAAATCAAGAAATCCTCCTAGAGATTATTTCAGCTCTTTGAGTAAAAGTAGGCAGGTGAAGGCAAAATATCATGAAACTGAATCTCAAAATTTCTATATGGTGTAAGAAAGAAGGATCTGAATTCGTTCAACACCGTTCTACCTTCCATATCAAAACAGACCTGCAAAGAGTGGATAGTTGCTATTTCATCAGTAGGGGAAGCAACCTTCTAACAAGCCGGCTACAGTTGCCAGTGGGGCATTTGAACCCAGCGGAAAGTGTAAAATGGAAACATGGGAGTGCCCCTTGATCAGGTGGCTTTGCTTCCACGTTACCGCGACAATTGAGCTTTCTAATGTGATGGATTTAACAAGGCAACAGGGAACAGCAGGGAAGGAGGGGCTGCTCATTTACTGGAGCCAGAAGATGAAAGGCAGTCTGCCAAGGCCAGACAGAAAAATATTGATGGTGATCATCCAGAATCAGGAAATGAGGATTCATCTGTTACTGGAGGGAACACATTGCCACATACTGTTGCTGAGTGGGAGGGTGAGATGGTAAAGTCATTACAGCCGGTTATAGAAATGAACAACTGGGGCCATTGCTGGGGCACCAGGCCACTGAAGACTGAAAGGGATCTTTCAAATTGTATTGGAAGTGTATGTCATCCAGTGCATAGCTGCATCCACATTACCCTTTGCAGGACTAAGGCTGCAGGACCTGTAGGGGCTTCTGATACTGGATTCCAGCTGGAGTGCCGGGAGACCCATATTAGTCATGTAGGAAAACATGACTGCTTCAGTATGTTCCTAAGAGTTTGTTCTACAAGATAACCACCAAAAGTGCCAAATAGCATCTTGTCCTCCTTCATATTCTGTACTTGATGCCAGTAGGCTTTCTTCCTTTTACAAGCGGAGGGAGCTGATAGCCGTCATTAACAATACATAAGCAGGCTGCGTGCTTTTGGTGGCATGGGACTCCTCTGCACTCAGTGAAGGCTGTACAGTCCATTATACTTCTAAAATCTTGGGTCAGTGGGCAAACCACTATGCATTGGGCATAATATTAGCAGCACCGTTCAGTCTTTTCCCTGGTTTGTCACTATTTTCTCTTGCTCTGGCCAAGAAGAGCGCAGGCAAATGTAGTCTTTTCTTCAGAGTGGCAAAATACTGAACATATCATTCAGGCATGTACCATTCTCAGTACAGCAAACCACAAACATTCAAAAATTTCTTTGAGTGAGATATCTCATTCAAAATTTGAGAGAGAGCTTAGAGAATCACATTGTGCTGAACATACTAAACTTGAGATTAAAGCAATAAGAAATTGAGATTCCATGTTTGAACACTTTTCTTTGCCACCATGTAAGAAACATACTTCTTACAAAACTCAGAGGAGATATTCCCAGTTGAGAAAACTAAATGAGTGTTTTAAGAAAAAAAACAGACACATATTTATTATCATGAAGCTCTTTAAATTACAGAAGTGTTTATAAAAGTCGGCAGCCCTATTCTGGACAAAGCACCATCTTTGGCAGTTTGCTTCACTGCCTCTGCTGATTTTCTTTCCTGTCCACAGCAGAGAAAGAATAAGATTATACTTTAAACAACTTGTTCACTGTTATACAGTGAATCAAAGCTAGAAATAGAATTTTGACACTTTAAATGTATTGTGTAACATATTTGAACATATGGGGTCTAAAATAAAATAGCTTTTAAAGGCACTCAGCTACCACAGTAATGGACGGATGGACAGATAGATAATCTGTGTGCTTTAGATGTGATTTACTGCCTTCCAGGAACCTGTGCTGTACAGCACTGAAACTGCAAATTCCCTAAGACTCTGTGCTTGACTGAACTCTAACCACAAGGGGCATACCTTTCAAACACAACTTCATTGGTTTTATTTCCATGGCAGCAGCTACGAAAAGGTTATCCTGCTCAGACTAACTGCACCAATATTTGTGATGAAATGTTTAATCATCAAATCTCGATAAGTTACTATTTGTATTTACTATAATTCAAAAAGATAGAGATGCAAATTTGTCTGTTACTAGAGCACATAGCTCAAAAGCTGATCAGAATCTTCTGCATTAATAAAATGCCTGACTTCAAAATAGTCTGTTTTCTCAAAATTCATCTATATGAAAAATTCTCATTACAGCTTAAACATAAATCAAATCCTTGTGAAATTTCATTCAACTTCTGTCTGTATTTTAGATATGGATGTAATCCATTATTGATATAGTGAAAATGCAGCTCTGTAACACAGAAAACATCTTGTTCTAAAATGCAGGTTCCTTTCCTTTTTCTCTTGCTCTATACTACATACCTCTCCTCTATACTATGATATAGTAGTAGACAAAGGCCCTGAGAAATGACCTCAGAATTTGGTCTAATTGTATCATTTCTTTTGATAACAGCATGGCTTGTACAACCTGCTATTACTGCTCTGATGTTAATTTGATTTCTCCTCCTAAAAAAAGTAAACAAGTTGCATCCATATGAAACTGTATTAGAATAAATATTGTTCCTGACATATTAAAATGGAGTAGGTGGAAAAGAAGCTAACGTCTGACTCAGAATCAAATGCATCATTTGAGGATAGGTTCAAAGATGTGATCAGTTGAGAAGCATTTTCCATCTATAGGCAATATTTGGAGTAAGTTACAAAAATGCTTATAGGATAAGGCAGGGAAGCAGGGAGTGGAGCCTAACACTACTGAAAGGACTCAGTAAAAAAGGAAATCAGCACATCAGAAATGAGAAGAGAAACAAAGCTTTGGATGACACTGATAATAGGGACAAGCAGCATAAAAATAATTTTGGTATGACGGGGAAAAATGTAATCGGCAGGGAATTCCTCTGATCACAGATGCAACACAAGGCTCTCAAATTAAGCAGAGAATGAGAACTGCTGTTCTCCAGGCATGCTGACTCGCTCAGCTTTCTGCAAGCCTACATCAGTGTTTTGGTCTCAGCTCCCACTGCTCATTACAGCTTTGTTTTCTTGATTTACATGTCTGTCTGACTGTTCCGGCAAACCCTTCACAGACTTCTTTGTATGTGATCTCCAAAATTGCCCAGAGGCTACATGAAGATCATATTGTATTTATGTTCTGAACTTAAAATAATAAATCACTTTCTGCTGCACTTCACTTTTTGCCTGGTCCATCCAAATCCTAAACCTAAATTCCATGTTCAAACTCATGGCCGTCTCTATTTCAGCCTTAATTTAATTTTGTCTTTCCAACTGGAACTGGACAAGGTCAAAAGACAATTTTTCTCTGTACAGTTGTTCCCTGAGGGAGTCAAGGAGTTAGAAAGGGGTACCATCAACTCTGTCCTTAAACTGAGCTATTGCCAAAAAAAACCCCACAAATCTGCAGTTTGTATAGGGATGGTCTGCTTTGTGATAATATAAAGATCAAACCTGACTGTCCAAACAGCCAGCCATCATGTAACCGTCTGGGGACCGTGCCATCAGCAAATTCAGACATCCAGAGCACGAAGTATCATATCACAGCCTGTGCCTGGTTGTTGGGTCTGACAGAGGTAAATCACAGACACACCATGGAATCAGATTTCTACTTCCACGTGCTGAAACCAAAATCCTTTCTGTTCCCCTAGGC
>NW_008824982.1:5296794-5306007 GCF_000699105.1 Pygoscelis adeliae
TACTGAGCAATGTTACTTTGTGACTCTGGTGCCATTCCAAGTTGGGGAAACTGAGATTAGTTCTCCGGCAAATGTCCT
Organism: Pygoscelis adeliae; assembly: GCF_000699105.1. Lineage (NCBI taxonomy): Eukaryota > Metazoa > Chordata > Aves > Sphenisciformes > Spheniscidae > Pygoscelis > Pygoscelis adeliae. Next base: position 5,296,873 of record NW_008824982.1, read on the forward strand.
TGAGGAACTATTCCACTTAAGTGCTCCCATCTGCAGTCCCTTTCTGCAGCAGTTCCCTCACAGAGTCCTTTTGTCAACCAAACCAGCAAAAACAGAGTTCCAGCAGTGATATTTGAAATCCTCTTCACAGTGACATACAGCTAATTGAGTATCACTTTCCCATGCTGGGAGCACTTGACTACTAGAGAGGAAGAATGACCTAGGCAGGTCTCGGGGAGGGACTTGGACAGTACTGGTGGAAACACTCCTGTGTTTTCTTTACTTGGAAGAAAATGCTGACCACAATCTGTGGGATGCCTGTTTTGTGACTGTACAACTCAGCCACAGATGCCTGCCACACACCTATCAGCCTGGTGCTTAGGGCATAGCGAATGGCCCAACAGAACTAAAATAATCCTCTTGTTACGGATGCGCCTGTGGTGCAAGGGCAGTTCCCAGCGCAAATATATGCACTTCCTGAGCCTTCCCACCTTGCTGATGTTGTCTGACAACTTTCCTAAGAACAATTTCTCTGACCGTATCTGCCTGAAGCCTCACCAAACTCAGTTTCTTATGTTCACATTTTCCTTACCTACTAGATGGTACCTTTCTTTGAGAGGACATGACAGGGGCATGAGTACTGTTTGTGCTTGGCCAAAGAATTGCAGAAGTATAAATCACCTAATCCAATCCCTTGCAAGATGATTTCTTGTATCTATATATTATCTCTAGAGGATATTTTTCTAACACTAGTTCTTAAAACTGAAGGAGGTGTTAAAACCTCCATTGGTGATGGCTAATGCGGTGGTTTAATTGGGTGGCACAACGTTTTCTGCAAGTTTAACTTAGGAAATCTTTTTACTTTTTATGATCATATAATTATCATCAGATAATTTAATTTTGGAAGAAAGTGGAAAAAAAACCCTTTCTCCCAATCATTTAAAGCTCTGACATACTTATTATCATTTTATCTGTTAAAACACTTATTGTCCTTGCTTTGAAGTTGGTAATATTAATAGGTAATTAAAATAATTTGTAATGAAGAAATTAGTTTACTAAATTCCTTGAAAGGGAATGGTTTATTCCTGAACGTCACTTTGCAGCTAAACTGTTCATATGGGATATGTTTTTCAGTTGAAAATCACTACGAATAATTTGCTCAAAACTCTTCACTGAAGACACAAATTCTGGCTTCTACAACTAAGTAGTTCCAACCTAACAAATATGAAGCTTTGTCTGTGAGACTGCAAAAGGCAATGACAAACATCAGTGCTATTGATCCTGTTACCTGCTACTTCTTAATTCTACAGCTTTTTAGACCTGCCAATAATCTCTCTCTCGATACCCAGGTTTTCATGAAAAAACTGCTTTTTTTCAGTGTTGCTTACTTCTATAACCAATGATCTGTCATGTCCATTAAATACAGTACACAACCGATTAAATCCATAAAACACATTAAACAGAGTTCAAGAAAGTATAAAATAAAAGCACAGTGGGAAATATTAATACTACGATAGATAATTTTTTTTGGAAGAAATATACTCAAGCAGGTTATCTCTCAATATTGTCATTAACAGAAGATAGACTGTTCCCTCACCAATGCAGGATTAGTGGAAATTATGGAAATAAACACAAGCCTCATCAAATGCATGAGAAGAAATGCCTCTGCATTTGAACATGACAGAGACAGCTGACAATGAATTTCCATTTTTATTCCACTGTTCAAAATATTAAGAAATAAGGCGATGACATTTCGTCACATTACTGACAAAATATGAAATACATTAACAAGGACTAAAAAAACGAGTCTTTTGTGAAAATTGAGAAGGAAAGTTGATAGAACCTGACAATTTGCACTAAGCAGCTTCCAATTAGGAATGAGTTGCTGCTGTACTATCAGGTGGGTATATAACAGAAATTGAAGGCAATTGTGCAACTTCTAGGAAGATACATCTTGTTTAAATTTGAAAGATGTTATTTTCTTTCTTGTGTCAGTTGGCTTGTGTTTATTAGACTGTTTAACTTGGCATTTCAGGTGCACATACTTATAAACATCTATTTAAATGCTTGTTGTGTACATTTGCTTAGAAAAGCTTTTCTGTACAAGTTCATTGACACAGCACCTCTACATTTTAGACCTCCCTCCTTTTTCCATGGAGAGGGCTATCACTGTCTTTACTGCTTGACAAATTAAACAAGCACCTTGCTTTTAAATCAAGATTATTTTTACATCTAGATGATTTTAAAGAAAAACTAATCAGCTGTAAAGATGACTTGTCTTTATGCAGCTTTAGGCATGGATACAATCCTTATAAACAGAGACACTGAAATACAACCTATGTATGAAATGAGTCAGCCCTGCTAGAAATGTTTCTATCGTCAAGGCATAGTAACGGTGCAATTCTTTCACAGACGCTCTGGGAGCTCTTCCTTGCAATCATGCATTTCTGTTAATGGAAACGCAAACATATACAGCAAGAAGTAGTTGTGTATACATGTCCAAACTTCTGTGTTGCCTTGTATCTCACGCTTATCTCAATGGGCTGCATTATGAAAAGCTCTTGGTGAGTGTCGTATCTATTTTGAAAAAGGATCCTATTCAGCAGTCATTACACTATTGGAAAAAATACTATCGTAAATACCACGGTCATTTGTCTTCTTAAAGGCAGGTTGTTCTGCGATCTGACTTGAATTCTCTCACCTTGAAACAACAATACATTTCTTTTCTGCAGTGTGACATATCCTTTAGAGAAAAAAGTAACTTCTAGTGATTATTACTTTCCCTATACATCCTCAGTAGGGCACTTTCCCACAGAGAGAGGCAGAGTCTGCTGCAGGAAGAGGAAAACACCAGTGGGAAGAGGAACATGTCACTTGGGACATGACAGTGATATATACCAACCACAATATCATGTAAACAGGAACTAAAATACCAGGCCATACACTTGTTGGTACAACGTACTTGTCCCTTGACATGATTTCTCCACCTTGCCCACCTGACATGCTGTGGTTCCTCACGTACCAGTGTTCAGGAGTGCACTGGGGCAGGACCATTTCCAGCCTCCACTTAAAAAGATGTTTCTCACTCAGAATTCTGATTGTGAAGCTGCCTCTGTCGCTTCAACTCCTGCCAGCCTGCCGCCCCCTCAGGTAGATGGTTTTCTTAGAAAGCACTCAACTCAATGATTTCAACCCAGTGACTGCTGGCTGCCTGGCTCAATGGCCAAGTCCACTCAGACCTCTGATCTCCAGCTTTAGCAGGGACCAGTTCCCAACAAGCATTTCTACAACATCAGGTTTGGCTCAGTGATGAGGGCATCAGAAATTCACTGGAGTCTTTCAAATGCTTTTGCTGCTCTCTTCAGCTTTGGAATACAGTCTTAACACAAGACATCTTTCGTCTTAACATAAAATTTAACCCACAGTTTCAGCATGCTGTGGCAAAAGACTCCATAGGATCCTTCATCAGTGTCCATGCATTCACAAATTCATCTCAGGACATGCTTGGGAAGAGCTCACTGGCAACGTGGTTCACATGGAAAGCGTGGCTATTGGCAAGCTTCTGTCCCCTTTATGGCATTTCATCTCTTTTTAGAAAAGCTCTGAGTGGACATGAGATGTTCCTGGTTACACCATTCACCTGTTTCAAATAAGCATGAAGCCCAGCTCAGGAACACCTGAAGTTCACTGGGATCTTGAGATGAAAAGCAATATTAATAATACTAAAAATAAGTTCTACTGATAATACATAGGGGTTTCTGTGTATATGTATATATATGTGTGCATGTATGTAATTATATGTGTGTGCATGGAAAAACTCTTAGGATCACTCCATAAGGGCAAACCACTACAGGTCCTTTAAAATGGAGCCAAACCTCTTACATGCCAAACATAAGAAATAAGGGCACTAACTAGTTGTTCCTCTTGTACACCAAGCAGCTGAAATCTTAATAGGACACTCAAGAACACATTCAAACAAAAGATTTCAAATAGCAATGAAAACAAACAGCATATATCATAATTCATGGTCATGAACATGCAACTCCTTCGCTTATATCACCAATGGTGCAAATCAGTGCAGATCCATTTTATTAAAGCAGTGACAGCAAATGTCACTGCTTTAATAAAATGGAAAAAAAAAAAAACCTCCTTTAGAATTAAACAAAACAAACCAGGTATCAGATTGCAGGCAGATATTCAGAGAAGCATGGACAAATGATATTGCGTAAATATTCTAGTAGCTGCACAGAAGCAAGTTCATGAATATTTAACTCAGAAAAGGTACAGATGCATAATTTTCCTTTGAAACCTCAGTTGCTATATTTCTGTAACAGTTACAAAAATATCCCTGTGAATTGACTGTCACTGAAAACTAAAGGATAAGTGCTCCTCTGAGACATGCACATGGTCTCTCCTTCCCCTGTGTATTCAGAGCGTTCACTACTTCTGTCAGCAAAGCTCCCACCTTCCCTCAAAGATTCCTCCTCCCATCACGGAAATGTGTGCAAGAAATGGAGGAGGCTGCTAGACGGCATATATTATCCTTCTCCATTTCACTTTAATGCTAAATCAGGAAAGTTAATGTAGGGAATGGTTCTAACAGAGCTGGTTGCTAATGACCCTGAGCTGCTCTATTTGGTAGCGACCTGGGTCTAAAGCATCCTCAGGGTTTGTGAAGCAAAGATGCAGCCAAAGGGAGACCTAAGCCAAGAGGTGAGTCCCCAGGTCCCTGAATTCTGAGCACCTTCCAGAAGTGACTCGGTGCTCCTGCCTGTGCTCGGCAGCTTATGAGCAGAAGGGAGAGCATACAGCACAACTGCAGCTTGCATATTGAGTGCTAAATTTGTAAACAATTTTTCAGATGAAGCTGCAATTATTATTATAGCACTATCATCTAGAAATGCAGCAGGAGTTTGAAGTAACCATATGCCAATGGCTAACAGGTCAGCCAAATATAAAGGAAAAAACATGCTTACATGGAAAAACTTATAGGATATTTATATATTTTTGCCTGAAAGATGTATTTAGTTGTAACAATAATTATATGGATTACCCTGATAATAATGGAGATGAAGGAAGAGGAAATTATTGCTTCTGTTATGGCTTGGTATTAAGTGTAAGCCAGAATAATAAGTTGAAAATAGAGATTTTTCTCACTAGCATAGCTTTTTCTTCCCTTGATTCATGTTGTCTCATAGTCCTTATTTTAGAAAAGGCAGTTTACTTAGATTAAGTTTTATAGTTGTGGCTGTGAATTACCTGAAGCATCACATACGTTGTTTGCTCTTCCCTCTGTCCCAGTACCATCTTGCTAACAGAAGCTAATGAAATCAGAAAAAGAAAATGGAGAGGTGGGCTATTTCCCATGTAAGAGAAATATACTGCGCTTCCAAACCTTCAGAAAGGATGTGATCTTCATAGGGAATTCGCTGCAAGTCTTGTGTACAGTTTACAACTGGGCTCTGCAAAATGGGACACTGCTGAGTCTTTGATTTAATGAAAACTTTGGAAGGCAATCCAATTCACTGCAGGGACCACTTTGTTCTTTCATTATGATTCTTTTTTAATGAGAAAGACGATCGCAAGGATAAACTCTATTCCTGTGAATTTTTACACTAATTACATACAAAGCACCATTCTGGCAGAGTGGGACTTATCTCCTTCAGGCAATACAGTTATCATCTTGTAACCACACTTCAAATCTCCCGTATGAACGCTGGAGCTACGTGTGCTGAATGTGGATCCTGCTACCCTGGCTAGCTGCTTGAATTGATGAATGTTTAAATATTCAATAAATCACAGGCAAATACTGATACTGCGTGAAGAGGCAGAGACAACCCTCACATTCTGCTTACAGCTGTAGGATCAAGGGTACACTATTTTATCAGAACCATTAACTTTCCTCATTGTGGTAGGAAGGGATGGTTGGTTTTGTAAACAGCACTTGAGATGTTTATGTATTAAGAGTCAGACCCATATACTAACACTACAAAGGACAGTTATCCCTTAATTCTACAGAAAATCAACTGTTATGCTCTGTTTGTGATTCAGCTCACACCCTTAAGAGATAATTTATTATTTGACATACTGTAAGGCAATCTTGGCTAGATAGGGAGCTGCTTTACTCTCAAATAAAATTACTGAGAACCACATTCACCCCTGCACAATGGTCTGATACTGTGGGCCAAATTTCAAAGCTCGGTATGTGCTCACTGCCATGGTATCCGAGCACTACCAGGATTGTACCATGCAACGCCTGGCTTTCTGCACGCTCAAAAGCCTTGATTCTTTTACCCATAACATCTGTGCCCCTATCTGAATCTGTGGTACAAATACAAATACATGTAACTGCAAGCTGCTGAGATGGGGATGCAAGTCAAGCAGCAAGATGCATGAGTGTTCGAACTGTACTTCCTCAGAGTTCCTTACACCTGCCCAATCATGCCTCTAGTGACAAGGTCTATCTTCTCAAACAGGTACTTGCAGACTTGTGTTCAGATTAGCACCATGTTTGAAAGGCTGGCATGGCTCCTTGGAAAGTGTGGAAGGAGGGAGCTTCCCAGGCTCAGCGACAAAGTCTAAATCCTGATCCAAACATAAATGCTTGCAAATACGTTGCAGATTTGCCCCAAGTCTCAGATTTAGGTGCTGGAATCACCAAGAAAAGCATCACAGTATAAAACACCACACTGTGATCATTTTTTGATTCTGCTACATTCCACTAGCTACCTGCGATGTTACAGCTGAATAACTGCATTGCCTCCCATTTTATTGCATCTGTGGTTTCTATTTATGGACTTACTGGCATGGAATGGCCACATCTGGCTAAATGTTCCTAAACTGTATGTACATTTACCTCCAGGATAAAACTGCCTTATTCTTAAGTAGTATATTCAGTACAGACATTGCCTCACAGCAATGATGCAGCATCTTGATGCAAACATGGTCCATCACCCAGGACTTCGGCTAGCCTAAAGCTTGGCATCCCCTTTACGCTCACTGCACTTAGTGCCTGTAAGGTTTGCTCTCATAAAATATGCACCAGTCTTTAAACGATGGTACAAATCTGAATGCTGTTTCTAGAAGAAACTGGTTGAGCGCATAAACCTGGCAGCCAGAAACATGACCAGGTCTGAACTTCCTGAAGTGAGAGTGACCTGAGCATCTGTGCATTATGCCTGACTGGAATCCTCCAGGGACTTTGTTACAAGGAGAGGTATCCTTAGTTCACATGCAATCTTATTCCAAATACACTTCTCTCTGTGGACAAGACTTCCCATTTCCTCATTTAGGTCAAGAGGATGGTAAGAGATCTCCCCTTTTTTTTTGGTCCTCTTGTCTGCATCAGCAGGCACAGGAAAAATGAGGTGCTCCTGTCCTTTTGCTCGATGCCCTCTTTCAGCTTCTTTTGTCTCTGACGGCACAAAGGATACTTCTTTGAGCAGCAAAGCTATTTTGAAAGCAACCTAGAAAAACAAGAGGCATCTCTGGATTGAATGAGCTGCATCAGAGATCATGGGATACTACTACAGAGAATGCTACAGCATGGATGCTTGATTAGGCCTGGCCTTTATTGCTTTGGGGTCATCAGGAGTGTATTAGTGTTTGCATCATTAAACCATGACACACAGTGTTCATGCTTAACTGCTGCCACCTGCACCCTAAAGGAACAGTACTTCCCAGTTTTCAATTTGTATGTGCTGTGGGATGCACCTGATTTATTCCAATGATACGAGGCAAGAGTCAGAGACTGTGCTGCTTCGGCCAGGATTAACAGAAGGACACATATTTTGTAACACAGGACGCACGCTGTGGGTTCGGCCGGCAGGTGCCTAATTTAACAATCAGGAGCACAGAACTGAGAGATAAAAACAGTAGAAAGAAAGGGCTAAGGTTTCTTTTGTGCCTTTACCTGCCAACACATTTTCACTACGTTTGGGGCCAAGATTCCTCTCTGTAAGTGTTTATTTGTACCTTGCTAAACAGCTGGCAAAGCAAAACACACCTGAAGAAAATGAAAACTGACTAAGCCCCGAGATGCCCAGTCCCTTGTGTGGGTGGAAAGGAGCAGCAGGGCCAAAGCAGAAAGCATCTGTCTGCTGGCTAGTGTAACAAGGACAGTTGACAATGAAAAACCCCAAGGACTAAAAAAAACCACCCAACCTCTCCACTAGGAATAGCAAAACAAAACAAAGCAAAAGACAGAAAGGTCAAGTCTATTGGTTTTAACCCTGCCTTCGTATCAGCAACGTGCTCTATCGTTTTTTACCCTGCCTTCCTACCAGCTGTGTGGAATACATCATACTCTGTTGAAACTGCATCTGTTTCTGTATTATGGCTAAGAATGTGAGAAGACTTCATTGGACTGGCAAGGGAAATTCTGTGGGTTTGGGAAACTATCGTAAATAACAGGATCCCAAGGTCCTCTGAACTATACATACAGGAAAAGTTTAACGCCTCACTGAATTGTAACCACCCACGCAGTAAAATAATAAAGGTTCATGCAGTAGAGAGAGCAGCAGCATTCAGCATTTTACAGCAGGAAATTTTTAAAACTCATTTGAAAATAGAGGGAAAATTCAAACACAAACACAATGATTATGTAAATGGGACTGAACAGGAATCTGGCTCTAGTCATACTGGTTTTTTCTAGCTAGTTTGCTGTGGTGTCCATGATGTGATAGGCAAATCACAAACACGTAATACATCATAATTCTTCCTCCTGTGAGCATGCTATCCAACACAGAAAATTGCACGTTACAAAAAAGATCCCTGCAATTTGAAGTGCCTGTAAATAGCCAGCATTCTAGTTTCATTCCTCCTGAAGTACAGAATTCCCTCTGAATATGAAAAGGGCTCTTCAAAGCCCAGACAAAAGGACTGTTTGGCTGACCATTTTCATAATACACATATCCCACACAGTTTGGTATCCCTAATTAGAAGCCCAGAGTAATTAGGAGAAAGTGCACTGCAGACTGCAAAGCGCAACACAGCAGGGAGGCTCTGCAGTGCTGCTATGAGAATACCAAAGACCTGAAGGTCATTATTTTTCACTGGTCCCAAGCCACGCTCACTGCTGTGTTTCATTTTTACAACCCAGGGTTAGCCTGGCCCCTTGCAGCAGGAGGGCCAGGAGGAGCTGGGCCAGCCTGACAT
>NW_008824982.1:5306047-5309467 GCF_000699105.1 Pygoscelis adeliae
CCTTGTGATGTCTGCCATGCATTTACAGGCCAGCGTGTGGGCTGGGTTGTCACCTTGAGGGACCGAGGACCACTTCTGTCGCAGGTAGAGAAGACCGTAAGGCTGCTTGGCTGCAGCTTGTGCAGGTTTTGTTTGACACTGGAGGGATAACCGAGCTCTTTGCTCTACAGCAGAGGCATGAGCATACTTAGGAAACCAAACGATGATGAAATGCATCTTTTCTAATCAAAATCACTCCCTGTCATCCTCAGTGAACAGACAGTCCCATATTTCTGAAGGCTTCTCACTGAAAATGCTGACGGGATCGATGCCTTTCCAGAATACATTTCATGTCAATGGTACAACACCTAGTGCCCAAAGTACATTATATCTAATATAGTTTGATCAGTTTAAATCATGTACTCTCTTTGTTTCCCAGGCATGTTCTTATGGGCAGTCAACAAAAAAAGGTGTTAATATCGAAGAAATACTGGTACGTCTACTTAAGTTAAGTGCATAATACTAGCTTTGTGTTAATATAACATTGCTAGTGGAATGAAATTGAGTAAAAAAAGAGACATTTACCCTTTCTATCATTCAATAAATAGCTGACAAGCACTACAGTAAAACAGAGCAACTCCTATATAGTGCTCTACTTTCCTTCAAGCAGCCTATTTCAGTCAATTTTGGGGAAGTAGGAAGGATGTTAGGGTGGCGGGAGGTTTCATGTATCTAAATGGAGATACATATTTGAATAGCAGATAAATCAGAAATTTATATATGACTGAGATACTAATGTCATAAACCAATCCTAGATAGAAACGCATAAAAAATGATATTCCAGTAACAGGACTGCAATCCTTAATAGTCTCACAGGACTCTCTAGCTGACTCAGGGGCACAGATCACATCTGATTATATGTCAAATCTAAGACATTACAGTTACTCTAGGGAAAACCATATTTCCATTGACATATGCTGTAACCTCATCACTTAGCCTAGAAGCAGAATTCATCCAGACATACACGGATACATAAAACATTTTCTGAACTAGAAAATTATTGCTAGCCCTCAGTAATGGTGGGCTGAAAATACTCAGTAACTTGTTGCACTAAAATTAAAGGACAGCTTGCAATGTGGAGCCCTACTCGCACAGAATCTGGCCCTTAAGGCTTTATGGTTCCCTTCTGTTCAAAAGACATCTCTATTGCTCCCTCATTTCTTGTTTTCCAGAATAACAAAAAAATAGCAGTTTCATATTTTTTCTTTTTTTAATGATGTCTAGTAGATGTGTTGTTTTCATTTGTAGCATATGTGAGGTGGCTTTTAGAAGTAATTTATTTTTGGTGGCAAGCTGCTGATGCTTGCACCCATGTTGACTGTTAGTAATTAACACCTTCTGGTCCACTATGGACAATTTCCCACTTACTGCTTTTTAAGGTGTTAAAACTAATCTCCACCAGCTCTATGTCCCATAGCTCAGTTTCACTGATAGGAGGCTTTTCTTCCTGATAGCCAAGGCTTTTTATTTTCCTCAATTAATAATAACACACAACCCAAAGGAGTATCTGGAAGTGTCCTGACAAGATATTGTTAAGCAGAATCCTCTGCTGATGAGGGGACTGAGCTGAGATAATATGTGTTAAAACCTTCTTCTCAACTCAGAGCTGTTACCATGGACAAATAGAGGTTTTGGCTGTGAAAACAACAGGCATGAGAGGAAGTTACCTCAAGAGAAAGAACTGAAGAGGTCCTTGTTACCTATTAAATTTTTGGCATATCAGCCAGATAAAGCATAATGACATTCATTGCCTTATAATGCTGCATTAGTGACATTAATTTTATAGCATTGTTCTCATACAAAGAAAACTGCTAAAGAATTATATTCAGACCTCAACATTGGTGTATTAACGAGCATTGGACTGGAAGGTCTAGGGGACATGCATTTGCGGGTAAGTGGCTATTGGCATCTATGCATGCCTGAGTGTGTGCATTCCTAACTGTGAAGAACCTCTGCACTCACGTCTTCAGGGAAATAATATGTTCGACTTAAATTTACATATAACAACAAAAATTAAAATTGGCATTAAAATATCCAGAATAAAAGAAAGAGTTTTCTAGATACCAGATTCATCATTTAGCAGAAACGTTAGAGTTCACTGATAGAAAAGGTGGTTGGATTTTGCATCAGAAAAATCCCAGTTCGGTCAAATTCCTTCCCTTTTCATGACCTCTACCTGAGTAGTATCCACGCTTTAAGGCTCATATGAAAATCTCACAAGAACAGATCTCCTTTAACAATTCTGTCACTGCTTATTTCTGGTCATGAGAACAAAACTGCAATAATGATGAAAAGCCTTACTTGTACGGACTTCACTGCTTGGAACTGTGGAGTTCACTTTTACTGCCTTCAAACTGGTTCTCCATCTAGAGCTAAGGGACAAGCTTCTCCTTTTTTTCTTTTTTTTTTTTTTCTTTATCATGGGAATGAAGCTTAAAAGTACTCGGAGATTCTCACATCTGCAGGACTTGTGCATCTCCTACACTGCCTGATGACATGTGGATTCATTGCAAGGTGGTAGTCCCAATCTTTGTACCCACTAAAGGGCTGTGATAAAATTATTTTGGAAAAACCATCTTGATCTACAATATAAAAATGTAGTGGAAGCTGCTGGTGCCCACGGACTAACTTTAGCTGCTGGAAGCTGGGCATTCACTGCAGAAGGCTTTAGTCAGAAGAGCTCAGGAATCGGGAATCAGGAGCTTTACTCATCTGCTAATGATGATTCCCAAAGACCAGTGCAAATTCTATGTTTTCAGTATCACTCAGGAAGTTTACATGGGGTGAGAAGATGAACAGCGAGAGAAGGCTAAGTCAAAGGGGATCCACAGTAAATCAAAATTTAGAAGAAGCCTCTAAAGAAAGAGGAGTTCCTTACGTCCCAGGAAATTATAGTTTTCAGTCCTACAGTGAATTAAGAGATTTTTTGGCCACCTCAAGTGATGCCTCCGTAGCCAGTACATTTCTGCAAAAACCCCAGAGATTTAGAAAGCAAGGAAAGAAAAAGACAAAGGGATGCAGTTATTTTTGACTACCAGCCAACTTATGATGTTTAGATTTCTGAAGGAGGAAGAGGATAATTTAAAGAATCTTAAATCTTGCATACAGAGTAGAAGAACCGCACTTGAAAAAAAAGCCTTCTGGTGTTCTCAGTACTCAGAACAGAATCATCCCATATAAAATTAATATCATTATTATGTGATTTCCATCTGTTAACTAAGCCAAACGATTAGAGCTGCTAGAAAAACTGCCCTGGTGGAACAAACACAGATAATAAATCTGAATAAATACGCAAGCAAAAAGACAGCGTCAGGCTCAATCACTTGGCAATATCAAATGCTGAGTAAATGAGTTGGCTGCATAGTGCTATACCATCCAGCA
>NW_008824982.1:5309500-5318056 GCF_000699105.1 Pygoscelis adeliae
GATCATTGCTTTCATTGCTTCTGTAGCCAATTTTGTTCTGGATTTTTTTGGAGCAAACCATCTTTCTTTTTTTGACAGCTCCTTTTCCAGACTATTCCATTGGTACCCTTTACGTTGTGCTCTGGTTGTTCGTATGGTCCGTATTCAGCAGTGGGCCTGTTCAAACACCTTCCCCAACCCTCCCTTGTCCAGAAAATATTTTTCATATATCCCTGACGCTTTCCCCATTCGCTTCCCAAATCTATCATACTGGCACAACAGATAGGCCTGACAAACTCTCTTTAGTCCACCACTACATTTTTAAACAGAGTCAGAAAATTATTTATAAAAATACAGTTTTAATACATATTTTTATACGTGTAAAACAGAGTGCTTGGTAGCATTTTTGAAATGTCGATGTATACCAGGTGTCAAACATTATTCTAAATAAACCCCTGTAATGCACAGCAGTATGCTGGCCCATATATCCCCTCACAAGCTAGCATCTTCAAAAAAGTGAAATCTATTTAAAAGTCATAGGGACTTGGCTTCCACAGTATCTAAATCAGTCTCAAGAAGGACATTTCTGGGATAGAACTTGTGAACATGTAGGCAATCCTACACTCAGAAGAATTATTTTTAAACACAGTTGTCCAGAAAGTTGCTACTAATACATGTTTTAAACCTTTTGCAGAGCAAAGCATGTGGTGATGTTTCCCCCTACACAAACTGAAATACCAAGACAGCAAAACACTGCCTAAGAAATCTCTCCTTATATAAGAGCTGACACTTCCTCTGCAGATTGGCCTTCATTGCTGCTGAAAAACACCAATGGAGACCAAGGTTTATAAAACTTAAGTTGTAATACATTTAAGCGTTTTGTGCTGGAGCACAGCGGTATATTTTTGACTGTTCATTTTTTGCATGGAAATGAAGTCCTTGCTGTTTTGGAACACTTCATAGTATTGTATCACAAGACTGCACTGTGAATGAAGAACTCAAGCTTCAGTGTTGTTCCCAAATCATTAAAAGATGTGACATCAAAGAATGACCCAAAAATATTTGTTCCTGTAAGAAAACGTGAACCTCTCAGTATGCTGATAAATGTACCACGGCCTAATACATTTCATAGTTCCTTTCCTCCATAGAGCCCTTCCCTCCTTATGTCAGGAGAGCTGAGGCAGGAAAGCACATGATATTTTTGCTCTTTTATTTTGCTTATAATCCACATGTTCTGTGAAGGTAAGTAAATAAAACCATTACAAAAAAAAGAGTGGTTGAGAAATGTGCTTAAACGCATTCACCTCCCACACCTCATCTAGACATGAAATCTCAAAGAAGGGAGGGATGGGCAGGAAAGGCACAAACCCCCCTATATTATATACAGACCGTCAAACAGAGGATCATTTGATACACAGTACCAAAGCATACTAGAATGGATTTCTCACTTTGGAGGTCAGATTGGTTACACAGGCCCTGTCACAAAGCAGTGGCAGGACTGTAGAGCTGCTCTGCCCACACAGCACCCCAAAGAAACAGCACCTCGAATTCCCTCCCTTTATCTCCTACTTCCCAATGGTTAAAAATTGGCTGCTATTTTTTTCTAACAATAGGTGATCTATTTAATTGCCTTGATCAGCAACTAGAACGAGCAAGCTCTTCCTTGCTTGCACCTGAGCTCTCCTTAGCCTACGTAAGATGTAAAGCATACTAATATTTCCGAGTAAGACATGCAGTCAAATCCAAACCAAACCCTGAGTGTGTGGTTGTGGTGCCAGCGAGGCAGGTGTAAGAAAGGCATTCCCATGAAAACAGTTAGGAAGTGAAAAGTACTGATGTTTGCTTTTTGTACCACTATCCCCAGTATCTACTGACTTATTCTTTGCTAATGAAGATTTGTTGGGTTTTTTTCAGTTCATCCAATATGTGTTACTAGATAATGTAAATACATAACAAATGTTAATGGGATATGTGTCTAAATCACATTGCTTGTTGTTGTTCTGCAAAAGCCTTTATCCTTGCTGTTTTCTACAAAACAGTTTCAGAGAGGCACTTACCTTGTCTGACAGCCAGTGTTGTTGTGTAGACCAAGAATAGAAGGATATAATTGAGGAAGCTCTGAAAAACAGGTGTGTTGGCATGGAAATCTTCTGACAAATACTTGCTCGTGAGACCAATGCCACAGATAAGGAGGGAGAGTACCTGGCCAAGCGCCACAGACAGCAACAGATCCCTAAAAGGAATGAGAAAAACACAGACATAAAACACTCAGCCCCCTTGCCAAGGAGGAAATGCTCATTCTCCTCCAGGAATCATGTTCGACAGTGCTAAGACACGGGAAGAAACACGATGCTTCAGTCAATGAGGGATCTGCTGGGTGTCGCCATCATAACATTTCCATTATTTCTGCTCTTATCACGGACTTAAACATTGCCCAAACACACTAGCTTTTATTCACATATTAAACAACAGCAGATGGTACATCTCTACCATTTAATTTTGTATTCCACATTTCACAAAGGCTAAATGATAGTTTAACTGAACCAAAATACAGCACTGCTTCCTTCGAGCATCTTCCCTAACAGAAAGACTCAGGAGTATCATTCAGACAGAGTGGGAATCACAGCTCTTCCAGCACTTAGTAGCCACCGAGAAAAATCAGAGAAAGGATTTTATAGTGTTTCACCATCAATGTGAATTTACTGTATAACTTCCTTCCCTTCATTTCATTTCCATTTCATCGTATAAACTATTCTTTCCATCTACCGTGCAAATATATGTATCTTCTCTTTCATCTTTGTCACTGCATACTTCCCCTTCTATTTGGTGGGAGTGGGAGATTCCACTTTTTCTCTTCCTGTCCCCTTCTGGTTCTTAAAAATGTATTTTCTGGTTTGGCTTCTTGCTTTAATCTGTTTTTCTTGACTTTGACCTGCAGTCTCCTCTGCATTCCCCTGTTACAGCATTCCCCAGTCTGTCTCCCCACAGCTCTCCAATAGTTGCTCCTTTTGTGCATGTTATGTCTTTCTATAGTTTTCTCCTCTTTACTCAAGAAACTGCTATATCTGAAAGCCCACCCTTTTACAGTGTTTATTATTTTTATATCTTTTCTTCAGTCTTCTCAGTGATATCCTTTTCCCTTCTACCTATCTTTGCCTCTTTTCCGGGCCCTAACCACACAGCCCAACTCAGCCCAAACAATCCTCCTTTTCCAATTTTTGTCAGGATCTCCTATACCCATAGCACAGGAATATGTGTATTTTTAAATTACCCTTAAGAGGTTTCCCAGGTTCCCCATGTGTCAGTACTTTCGTGCTGACCAGGCCTCCTCTACAGCTACACTTCCCCATGCAGAAGCATGAAACGCTGAAGTGTGGGCCTGGAAGAGGAGCAAGCACGACGACTGCAAGGGAGAGCGAAAGGACATCGGAAGGGGACGTTTAGTCCAAACCCGGCCGGCTGCTGCTGTCACTGTCACCAGCCCACAGAAGAGAGGAGCTGTAGGTTCCTGGGGGAACCCATGAAGGAGAGGGGAAGGTGGGAGAGGAGCACCGTCTGCAATGTCTCATTAGAGCCTGGTAGGAGGAAAGGGGAGTAGGCAATCCTAAGGAAGTAGAGGAAGGAGGGCAGCACTCTGCTCAGCTGTAACAATATTTCATGTGTGTTCTCCTCTGCCAGACAGTTAAAAAAAATTGCTTCAAGGCTTCTTTGCTTTCTCTGACAGATTTCCCTGACCTCGGCTGTGCGTATTTGGTAGCGATGAGCATCTGTGCTCCCGCAACAACTTCCCTGGTAAACTTAAGTGTCAAATTTGTTTCCCTTTTTCTCATAAACAATCCTCCCACTAATGTGTCTCGGTGTCAGTCATGGCGTGATTCAACCAAACAGACACACTGAAAGCACAGGAGGCTGGGTAGTTATATTCAGCTAACATACCTTGCTGAACAAACAGCCTGACACAGATAGTAAAAGAACAAACTTCATTGTGCTAAACCCCATGTTTTGACGGGAAACTGCTGGATAAGTAGCAAGTGAGACTCCACAACTGCTGCCTCCACTTTCACATTACTCACTCTACTGTGAAACATAACCATGGGAAACAAACATGCTCCATGGAGATGACATCTGAGACTATGATGCGAACGCTGCCAGAACTATGGATCTTCAGTTCCTGCCGTTACCTGCTATGCTGTTGATGTGGGATAGGAAATTTGAATAGCGACTGCAACTTAAATCCACATATTAATCTTGTAAACTTGTTGACAGTTCTTCATTTAGTCAGATAGTGTTTCCTAAGTCCTTCTCCTGCAATGAAGTTTCACACAGGGCTGTCCTCTTGCCTACTGCAGTGTTTGTAGTTTTATTTCATTAGGAAATTAAATGTTTGCAAACCTGTATCTCTAGATGCGTTGCCTGCTTTACACGGGATGCAGGTGGTTATTAGCTGTTCTCTGTATCTCAGCTATGCCCATGAGCGAATGTTGTATTACATCCATTGTGGGACTGCATCTGTTCTGGAAAGAAGCATCTTGGATCCTACTTAGATTTACAGAAAGCTAAATATATCCTCACTCATGAAAGGATTTTCCCAATAATATATTCCTTGTTCCATACGGCAGTTAGCTGTTGGACATCACTACTCGTAACATTTTTTCAGACTGGTGGGAAGTCTGATGAGGTCTTACAAAAGGCATAACTTTTTTATCTCAGAGCTCTGTGTTCAGGTGTGTTACCAGGCCTAACCAGGCAGTACTGACCTCTGTATTAAAAATCCAACCAACAAAAAATGAAAAACACCAGGTGTTTTCAAGGGTGTATATGATAATTATAGCCCTCTCCAGAGTACATGTTGATTCTGTCATTGCCATTTTGCAATTCATAAAACAGACATATTTTTTTTGTAGTTGATTCTTTGGCAAGTCATTCAACCGCATCTACAAGTGGCAGTTTTCCTAAAGAGTTCAAGCAGCTGTCTACAGCCTTATATATATATATCTCTCTCTCTCTATCTATAGCCTGTCCTCGGCTTCTATATTTTACATTTCATAAACATACAAACAAGAAGGTAATTCAAGATAATTCAAATTTTATGGTCTTCTTCCCAAGAAGCAATTTAGAATAGCTTTCTATGTCTTCTGTCAATTACAAAATGTGTCAAATTCCATTCACTATTGTATTACTGAAGTCATCAATGAAGACAAAGGGTAATTAGGAGTTCAGCAAAAACAGACATGGACAAGAATCAAGACTATGAACCTGAGCACCTCCAAGTCTGTAGATAAAGGTTGGATGTGGATCAGAGTATAATCTCTGTAGCTTGAAATAGCTGTTAAGTAAAAATTGTCTTTTGAATAATAACAGAATGTAAAAAATGCAGAAAACTACTTTGTGGAAGACCAGTACAAGTGGTACTGTCAAAGCCACTGGCTTTCAAAACACTGACTGCATAAATGATATTGAATACATACTGTTTGTCTCTGATTTTTGCACACATTTGGTATTTTTAATTATGTAAGAAAACTCATTCTGAAATCAAGCTGTTGTGTTGCTCCTCCAGTCAGAACTTAGTTAAACATTTCACAGATGATATATGACGTAGAAAGATACATCTCTTCTTTTATTCTTATCTCGTCAGTGCAAAGAGTAGTGTAAATTAGATGTTTAAACAGAACTAATTCAAACGTCCATGAAGTGCTCAGACTTCCAGCAAAGATGATCCATTTTATACAGTATAGTTTTTCCTAAGACTGTTCATACCCACATTAACTCTCCTGCCATACCTAAAGATATGTCCACTACAAACAGGAATGACACGTAGTGGCACAGAAGATTTGGTGTGCTCCCCTTCTCTCGTCGGTGTAGGCTGACACTAACCACTACCATGGAAAACAAGTGAAATGAATAAATAAGAGAAACCAAAGCACAAGATCAATAAAATGATGATTTTTGCCTTGGGTGAATGGAAGAGAACAACTCATCTCCCTCCAAGCAGAAAAGTAGAAACAAATCTTAAATTATTTGTTTTAATCAGTGACAATGTCAGCAGCAACAAAGAATAATACAATGTTTGGATAACCCTAACCACCAATGTAAGATGCCTGAATTGTACAGAAAATGCCTGAGAGCATTATCTGTATTTCCTTTTTCCTGCCAACAACGATCTAATAATCCAAGAGTCTTAGCTCCTGAGCCTTTAATACCTGGATAAGAATAATAACATACCCATTATTTTTTAAGAAGAAGCAAGGAAACATTGAAAAGCAGCGTTCAATGGCTGTGGAAAACCTACTACTTCCTTTACACAGAGCAAAAAGCAACTAACTCACTGCTGTCATCTCCGGCACTCATTAGTATCTGTCCTAAATATCGTAATACTGTTGAAATATGAACATGGCTCCTGTCTGCAACACTTTTCCTGTTGGTTTTCATACCCTCCACCACTCAAAGACTGGCACAAAGGATGATTTCTTCCGTAAGCCTTTGGTCTGTCATGCTGGCTTCAGTAGTACATTCATTCACTGAGGAAGCAACATTCATTCATATCTTGAAGAAAAGCTGTATGGTTTGAGGGCCTTCAAACAGAACACCAAAAAAAGACTCACTACAAAAAGCTTTATAAAAGTGACGTTTTCTGCCTTTCAGGGTCCTATTTCTCTTTAGTTGAGTGCTATTCTATTTCTCTACTTGTATTCTACTTAAATCAAAATAAAGCAATTCTTCAAAAATCTCATTTTCC
This sequence comes from Pygoscelis adeliae, assembly GCF_000699105.1. NCBI lineage: Eukaryota > Metazoa > Chordata > Aves > Sphenisciformes > Spheniscidae > Pygoscelis > Pygoscelis adeliae. The sequence goes on from NW_008824982.1 coordinate 5,316,216, forward strand.
CTCACTAAGATCAATAGCATCTTCTCAAGCCAAGTTAAAACAGGGGGAGATCTTCAGCTTGCCTCTAAACTTTGATCTCATGAACGCATAGAATCATAGAATCATTTAGGTTGGAAAAGGCCCTTAAGATCATTGGGTCCAACCGTTAACCCAACACTGCCAAGTCCACCACTAAACCATGTCCCTAAGCACCACATCTACACGTCTTTGAAATACCTCCAGGGATGGTGACTCAACAACCTCCCTGGGCAACCTGCTCCAATATTTGACAACCCTTTTGGTGAAGAAATTTTTCCTAATACCCAGTCTAAACCTCCCCTGGCGCAACTTGAGGCTATTTCCTCTCATCCTATCGATTCACTAATACAGAGCAAATAGAAGACATTTTTCTCCTGTAAACCACCAATTTAAGGCCTGCTCCTTGAATTTTTTTGCTTGAATTAAAATCCTGCACTGGAACCGATCAAATTCATTTCACTGTAGCCACGCTTGCTAGTTAATCTGTCCAACGCTTCCTATTGAGTCAGATGGGTATTTTGAAGTAAGAAGTAGGTCAGAATTACTCCTAAACCTCCAGGTGTCACACTGCTAGGCATCTATCACAGGTTTTTCATGATATCCTAACAGAAATTAAACAATATTTTTTTATCGCCTCTTTAGAAGTGGAGCCAGAAGACAAAGCCTCATCTTCGCATCGGGAGCCATTAATTTCTGTTTAAATGCCTGGGCTGGTAGCTGCTGTGCATCATTTTTACTTGCTCCTCCAGGCATATGGAAATTCCTGTCACTTGAGTTTCTCCTTCTTTATCAGCCATTATAATGCCATAAACTTCTGAAGGCAGACATTCTCATATCAAAGAACTCTGAAGCTAGTGCTTGGTTCCTAGCACATACACACTAGCATGATATAAAGTACTAAACAGCTATCCTCAGGGTCTCCTGTAATTATTTTTCATAAAGTTAAAACATTTAGCTTTGACTATTAGTTCATTTCCATGTCCTCCTCAGAACACTAAAACACCATGCACAACACAAAACCAATGCACTGCAACATTCAGAAGGGGCCACACAATCACAGCTGCTGTATGCTGGAGAATCAGTGACATGCAAAGGGTGGCCAAGTGATTTAAACATTCAGGACTGTTTTATTCTGACACTAAATCCTGTTTTAAAGCACCTCCGTGTCAGTTTTCTTTTAACTTAATTGCTTTCCCTCCTCTCTTTTGTACCTTATTTGGTCTCTTTCCACTGATAGGTCCTCACTGAAGCAGCTAAAGAGTACCTCAGAGGGTAAAGAACAGAGGCTACCGCTACTTTTAATCTCTAGCATGAGGTGTGTTAATCCTTCAGCATGCCACAGGCTCCAGCAGACGAGAGATTAGCAGTCTGTTTCCTGAACTGAGATTTCATTAGAGGAACACATCTATAAAGGCTGCTCCGCAGCTCTGTTAGAGCAGGCCTGCAGGCAGAACCACACTTTCTCTGTGACGGTAATGACTGCTATACAGAGTTATCGCTCCAAATGTTCCAAGCATATATTTAAAAAAAGAAAGAACAGATACACTTCATTTACAGACTGATTACTGCTATGCTATAGCGAAGGTGATGATGTCTGTCACAGCACTATGATTTTGCCAAGCTTCTTCTCTTGAGTGCGTTTTAGTGTGTTTCTATAAAAGCACAAGGAAAAATAAAACAAGGTCTTAAAAACTTTACTGTGATTCAAAGTGAGCTGAAGTTATGTCCCTATAAGAATCCAGTCAAATTTATTTAAATGCTTAAAGGTGGATGTGGAACCTTCTCTTAAACACCTATCCCACCTACAGAAAAGTTGACCCACA
>NW_008824982.1:5318074-5334031 GCF_000699105.1 Pygoscelis adeliae
ATGGCACACATGTCAAAACCTCAAATACCAAACACACACCACACACACACCACCCCGCGATGTAGCTGCTTCTACTGCATCCGAGTTCCTAAATTCCCACCCCACCCCACATTTGAATGGCTGCTTAATGAGGACATGGACATTACTTGCATATTTTGCTGTTCGCACTTAACGCACCCATAGGCAGCTTGTGAAAGACTAAATTAACAAGATTTGGTAAAACTTTTTTCCCGGACAATAAATTGAGCTCTCATTGAAAGCTAAAGCTGCAGATTTTCTAATAGGTCTTAAGCACATGAAGCCTCCTATTAGTCCTGCATTGCTCTGAAATCAATTGCATCTAGAGAACACGATTCTACACTAATTTTGCAAGGAAACTTATCTTTTCTTATTTTCCTGTTGTTCTGACATGTTTGTTACACAGGGGAGAAATTCTACTAGTTGGTACATGCAACCCTTCCCTCCTGCTCTGCCTCTCTCAGTAAAGTAAGGATTGCAGCAAGTATCTTCAATTAATGTATCAAAGCTGCTGCACGCTGCTTTAGAGCAATTTACAGAAGTAGTCACAATATTCTATAATAAAATGTTCATAGCACTAAAGAGCAACAAAGTTCCCCCACATATATACTGATAATAACACCATTGGCACACGTACCACATTTATTCTATTAGTCAACTACTCCCATGGTGTACATTCTCCATGATCACACTAGATGATGTCTCAAGAAAATATAATGGTCTTGAAGGTCTATGCAAAAGATTTTTTTTAATATTTCTGGTAAGGGAAAACAAAATAACCTAAAATATTTTCAGAATATAAGCATCAAGCCATCATTGAACAGTGAAATACCAAAGCCTGAATCCCAGCTAAACTCATATACTGCATTAGAATATGAATAGCTCTAATATTAACCTACAAATCAGAGAGTGAAAACCATGCAACACCAAGCCTATCCATCACTTAATTCCTACTGAGTCATTATTTTGAAATCTTCAGTTGCATTTAAATGATGTATAGGCTTTGTACTGGATCTCAGCACAAAGGGTGAATTTTCTATACAATGAGTTGCAGAGTACCTCAAGCTCCCACTGACGCTCAGAAGAAATGAAGATTCTCTGCAGTATCTGGAGAGGATTAGCTCTTTATTTTCCAAACACAAACACTTCAGTCTCTTTACGAGAGGACAGCACTGTGGACTCCACGCGTCTCAAATCTGCAGGCTGGTCTGAAAAGCTCCAGGCCTTGACACCCTAGGCCTATTTTTTGAAGGAAAGGCAGCAGAGGAATAAAACACTACTCAAGAGTTCCTCATCTGTTTTCTGCTCCATATCCCAGCTAAGCTAAAAAAGATTTTTTTTTTTTTTTTTTTTTAACCAAGGCTTTGAGCCTTTCCAGGTGGGCCAGAAGTACAAAATTAATCCCTTCTCATTGTGGTTAAAAATCTTTATGCCTTAAGCTGAGGAGAGGAGGGGAGCTCTGCGCCTTCTTGGTCTCGTCACCCTCTCTTGCCACCTCCCCAGCTCACCACCGCCTCCCTGTTCACACTGCGGCTCTGGACCAAACCTTACAGGTATTTCCTCAGCGGACCGAAGCTCCGTATTGCACGGTATCGGCTGTATCTGCGTGTTCCCAGTTACCCATGAGATGTCTGTAACAAGTCACTGACTTGGATGGGCCCCAAAAGAGGGAAGTGGGGTTGTTTTTTCCTTCAGCGACCCCAGGGAGAAGGCTGTGGGGACGGCAAGGCCTGGGCAGGTAGAGGAGGGTCACTGTGCGAAGCCAAGGGCTGCACCTCACGCAGCGTCCCAGGGATGGTCCTGAGGAGCAGGGACGGGGCAGCCGGACCTGGCCACGCGGCTGGTGCTTCCCAAGAGCTGGAGAAGCCCCAGCAGTCACCGCGTTGACTGGAAGGACACACTGGGCAAGGGGAGAGCTGCGCACATTTCTTCTTCTTCTTTTGGCTTTCCTAGTTGCTTTGAGGTTTTTCTATTTAAAGCATTAAGGTTCTAATTTTTATTCAAATACAACTGGGCTTGAATTTAAGAGTGTTTTGGGGGAGCTTGCTAAAATACATCCACCTCAAAGCTGTGGCGGACTCAGGCTCTTCTGCTTTTAAGTGACAGCTTGAGGGACCAGCACAGATTGCTGGCTTCGGATAAAAACAAAGCAGAATCATATGCAGCAAGTCTTGGGAGTCTCTGGAGCGGTTTCTTAAGATGAGATCTTACCTAATAAATTTTCCAACTCTTGTATATTGCCAGTTACAGCAATTCTTGAAAATGGGTTTCATTTATTATAAGCTTTTACCCCAAGTTCACACAAACATACACGTGCTCATAAATATGTGCATTTTACAATTCCTTAATAACAAAGGAACTGGAATTTTTTAAAGACTATTCTTACACATATAAAACTTACCCCTGCATTTAATATTTAGCAATATACTGCTGAGACAATCTGCTACACTGACTCTAAGTGCAAAGGCAGCACTTTTTTTTATTTTTTTAATAAGAAATACATTAAAAAATAGCAAAGGAAAGTGTGGTGACAACATTTCTATGCCATTATCTTGATGGAGTCCAGTGGTAAATCATTACAGGCAAATTGGAGGCAGGGGGCTGTGTTGGTGCAACTTGTCAATAGTCAGCTTCATCCTACTAGTGAGCCAACAAAGGGAAAAAAGCAAGTTTATCCTAAAAAAATGCCTAAGTTTTGAAACAGCCAGCTGCCTTCCAATCAACAATTTCCTAGTGCTTTTTCAGCTACGAATCACAGGACTTGGAGCACCACAGGCTTTTTCTCTTTAAGAATGAAGGTCTCTCCATATACAGTTCCTGGCAACTTCCCAGTCTAGGGAGCACTGGACAGACTGAAAATATTCCAATCTTTCTGATGGAATCAAAAATATAATTATAGATGACCATGTGATAAAAGAATTGTATTTCAGGTTATTTTGGCCAAATAAACTGACTGAAGCTAGCTGCAGTCCATAAACTTTTATAAATTGTCACTGTCTACCCAAGTGCGACTAGAGAAATTAAGACTCCTAGATCTAAAGATTTGATCTAGATTGGAATAATAAATGACAGAATTAACTTTCCACACAAGAGCTTACAAAACTAGTTACAATTGAGGAATACAGTACTTTTAAACAAGTAACTCTTCTTCCATAATTTTCCAGAAATTAATTCAAAAAGTGAGATTTCCAGTCTTAGAAATAGAATAAGGGACTCAAGTATGGATAAAGAGTGAGCTGCAATTCCTCAGGCTAGAACTCCATATGAAATATGACAGCTGCTGAAAATATTACATTTTAGCCTATGAAACCTAGGCAGTCATTGGGCTGCTGATCACTGTTATTTTTATAATTCAAGAATAAAGCACACAAATAGATGTCTCTTTATGAGATGGGTATTTGTCCTTACTCTGTTCCAAATGCACCAGTTTGAGCTTTCAGCTGTTGGAGGAAACTGAGACGCGAAAGGACTGATGGCTCCCCGTCTCTTGGAGAAAACGAAGTTCTCTTGTCAAATTTCATTAGTTCATCTCACTTGCAGTGGTTTTTATGGCCTGAGGCTCAGGACATTATAAATACAGTGATGAATATCTTTAGATAATATAAGAAACAGTTTTAAAAGTTTCAGTTCAGTTAAGATCATCATTAGCTTCCAGTTTTCTCAGAGGAGCTGAGAGCCTACAGTAATAGACCTGGATGATTCCCAGCATCAAGAAAAATAGCTCACTAGTGCCCTAAGAAGTACAACATCACTTCTTATTGCTCTCCTGCCGTTACTGTACAGTGCTAATACAATTTAAACTGATGGGGGTTTATGGACTAAGTCTTACAGCTACTGAGAGACAGTTGATAAAGAAGGAGGTGAAAAGCATTACAGCTCCTGCTATACCCCTGCCACTGATAAGCCAATCTTGATTGAACGCTCTGATGGAAAACAAGTTTAAATGACTCAAGATTCCTCAAGTGATAGATCCTACTGTAACTTAATTCAGTGTTGTCAGAAGCAAGAAGTATGTGCTTGGAAAATTAGGTAGAGTTCCTGGAAAATGGCATGTATGATGGTATGATGGATGATTTCAGATTTTTTCTGATGCTCCTGAAAATTGCAAAAGTTGTTCCTGAATTTCTGTCCCTTTAAAATGCGTAACTCTAAGCGTATGCAGTTCTGAGTACTGGCTGTGCATCCACAATTAGGCACCTAAAGCAATGATAGTTTATTTTTTTCTCTAATAAAATTAGAGGTTAAAGAAGCGACAGGTATGAATATTGAAAGTGTGAAGGTGCATCTGTGAAGATCATGGCTGGCTTTTGGAGAACTAAACCTACTAGTTCAGTTATTACAAGATGTAGAATTTTTTCATTTGTGGTTTTTTTTTTATCAGCACATCTGCAAAATGCAGATATTAAATAACCATGACTGTTCATTCCAGACAGCATTTAATATCTAATGTAAAAGTTTAATTTAAAAATCCAATTGATCTGCCTGGCTTTTGCAAAATCTTTTGCTTGGCTAAAACTAGTTATATATAATGCTTCAGAACACAACTATTACTTTTTTTTTTTGCAACTTTTCTGGAACTTATCAATGATGTTTTCAATAACATTGAAACACAGAAAAATTGAAAAATCCCTGCTTCAGTGGGCCATGTTTTCTCCCCAAGTAGGCATGTGCAATTCCCATAAATTTGAATCTTCTTTACAGTAAGTTCCAACTATCATCCTCATGCTTGAAACACCTAAAAGAAACCTTAAGAAAAATGTCCTTAAATTGGCCGCTGCATATTGGCCCCTTAATTGCACCCCTGGTACAGAAAGACAAAGGATACCCACATTAGCATTTCACCAAGGATGGCACTAAGCCGCTGCACATTTTCCCACATCTCCAGCTACTTCAAAGGAGAGATGCTCATCTGCCTGTGGCTTATTCTGACTTCGACTCTTCAAGGCCCTGACCTTCTTTCACTGTTTCCCACGTGTATCTCAGTATTGCTGCTGCCTCGTTCTGCAGCCCCTCAAGCAGGAGTAATGCTCAAAGTTGCTTGCTCATGGATATTATGACAAACACAAGGACATTAAAATTTTATGCGTTATTTTTCCCAACAGTTCTTTAATGCACAGAGGCCAGGATTTTTCCCTTTTGGGTGAGTGTCTTTCTCTACCCTCTTCTTGCCTGTGAAGCCTGCATACTTAGTTTCATGGTGACACAACTTCATTAAGGAGGAACAGAAAACAACCCCATCAGATCCACCTCTAATGTAGTGGTTAATATACCACAGGAGGTAGAATATATGAGTTTGAGTCCTCAGAATGAGACCGCTGAAGCCACGCAGGCAGACAATTTAAGGGTTCAGCTGTTTCACAGAGCTGGGTACCACCTTCTGGAAGAGAAGTTAGTGCTCCAGCTCCAAAGGAACTGCGGAGGCACAGCTGGAGAGTGAATTCCTGGTTTAGGTAGGCAACTACCCCAGGGCTGCAGCAATGAGGGATTTCAGTAGGCTACAGGCTAGGCTTCCTGGCCCAGCTGGTTTTCCTTAATAGGAAATTACGGTGCTTAACGCAGGCTTACAAATGCTGCTGCAAGAGCTATCATGTAAAAATTACGGCAACAAAGCTCAACATCACCATCTCCACATCCCTCTGCGGATCTGGGTGAAGTCAATACTTCAGGGATGGGACCGATTTTGAGCGCCCTGCTTACAGGACTTGAAAGGTGTTGAGTTTTCTTCTGTCTGCTACTGGTCCTTTCTAAAAACAAGGTCCCTCTGAGGCATTTCAAGTTGGGTGCCCAGAACTGACGCAGCGATAACCCACAGTTGCTTTCACAGGTCCTCTCTGCCTTTCTACTTCAGTGACACCACAGGTCTGCAGGAAAGGAAGTGCTCGGTGAAAGGGGCCACTGCAACGCCAAAGGGATGTGGCGGGCAGCTACTTCTCCCTCTCCTTGCTGTTGCTTTTGCTGTTTGTTCGCTACACAGCAGTGATGGCCATTACCCAGCCAAAACTACACAGAAGTGTAGCCCAAACTTCTGCATCTGCGTTTAACTTTCTATTGCATATAATTCAAAAAGAAAAAAGATATTTTGAGTGGAAATTACAACTGGAGAGAATTCACCTCCTGCTAGATGGAAAGTCCAGCTATCTGCAACACGAAGTTCTTCATTTTTAGGTATGAGTGTGATGGTTCTGTCTTACTGCTCTACCCTCAGGCTCCAAGATAAATCTCTCCCTTCCTCTCTTCCTTTAAATTCAGTGAAACAGCATGACTGCCTCTGTCAACACTGTAAATTTACTACAGACCTGACACAATGATGGAACAGGCTCAGCTGAAAAAGCATAAGGGCGTTGATCTCATTTTTGCTGTTTTTAATAGAGTTTAAAATTGCAAGGTGTTTGAAATAAAAAAAAAAAAATTGGAAGTGATTTGGGAAAGGGGTCAGCTGCAGATTTTTAGAGGGTCAGGACAGAGAAATTCCTGGCCTACCGGATCCTGCTGTGGTGCCAAATGTACGACCAAAGCCACCAATGACCTAAAGGATGAGAATGATGACTCACTTAAAGTAAAATGAAACCAGTGAAGAAGGGGGAGCTATAAGGTCCTCTTGCAGGAGATAAACTGAGTCTGACATTTTGGCAGAGCATTGATCTGCCTATGCTCCCTGCCTCCCAGGTTGCTTTACTGCAATTTCTTCACAACGTTAGCATCTATATTTTGGATATGCAAGAAAAGAAAACTCAATCATGTACAATAGATTTTCTTAGTGGGATTTGGGTATAATTTTGCCTTCCCAGCACTGAACTGTGGAGTCACACGAAGGCAACGAGCAGGCTGTGACCAGGCCACTGAGGGTCTCCTCAGTGTGTGTGGTGGGTACGCCACCTCCTTCCCATACACAGGGCAATGGCAGGCCAAAATGCACTCCTGAACCAGGAGACCATGGATCAGAATCGACGTCCAGCTGCAGTAAATGAGATCAGCCTGATGAGGCTTTCCCAGTTTATGCTGGGAAGTTAATCAGCACCACACTACTCTCCTGACAGTGGCGGGTACAGAGGAGGCATAGCTCTGTTCTTCCCCTTATCCTTCAAGTGTGCCAACCTCCCCACCCCCGGCACTGGAAAATGGCACTCCTGTATTATCTCCTGGATTGCTCTGCATGTAGGGCTTCACCAGTGGCACTCGTATTGGTTCACCCTCACGCGCACGGATCAGAGAGCAGCCTGCAAGCTGAAACTGTCCTCTGAAGAAGCTCGTCTCCTGTGAAGACAGCTACGGAGGATGCCATTCCAGCTCAGGCATCTCTCCAAAATGATGGCTTCTCAAAAACGGAATAAAAAGTCCACTGAGGCACAGGGAGGCTTCCTCACAGACCAGCTGCTTTTCTTCAGCAGAGGATCTTTCGCCTCCCAGCCATATACAAGCGTGGTCACAACCTTCAGTTGGCAAGTTTATTTTATTTCCCCTCCCAGCACAGTTTAGATCTGTGCTTGGAGCAAAGAGAGCAGGGGGTCAGTCTGATGGTTGAAATGAAAAGTGTGAGGAAAAATCAGGGATTAAATCATTTTTTGTGCATGCATGACATTTGAGACACTCTGTTCTAAAGCTTTACAAAGCTATTGTTACAAAAATACATGCATAAACCCACCGTTAGCATTAAAAAGAAGAGGAAGAATTTCTGTGTTATTCAATAGCATTTGCTCTCCAGAAATCACCCCTCTGAAAGGTGTCTAAGGCTGTAGTTATAACCGAAGGATGAAATCTCAGCCTTAGCTCTCTGTTTTCTTGCCTTTTGGAATTGAAGTTAGCCATTAAATAGGATTTCACTGTAACAATATGCATTTCATTTTCCATTGACCTTCTTTTTTTTCCTAGTAAGAAATAAGAGGAACGGAGAAAAGGCAGAAATTCTCTCATAAGCCGCATGAGTGAATCAAATGACATACCCATCATATATAGCACATGCGCTGGGTTAAGGGATTATATTCATGCAGGCCATACTGCAACATGATTGTAGGTACCTTACACATTGCTTTTGAGCAACATGCACTGGTTAATTTATGTGTGGAAGGGATTATCTGACAAGGACCATATGGGGCTGTAAAGCACCTAAATGCTTCATGGATGTAAAAAAATAAATTAGCTTTTAATTTCCTTCCTTAGTTTACTTTTGGATTAAACTAAAATTTATCTCAATTTTGATTAAATTACTCTGTATAAGTCAAATGCTTTTGTTTATAAAGCCCAGTTTGAACATACAGATCCATGTTTATATCTTGCACCTAAGTTAAGCAGGTGCAAGTCCTCTGGGAGCTCCCACCGCCAAGGTGGGACAGGGGCTGAGAGGGTGACCCGAGGCCAAGACAGGGCTCACTGTGACTTGGGAGCACACTTTCATAAGGCCACTGCATTCACCCCTCAGTTCCCCACACAGAAATTTGGCTGTGGGTCAAAACATCCTGGTGGCCTGCCCAAGCAAGAGCTGGGAAATCCAGAACAAGACTGAAAAGTTGTTGAGACTTGTGAAATAAAACAAACATGATTTACCCGACGGGATGTCATTCTGCTTTTTCAGATTCTGTTCTTTTTAAAGAATATTTATTTTCTTGGAAAGACAGATGGAAAGGACATCATAGAAGACTGTTTGCAGCTGCAAAAATATCTTTACCCACAAAAACCGAATTTGGCATGACAGTGGCCCTTCAAATGTTCAGCTTTACATGAAATTAATGAGGATTATTTTTTTTCATTGTGACTATTTTCCTATTGCTCCCTAAGTCTGATCACTAGGGCAAGTGCCTAGACAGACATCAGAGGGCTTCACAGGGGAAATTATCTGAACAAAACAGTGGCGGTCAACGAGAAAGTTTTGGTATCAATGGCCATCAAATCATGCCACGTTGCTGTTACAGCTTCCTTACTGCATGCATCTTACTACGCAACGGTAGGTAGTATATGGCCCTCCAAACATGAGAGCAACCTGAGAACCAGATACTATTTTTTGCTAGTTTTCAGTTCACGCTGTTGGGAAGTATCACACTTCACCTGTGTGTACTGTACAACTATGTGAGGTACAGAATATCATCAGTATCATATTAAGGTGTACATATAAATATTTTCATGCTCAACTAATATGATTATGTATATGCAGGCATACTTGAGAGATATCATGGGACCAGATGAGAGAGATTAATCTTGTAATTAATTGTGTGCTTGAATTTAATTTATATGCTTTTATTATTTAGTACCTGTGTCAACCACTTAATTTGCCTGCAAATCATTTTCTTATATATTAATGAACCATGCTATACTGAAATTCATCAAACTATGGAAATTAGAGATTAGGAAGACTCATTATATCATCAATTTATCCTCTTCTAGTTTAAAACAGTTCAAGAGCTGTGGCTTCAGAAACTACTCCTTCAAGAAGAGTATTTCAGTTCAAGAAAGAGCATTTGTGGCAGAATGGACAATGTTTTTTCATAGTCAGAGATCAGAATTAAAAATCCGATTTACTCTGTGGAACAAACTACTTATGGGAGTCTAAACTTCATCTCCTCAAACAAGACTTTGAGAAGGAAGAAATAATAACAACAGTAATATTCATTTCAACACAAACCTTGCACAAAGGTCAATGTTTTTACAGCTCTATACATATGACATTCTGAGCAAATGAAGATCATGAGATTTACACAATAATAAACCTACAAATTTGTCTGCACAACCTGCTCAAAACAATTCATGCCGACCATGAAGATGGGACAGCTTGGAGTGCTGAGGGGCTGCTGACTGAGCACAGGGAGAGATCAAATCAATGAGAAACATCAAAGTAATCACTTGTTTAATCTTTGCTAAATTGCTTGCTTAATCTTTGGGTTAGTCTAATGAACATTTAGGGCACTCCTGGACTACTCAGTTGGGAGGGTGCACTGCTGTATTTCAGAAGGGGTATCTGGAAGTGAAAATGGCTGGGAATTGGCACTGTTGTGAGAATGGGATGAAATTGCTAAGATGAGAACAACCTGTCTACAAGGTCCTTGGGGGTCATACTGTGTCTGGCTGGGATAAACTAACCTTTATCTTGACCCATGAATTTTTCATCTTATCTTCTCCCCCTGTCCTGCTGACGAGGGGGGAGAGAGCAGCTTGGTGGGCACCTGGCAGCCAGCCAAGGTCAACCCACTACAGGGGTGGAGGAGATCTTGTTGCAGATGAATGTGGGGGAACACTAGCAAGCCTCACACAACCACAGGAGCAAAGAAGTCTCACCTGAGACACTTCTGCCCTCCTTCTGCCTGTGCCTGGCACCGGGAACTTGGAAGGTGTAGCAGCAATCATGCTGAGGCCACATTGCCTGCTGAGCTTGTGTCATAGCAGTGTTAAGCAGTTAAAAAAAAAAAGCAACCCTGCATCTTCTGACCCTCTGACAAGCATCTGTTAGGCTTTCTATTGTGTCTGATTATTTTTGCAAGGCCAGACAGAAGAAGGACTCCAGTAGTCCAGCCTGCCTTGTGGGATGGAAATTATGGTCCTTGGTCCAAAGGTCTTACCTTTGCAGTGGGGATCAGGAAAAGCAGGCAGAGGTCTTTAACTGTGGGATTTTTTCACCAAGGTCTATTCCCAGTTCTACCACAGACCTACCATGGATATCTTCAGCTCTCCCTGCCTCAATTTACTCTCCAGTAATGACTGTTGTGTCTCTTCAGGTCATAAAATCTCAGAGAAAGGGCTCTCATATATTAAACCAGCACCTACCAGAAAGCCTTCCTTTATGTAGGAAGCAGAATAGGAACTGAGAGGCAACACAAAAATAGAGTTTCCACAAGAAAACCTAGTGGGAGGTGCCTACCAGTGTTGGTGGTTCCACTAACTCCTTGTGGGCAAGACCTTCCCATCCCTCAAAAAAAAGCATATTTATATTGTCTCTTTGTAACTGTGGTTTATTTTTCACAATTTTCTTGGAAAAGCTAAAGCCTTAAACTTTCCTTGTTTCCATTTTCAGTGAACCCTTTGTTGTGTGACAGCTTTCAGTTCTTTGTAATAAAAATGCTTCAATTGCCTGGTTATATTGATTTTCAGTTTCCTGAAGCTTTGTGCTTTCCTTCTTCTAAGGTTTTGCTGACACAGCTTAGGCTGAGTCTCACAATCCCATTCCCCCCTGCTCCTGACTGAAGAAACAGTTCTGAAGAAACTGGATGAAACTCATCAGGCATTTAAAAATTACTCCCGTTCAGCTCAAGCCTCCTATTTTGTCCACTCTTTTCATCTCTTCCATCTTCCTTCTGGTGTTTCAGGACAGGAATTGAATGAATTCCAAATGTGTATTTGAAAAGTAAACCTCTACCTTGGTGAATTTGTTCTGCAGAAAACAGTGTTGCGATAGGACAAGGGGTAATGGTTTTAAACTAAAAGAAGGTAGATTTAGACTAGATCTAAGGAAGGAATTTTTTACACTGAGGGTCGTGAAACACTGGCACAGGTTACCCAGAGAGGTGGTGGGTGCCCCATCCCTGGAAACATTCAAGGTCAGGTTGGACGGGGCTCTGAGCAGCCTGATCTAGTTGAAGATGTCCCTGCCCACGGCAGGGGGGTTGGACTAGATGACCTTTAAAGGTCCCTTCCGACCCAAACGATTCTATGATTCTATTCTATGATAAAATACAACATAACAGTTACAACTGTGATCTATACACATGGGGTTTTATAGGGTTTTTTTTTTTCTTAAAAATATACAGGTACCGAGGTCAGAATGTAACTCACAGGAGAAATTTACATTGACAAAATTCACATCCAGTCTCACTAGAGGTGAACCTAGTGCTATGTCTATTTCTTACTTCAATCAATTGAAAAAGGACACAGAGAAAACCAGGTTCTTTAAAGTGAAATCTGAGTTAGGCTTGAAAGCCTCAGCAGCAAAGTATGTTTCTTGTCATTGAGAATTCCCTGGAGAAATGGCAACGCAGATTGCCAGGGTAAGTGCTTTTTTGTTTCATTATCAAGCAAACAAACACCAGGCGTAATTTCATATCCAAAGTTCACAATTTGAGAAGAAACTCCCAGAGAAGAAACTTCTTACATCAGCTAACTCCACATCTAGTACCAAGAAGTAACATTTCCATATTTTCATATCTCAGTAGGTTTTCACTGACTACCTGCTAGTGAGTCCTCTCAAACTCTCCTCCCACACTTACTACCTCAGAACTTTCAACGTTCAATGTAATATTTAATCCTAAGATCACTTTTGAAAACAGTAAACCATCACAGCATAGATGCAGACAAGACAGAATGCAACCTCCAAATTATTCTTAAATTATTGTTTCATAACTCCTATCTGTCACTTCCTTAAGACGTCTCGTATTTGCCTGTTTGAATTCCTTAATTTTTTCCAACATAATTCTTTTGATCCCAATTCTAGCATTCAGGCAGCTTCACATCAACAGCTAACCCAAGCAGTACAGGGTATTTAGAAAAACACACAGCTTGATACTTTTCATGCCATGATATTAAAATTAAAATGGAAACAATCCATTCATGCAATCTAACCCTGGGTATAACACACACCCAAACACCAGGAGCAACTCCAGGATCAAAATCAGCACTCCTTGCCCAAAAGTCTCTTTCAGAAAGACATCCAGTTTTGTTTGACTTCAGGGCATGGGAACCCATCAAATTCCTAATTAAGTTGTTTGAAGAAATGCTTATTTGAACCTTATTTCTAACATGAATTTTTGTAGTTTCAACTTTCTACCACCAGGTCATTTTATGTTTTTTGTCAGCTATCTATTATATGAAAAGAAGTTAAAACAGGAAAAAGAAAAAAATCTACCTATAAACTTCAAGTTTAGCTGAAAAATTGGAAATATAGCTCAAACTACATTGAAGGAAAATCAGTTTCTCAGAACAGCTTTCTGAGGGACCAGCGGTTGGCTGACCGTGTAACCAGTTGTGCTCGGTGCAACCTGGCATCCTGGCTAAAGCTGCCTCTGGTCGGGAAGCTACCACAGAATGTTTTTTTGCAAAGGTTTTTCCTGTGAAGCTGTCTGTTACAGTTACAGCTAACATGTATGAAAAGAAATCTAAAATTAATACAATTACTGCAGGTACTTATTCTAACTTTTTTTTTTTTTTTTGCATTTGACTAGTTCGAGCTGTGTGTAAGTTCCAACAAAAGAACATAGATACAATAAGCTAAAACATCAGCAGGGATCCACATGACCATTTAGTTTGACCTCCAGCATAACACAGGCCATGAGACCTCTCAGAATTAATTCCTGTTTGAATCAGAGTACATATTTTATAAAGGCATCCAATATGGTCCTAAAAATGTCCAGCAATGGAGAGACTTGACAAGTTGCTCCAGAGATTAATTACCTAACTATTAAAAATCTGTGTCTATTATTTCTAGGAGGAATTTTTCTAGCATCAGCTTTCACTCTACCACTGCTTCCTGATGCTCTATTACCAGTTCTTCCTTAACATATACAAAACTCTACCAAGTCACCCTCTAGTCTTATTTTTGTTTAATTAAACAGGCCGAGTTTCTTCAGCCTTTCACTATAAAGCATTCTTCCTTTTAGCGCTCTTGTGGCTCTTCTCTTAAACTTCTCTAGTTTATCACTATTCTTCAGTCTTGAACAATAGAATGGGACACAGTGTCCCAAAAGCAGTCACTCCATACTCAAGAAGTGTGCTAATGTAGTCTCCCTCCTCAATATTCCCTTGCTCGCATATCAAAAAATCTCATATCCCTTTTGTGCCACACACTCACGGTAGGAGGTCATACCCTGCTAATTACAGACAAAATGTCTCAAGTCTTTCTGTCACTGCTTCCTAGGACGATCCTATCAGCATGGCCCACAGTATTTATTCGCATATATAGTCCTTTTACTTGGCCTCATACAAACTTCTACTGTTTTCTTGCATTTTGTCCACAGCAATCAGGGCAGACCACTGTACAGCAACTTGTTCTGTTAAGTATTATCACCCCCTTTAACTTTGTGTCATCTGCAAATTTTACGTGGAATGATTTTCTCATTTCTTCCAAGTCCACTGATAATAATGTAAAATAGCATGCAATTCATCATCCTGTTTGTTCAAGAAACACATTTAGGTTTAGAAACTGCCACTAAGCCAGTTTTAAAACCATTTAATGTGTGTACAATATTGATTTTAGATCATTCTACTTTCTTAATCAAAAAGTTGTGTAATACCAAGTTGAAAAGACTGAGAAGAGTGGAAATACACAACTTCAAGACGGTCCCTAAACTAGCGACCACCTCAAAAAAGGCACGAAGCTATTTTGACAAAAGGTTTTCACCATAAACCCACATTGATTAGAGCTAATTATTTTAACCTTTCCTTAATATTTGATTAATCAGATCCTAGACCTGCTGCAATTTCAGATCAATGGCAAGGTGACAGGACAATGAATATTTGGATCACCTGTTTGAGCCTTTAATGAACCAGTATGACACTAGCTTATTTCCTCTTCTCTGGAGCCTCCCCACTGCAAACCAGCATTAGCAGCACAGGGTGCTCCTCTGGATGCAGATTGCATTAGCTTGCTCATTTACGAGTATCCAGCTTTGGTTTTATATCTTCCTTAATTACTGCTGGAACAGAAAGTATTTGTCGTTGCCATACAATACACCACCTGGATTTTTCTCAGAATCCTTCTACTTTTCTGTTTTCTCTCTCGAAACAAAATGAACAAACAACTCCCCCTTTCCCTGCAGTACTCCACCACCACCAACCCCCGAGCAAAGCAAAATCACTTCTCCTCCTGCTTTCTGCCTCTCCTCCCCTCACACGCTTTCTACAGTCCTCAGCTTTTGCTGCACATAAATTCCTATTTGCTTTCGTTTTCTTTCATTTGTTATACATTTTAAGTCTTTTTGTTGATTTTTTAATGTAGTCATAAAAGCACAATTGACTGTAAGGTAGAATATTTTGGGTGTTCTTTTAAGAAATGCTATGAAACACTTCAGAAAAACTAAAAAGAGATACCCAAAGACGACCAGAGAAATATCTAGAGAATGTTTGCACTCAATCAGAGAAATCCATTCAAACGCAAGTAATACCGAGATCAGTGGCATTTCTCAGCTCCATTAAGTATCAGGAAACTTTCAACGCCTAGAAAACATCACTGTAGTTCAAATCAAATTTAGTTTCACTGTTATCCATCTGTCCTGATCTTTCACTATATAGACTGAATATTATTTTCCAAAACACAATTTGCATAGGGATGAATACTTTGCTATGCTGATCAGTCAGGACTGTGCTTCTATAGCTCAGACTTTGAAGTTTTTCAAGACAGGGAAGAATAACACTTTTTTAATAATTCCCCACAGCAGGTAAAGAATGTTATAACTGTGAGTAAGCTTATTAGAGTTACACGAGTCTAATTGATCTGTCCTGGTAATAAAAGACTCATTTTCTTTTGGCAAACCAGAGGTTTTGCACTTGAACATGCAAGAAGTCTATACTTCTTTAAATCTATTACAAATGAAAAAAATCATCTTTGCACAAAGAACCAACATAATTAATTTTAAAATACTGTTTGAGCCATCAGAGAAGGACTTAAAAGGAAATTAATTGCTGGAAAGTCCTTGTGAGGCTCTTCATGCCATAGAACGAAATCTTGGTTTCCCTGAAATCACTAAGAGAGAAATCAATACTCACTATTGAACCACAGGTTTTTAGCTCTTATTATGGCCCACATTGCTTTTTGAATTGCATTGTAACAACAGCTGGATTCAAATTAAAATCATTCTCCCTATTGCTTCACTGAAATAACAGTTATATTGTTCTTTAGTGATCCAAGGGAATAAACCTTATCTTCACTATTAAAAAGGCTGGCATTTTATCAAACAAAAATGTGTGTTGATTCTGGTTTTACTTTCCCTGTAAAAATAATGGCTTATACTTTGATCTTTGAGAAAGAGT
>NW_008824982.1:5334060-5363795 GCF_000699105.1 Pygoscelis adeliae
GAAAACAAGAGCGTAGTTTATATATTTTTACTGAGAAAGCCACAGAATCGTAGAAATGTTGATTCAAAGGGGTCTCTGGAGGCCATCTAGTCCAACCTCCTGCTCACAACAGGGCTATCACCACCGGCAGATCAGATCAGCCTTGTCTCTGCTTATCCTAGACTCAAAAACCCCTGTGGATGGATAACCCATAACTTCTCTGGATAACCTGTTCCTGTACCACAGTACCCTCCTGGCGAAGAAGTGTTCCCTAATGTCCAGTCCAAACGTGCCAAGCCACAACTTGTCCTACTGCTGCTTTTCATGTTGAAGCTTGAGTGATTCAATGTACTAGAACCAAATACGGTACCTGATGTCATGGAACGCTGCTTGCCATACCCTCCTATATAAGTCAATGGGAATTAAAAACCACTCAGGCTGTTCGCAGAAAGTGCTTGGTTTCTCAGTGGCTTTTTCCATAAAAGCCTTCTCATGATCCAGCAGTGTGTATTTATCATGAATAATGCAAAGCCCTATCAGTCCATATTTCCACAACAGCTAGGTCTAAGCACTACATTCCCCAGTCAATCCAAGTCAAGGCTGCACTATGGGTAAGATGCAGGGCTGGGCTCCATGTTTGTTCTAAAATGGCTCAAAAGATTGACAGCTGTTTTCTTTTGTTCAGATTTCTAGGAATAATACCAATTTTTTCAAGTGCAAGGCAGAATGTTACAGATGTGTAATCTTTTGAAACACAGGTATGCGCTGTTCATAGTTCAAAATGCAATTTATAGCCCACTTGCCTTACTCATGCAAATAAATACTTGTGATGTAAGTGAGTAAGTATGCCCCTATACATGCCTTATTCTCTACTTTCATCGCTCTTAGTTCAGCTTGCTGGCATGCACTAAAGGAAAGAAATAGTATGCCAAGATGTGGAAACCCATAATCTTGATAAAGGGGATGTTGTTCAGCTTCTATGGGAAGTTTAGCTGATGGAAAGAGAAAAGAAAAAAGCTTCTTTATTCCCACTTTTTTTTTTTAAGAACTGTGCCTGCTACAAGGGTACACAAGGCTAGCAGTAAATGGTGAAAAAAGTAGCAAGGAAATGAACCAAAGGGCACCCATGCAAGTCTTATAATGCTGTCATTTAGAATCCAATTAGAATTATTTCTATTCTTGATTTCAGCAGTCCCAGGAAGCAAATTTCGCCTCTTAGCACTCTCAGCTTTTTGAAAGGCTACATATACATACAAAGAATTTGTCACTGCAGCCTAGGTTGACAGACCTTCCTCAGCCATTACTTCCTGCTGTATTTTGTCCTCCATTTGTAATAAACATGCTTCTTCGGTCACCCCCGAGCTGAACAAAGATAACAAAAAGAGATACACTTGCAGGGCAACTTTGACAAACATTAAATCTTTATTTATCCTAGGAAAGGGCATTGAAAATGAAGGCAACAAACAATATGAAAGGGTATTAAAATGGATGTGATGAAACGGGGACTCAACTCAATCATCCGTGCCTCATCACTTTCAGTAAAAATCTCCAGCAGTAGGGGAGGATGAAGCCCGAATGGGCATATCCCAGTCCTGTCGGGTTATCTGCTCCAACCCCTTTTTCAATTCAGGAACTTCATCCTCCACTTCATGAGCATCATTGTGAAAGCGGCCATGACCCACGTTTTCTAAAGACAAGCAACACGTTCCTGCCTTTCCTTATCCTCTTTGACATTGGGTCTATCTCTAAAAGCAAACATGAAGTGACTTACCAGACATAGTGGAAAAGACAATTGATTAATCATGTCCTGGATGAATTATCAGCAGCCGTGAGTGAAACCCACCTGCATGTACAAAGTCTATAACCCAGCTGGACTTTTTAAGTGTGATTTGAATGGTGCCTAGGCTTTCTGACTTTGTTCAGCTTTTCAAATGGATGCTCTAGTCCACCTTAGAAAAAGTGAACAGACTTTTGAGGAAATTGCCAGTTGGCGACTTGTGAGAATTAGCAAATGAAACCGCAAGGCTCCCTGCACAATGTGAATCCTCCCCAGCCATAAAACCCTCTCCTTTCGGGGAGCAACAATAGCTCTTTGTGTGGAACGCAGCAATATTTCAATGAACAAAACTATGAATTTTCCTTTTGCTCTTGGTGAAAGGTAATGATTTTACTGGATGAATACGCCTTTGACATTTTAATGTTTAAGAGAAGGAGGTTATTTGCAAATAGTGTTCCCCCCCCCCCCCCCCCCTCCTCCTTTCTGCCATCTCCCCCCCCCCCTTTTCCATTTTCTCCATGGTTGATGCTAATCTCTGACATCCCCCTCCTCAGGCAATTCTCAGCACCCTTCTTTTGCCTCACCAAAGTCAGTTTTCCCATGTTGTGATATGCTCATCAAAGCACGGCTTTCTGGTCTGAAAAGGGAATCTTTCCTCTTAGGAAAAAGGATGGTAATTACATTAAATGCATGTTAACTTCTTGCTAATGAATGCATTACATCTCTCCTAAACATTTCTGGAAAAAGAAGCAAGCAAAGAAACAAAAAATAATCAGTCATGCCATTCATTTACCAAAAGTATTAATTACCAGTAATTAGAAAAAGTGACTCATTTTTGAAGTATACAAGATTCCTAAAAAGAAATGCAAAGGTTTCAGCAAGAGCTGAATAGATGTATCTGTACCAAGCGGATAATACCGTGTAAAAATACAGTATTACAAACATAAAGGTTTTAATTTTGAAGGAAAAAAAATCCAGTCTTGACTTTTAAATTTCCAGTGATGGTAATCTACAACCGCCATAAACTGTATCAGTATCTGATTGTTTTCACTGTTCAAAAGATGTGTCCAAGATCCAGTTTGCATTTACCTTGATTCACCTGCTCTTGGATCTTGTCCACCCTTGCTAGGCCAAAGATTTCCCCACCATTTATCTCCTGCTGTCTAGGTCTCTACTTACAGATAGGTTGTCATCTTTTCTTTCTATGGCTTCTCCCTTCCAGCATATATCAGGTACAATAGCGTATTAAGAAAAAATCTCTTCCTTTTTTTCCCCTTTGAATGCTATTGCAAGCTCTCACAGAATTTTAGTAACATCTCCTACATTTAGACTATGAATTTCCACAGTTGTTGAGTCTAGGCAAAAAGTAAACTGAACAGATTGAATTCACCAAATCTCTCCCTTTAAAATTTTCCAGTCTTTCTTTTGGGTCTTTTCTGAGTCACCTTCACCGTACCAAAAGCCTGGCTGAGCTGTGGCCCAGCTCCCAGCGGGTGGCTGTGCCTCTGGGACTCACAGCCTGGTCTGCCATTCTGGCTTTTCCGAAATCCCTGTTTCACCGACATCCCTACGTGCCCAGGGAAGCTCCAGGTCTCCCCATCCCCTATGGCATTCGACCAGCATGCACACCTCTTCTCCTTCTTTTACCGCCAGATCACGCTATTACTAAGGCCCATGTAACTTCCCAGTTTGCAAGTATAACATTTTTTAATCCACTGGAACACAAAATACTTTCAGCAACAGCAGATGGAAACATATGTAGGTTAATCACTTCACCTTATTAAAATCCATTCACATTAACCGTCTCTAACGTGAAACCTCGCAGCTATTGAACAGCACTGGGGAGCACTACAAAACTGGATAGGAGAGAAAATGTCCGGCTACGCATAACGGAAACTGTAGGGGAATTCAGCTAGCGAGGCTGCAATGCAGGACGGGAGGGACGCTCCTGCCCGCCGCAGCCCGTGTGTCTTCTTCAGCGACAGAGAAGGAGTTGGTGTAACACCCCAGAAGGTGGCACCTAGGCACCCCTACTTATGCGTACCAATGAATCTTTAATGGCTGTTCTCTCTTTATTGAATCTTTAATGCCAGTACGTATAGCATACATAACCAGAGAGCAGAAGCAAAGCTGCCAGGATACTTTAATCTTTGCTGCATTTGAGATTTCTTGATACCCACCAATCAATAACAGTTTATGTTCTAATATTGTTGTACTTCAATTTCTATGTACAGGAGAGAAAAACAAATGGGGAAACCGGGGGAAAATTGCACTTACGAAACAAATTTGACAAACTCAATTATTTTATTATAATACACTGTTGCAGCATAATTTTGCCTTGGATGTGACACTAAATAAAATATCACTGCCTGGCACTGCAAAGGGGAAGTAGGAGATCCTTTTATTGGCAATTCCTTAGGGCTTTATTCACTGTGTGAAGAACCTGCTTTAAAATGGGATCGCTCTTTTCCTCAGAGGTCCTGGTGGGAACAGTAAATCTCTTTTACAGAAGTGCAAGATCAATTCCCAGAAGTGTTAAGAGACAGCTCAGAAAATGCAGCAGGGTACAGTAGCATATCTATTTTTTAAGTTCTTAAAATACACACACAGCAAAACACTATACAGCAATTCATTGTACATTTGTATGCATACACTTAAAAATGGAAAAGAAATGTGGAAAACAGTGAATAATGTGAAATGCAAAAAGGAGGGAAATGCAAAAATCTGTGGAATCTTATTTCCAAACCATATTATATTTCAGTGTATGAGAGCCAGACTCAACCAGGTTACTGGCAGCGTTGCCATGCTTGGCACTGTGACTTCCATTTGGAAACATTTATTCTATCATGACTGCTTAGAGAGAATGGAAAGGCATTATCTGACATAAAGAAAGATATCTACATTTGGTCCTCAACAAATTTGAAGGAACAGGATTTCTCTTCATGGTTCATTGCCTTTATCTGGGAGGTTGGTTCTCCTACACACAGTTCCATTCGTTCAGCAGTTTAGGATTAAAGAAATATGTTAAACCATCCCTAGAGAAAGATGCACACAGTCCCTGAAAGGCTTCTCCTGTCATATGCTCTGCCCCGGAAGAGGAATGAAGTCTGCAGGATGAAGATTTGCTTTTGAGTCTTACTGCATACAGCGACTCTCCTTTGATAATTTACCAGTATCAGACTGCACGCTTTGAAATAGTTTCCAAAAACCACATGTACTTGATGAGTGATCACAAAAGAGTTTATTAATAAACTTGGCTGTCAATGCTCCCATCTTCCTACAACCATCCCCTACATGTTGCACAGGGACACTGTTTTGAGAAGATCACATAAACATCCCTGGGCTTTTGTCAGCTAAAACACCACTAGTTCCCTACTCGTTTCTACCTTTTTACCCCTCAGCTTACCTGCCTTTCCCACTATCAGTTACTGTCAGCTTGGCTGCTTTGAAGTTCTGTACTCAGAGCCCTGGAGACATGAACAAATATTTGTATGTGCTATCAGTAAAATTCAGTTCTGCTTTTTTGACCATTATTTATCAAGTTCTCTCCCTTATGCTAATGTAAGCTCTCTGCTAATGTTGTTGTGGGGGGGTTTCCCAATCTTTTACAATCTTCAGATTTGTTTGGTTGTGTCTCTCTGCTTGATATCACATATAATATATATGTGTGTGCTTATATGCGTATATATGTACACTGTATAGAAATCCAATTTATTTTTCCATACTTTGCAGTCCAAATCTCATTATTAAAAAGACCATCATGAATCTTTATTCATACTGGGACCAGAAAAAGAAAAAAAAAAAACAACTAAATATAGAATAAAAAATAACTCTTAGCTGAAATATGTCAATAGACCAAACTATGGTTTGAAAATTTCACTTTAAAAATTAGAAGTATTTGTAGAAAAAAAATGCTATTAATTTCATACTCTGGAGAAAATGATTGTGATACATGTTATGTGTAGCTTGCACACTGAAAAAATGTTGCTCTTCTCTAGGGTACCCTGAGGGCAGTTCAGGGATGGATTTCAATGGACAGCAAGGGTGCACTCATGTTGGTGGCTAGCACAGCTCCTAAAGAGCTGGCTTTTTTTTTCATGATTTATAAACTGTAACACTGTAGGCCAGGTTGTTAGGCTTCATGTGTAAGTGATCCACTCCATTAAGTACATTATCTCAACTTCAACCAACTTGAAAATTATACTTGCTTACTTTTGTTGACATGGTAATTGGCCTTGAGAGGCATCATTTGTGCCATGAGCACAGAAAGGATGACCGTAAAGATACTTCTTTCACGCACTGCAAACGTCTGTGTGCTCTGAAAGACTTGCAGGTGGCTCTGGACCTCAGCAAGTATATGTTTCCTGCAGTTGCCATTTTATTTGAAAGAAATAAAGTCCATGTCAAATTCCCTGTTCGTTAAGAAGGACAATCTTTGGGTCTCTGGTGTCATCCATTCCTGTTTAAAATGGAAAGGCTTGAACAAAATCAGAGATTTTTTTCTTCTGTAAGAAGGGAGCACAACTTCCCTGGTGACCTGTCCTATTAGCAAGCGTTTAAACTCTGCATTAAGCCGCGGAGGCTCTGCTGTCACAGTGGGGCAGACGTTGCTTATTAGCTCTGCCCTGGGCACTAACAAAGCAGGAGTAATTCCCTCAACAGGGCAGTCAGGGCAGCTGAGGTTCTTGGGAGAAATCCTTTGGGTCAGAAAGTTCAAGGTGATAGCGTATGCAGTAAGGATGCTGTAGGACCTCCAGATCAGGTCTAAGGAATGATATTTGTATGTCTAATAAGCAGGATGAGTCAAAACTGAAAGCTCTTATTCAAACTACTCAAGTCCTAGTCCACTTCCCACCCAGCTCATGTGAAGTTGGCCACCCACCTCCTTGTTCGTCTTCAAAGCTCTCTAGGCAACCTCAGCTCTGCATTTAGGCAATCCCTAATTTACTAGTTGCCCACCTGCAATTTGAAAAGGTAAAGGTTAGAGCATGCATCTATGATGTGACAGACTGGAGTATAATCCCTCATCAGCTTTGCTGCACCTTCTTTCCTGGACATGGGCATCTACCATGTCATGTTGAGGCTGCGGCATGATGCTGCAATTAAAGGCACCCATAGAGAAAACTACAAGAAAGACAGCTTACAGAGTGATAGGAGGTTAGAGTATTCCTTTGGGTACATTAAAATTTCAGTCATATGTGGGGTTGTAGGATTTCTAAGCCATATTTGAGATTCATTTTAATGTGATCATTATAGCCCTTCCTCTCTGCAGGTGACATTGCATGTACTGCACTGTTCTTAGCAAAAATAAATCTTTTTTTCTCCTTCTTTCTAAGTACATATCTCAACCTGACACATATTCCAGGAAATGGAACTGCCTTTTTATTATCCAGCCTCTAAAACAATGTGTTTTCTCCTTTCTCCTGTTAATGAAACTTGGAAATGAAGACTTAAGCGATGATATGGAAGAATAACATACCAGAAGAACTGAGTAGCAAGAGATCTTAAATTTCGTCTTGTACAGTTGGTATATTACACAATAAATCCTATTTGTACATCCAGACCACTATACTTAGCTATGCAAAAAAATCTGCAGTTTGAAATATATTTGACAGGCAAGAAGTAAGATTTAACTTTAGAAATCTAGCATTCTGACAGCTGTGAATAGTAGCCTCATTTAACTCACTTTTTAATTGTCATTTTGAAGTCTCTGCCCTTTATTTTGTCTGTGAGCGGCCAGCTTGCTTTAGGAGAAGCTGAGCACCAACCTTATTCTTTTCTCTAGCCCTTTGTCTATCTAAATCAAGAATTAATTCTACATCCATTCTGCTGCTTCTTTTGGCTGACTCATAACTGATATAATTAAGCAATATGACATAGCAGAAGTATACCCGTGGGTATCCGTATCACACCACAAATGGCAGGATAAGATATTAAATTTTAACCATCCAAGAAGTGCTGCAATTGTCCAGAGATATTGTTTGAATTTCCTGTGCTATTATTAAGAACAGGAATCTACCAGATATTGAAAAAATTAGGAAGACTGAAAGGTTTGCATCGTATACCTTCTCAATGGGTAGAGATGACTGGGTCAACATTTCCGGAAGAGGCGATGGGTGGCCTGCTTTTCAGTTGTGCTCAGCTTACCTTCCAGAAATTGCTGCAGAAAACCTCTGCTTGCACCTTCTCTGAGAAGCCCACTAGAAAGTCTCAAGTTGGGCAGATGAGACTGAAGGCACCCACAACTCTCAATAATCACGTTTTAAACTCTGACCACGTATTTCAGCTAAAGCATTAATGATGGGAAGTAAACAGCTTCACAGGACACAGTGCTTCCGTTAATCTTTCCTTAGAGTTTCACCCCAGTCTTCCCACAGTTTCAGCACTAGACAACACTACGGATGCTGTGGGCACAGCGTCCCGGCTCACAGCCAACGGACCAGTTCATTCATCCCTGAATTATTTTCAACTGTGTAGAGAACGGTAGCTGGGCTTGGATCCACTTTGGGCAAAGGCAAACTAAAGATGGTGGGAGGCATGTTGATGCTGAACAGGAGCTCCACACGCACCTGTGTACTGCCAGGCATGTATTTTTGTGGGCTACTGCTACGCGGCAGTGCTGCTCTGGGAGGGAGGGGTTCTGGCTGCAGCCCTGGGGCACTGGGGGTCCCCGCAGGCAGGCAGGCAGAGGGCAGGCAGGCTTGTGTGCGGAGGAACAGGAGCACCCCTGCCTGTGGTGGGTCTCCGGACAATAACACAACTTCAGGAAAAGGGAATCGGGTGAGAAAACTTCGCTTTGGCCAACTCACGCTGACAGCAAGCCCAGAGTGGTTTTGCTTAAGAAAGGGAAGAGGTGGGTGGGCAGGAGGGGCCTGGGGTGCATGTCCTGACCTCTGTTATTTGTGGGAGAGCAGATATCAGTCTCAGTCCATAAGCTGCTCTCATTTTCAGAGTACAATCATCGAGCAACCCTAAAACACGCCACTGCACAAGTAACCACGGAGAGCAGGCACTTGTCACTAGCCATTTATTTTCTGACTAACTGAAAAAACAGCAATAACAGGAAAGCACAGCCACTAAGTCTTCTCAAACCAAAATTTTATCACGTTTGTTCTCATACAAAACCTTGGCTCCTCTCCACTACTTCAGTTTCTCCTGAAAGCAGCTATTTTTCAGAAATTCCTCCCTACTTCCAGTTTAGCATTACATCGGGTTTTATTGCCTTTTAAACACACCTATTGTTAAATTTCTAAAGCCCAAACTCTCCAAGGTCCTGAGATTCACGGCCAATACACATTGCCACTATTCAGAAAGAGCTCTAAAAAAAAGCCCGCTGTATTTATTTCTACGGTTGTGTTATACAGGTGTGCAATGAAAAGGGACCCACTTTCTTCCCCCACCTGGAGGTCTACTGCATCTACAGCAGCTCTGGCACCTGCAACTTGACAGCCTCACCTACTCACCGAGACAGTTGGATTTTCTCACCGCATCCCCCAAAGAAAAATCTTGCAATAGCACAGAAGATGGCACTTGTCAACACCAAGATAAAACATCCTGATGATGAGCCAGATTGTACTCAGGCATTCAGACTAGCCAGAAGAAAAGGAAAAAAAAACCCACCCAAGAGATGTTCCTTTCCAGGTTCTCACAGCCAAAGCAAGCTACAGTAGTCAACATTGCAGAAATGCCTGCTTTCATGAGCTGGCATGTAGGCAGGCATGGGGGAGGGCCCGGACTTCTAATGAAATGAAGTAAATAAACAACAAATACCACTTAACATTATGAGAAGCATAATTTTCATAGTATGGGAAAAACATTATATGTTCATTAGAATTTAGAAAGCAAAAGTCATTTTTTCAAATACAATAGGAGTTGGCCAAATATACTTGAATGTGGACCACCAAACTGGTCATTTGCAGCATGTGGACTAAAAACAGTCTAATTGCATAGCTACAAACTGAAGGAAACCTTGAGCAGTTGTAGGCAAACTAAGGTTTGTTTCAGTTGAATCCTGAAAAACCACTTGCCATCCTTCCATATTACATGTAAGTTGACAGTATATACATGCCAAAATACATGCAATGCATGATATTTTTTATTTGGTAATTTGGGCTTCTCCCAGCACATAAAGAAGACCTAGTAAGGGAAAAGAAAGAAGAAGAAAGAAGGAAGAAAAGCAGCCCCAATTGTTTCCAGTCATCCAACATCCTCAACAAGGTTAACAGGAGAGAAAAAGAAAGGGAAAATTGGGGCAAAAGAAGAATAGGAAAAGCCTTACATAGGTGTTGTGGTGCCCTCTCACTATTTTAGCAAGGATGCAGACAGTTCTGCTTGCAGCAGTAGCACAGCCCCACCGATGGACAACAGCCCTACCTATAAGCCACCGAGCTATGGACCCTAAGTTAATTGATTGCACTATACCAGTACCCAAGAGAAGAGAGGATATCATGTACAGTGTAGAAAATCCAGTAGTCACTGCCTGACAGAAAATAGCAAGGATACAATGTCTAGCAAGAGGACAAAAAAGTAAAGATGAAGGTAACACTCTGGGCTTCTGAAAGAGTATTAGTCCTAACTGACTGGACATATTGGTCCTGAGAATCACAGCAGACTGTCAACAGGCACACTAAAAGCCATGATATTTGTAGGTGTATTGCCCTTGGCAGGTGCCACCAGTCAAGTAAACAACAACAGAGATAAAGAAACCATAGGCGACAGCACAGCTATTGGGTGGTTACGATGGGCACTAGCACATCCCTAGCAGAACTCCTCTTGTGCCACCGCATGTTAGGACTCTGCGGTTTCCTCACTGTGATACACCAGCTGAACCTTGCTTTCGAGACTGTATGGCAAGCAATACGCATTGCTGGCATAATGAACAGAAGAACTGCATGAACTGTGCTTCTACCCTGCCCTATCATCCTACCCAAACAAGTCAAGCTGCTGTGCTGTTTGCTCTCACAGCAACGTTTCATGGGTCAGCTAAGTTCATGCTGGCGATGCCTCTTGTTCTTAATTCAATCCAATCCACAGGACACCTGCAGCAAATTTGTGACGAGACCCTACTTTGTTTCTGGTGCCTTTATGTTGCTCTGATGGCGACCAGGAACCACCTCAGCTGCACATCTCAGTTGGAGCACTCCTTAGGAACAGAGGAGCTTGCTGCCCGGTGCTACTTTGTCAGCTCTTGACCTCTGCCTCTGCCCCCATCAGTGTCAATACAGCCTGTTCAAAACCACTGGCTCTCCACCCGTTTATTTTCACATGGCTGTAACTTCATTGATGCTGAAAGACTTCCTCCAAGTTTTCATAAACAAAAGTCAGGAGACAATCATATCAGTTATGGACCAAATTATGCAGAGCATAAATAGCATTACTCATCCAACAATAGTGGAGAAGCATCAGATTATGCTAACAGAGAATTTGGTTCTCCATATGAAGTTCTCTCATAACTGTAATCAAGCATCTGTCCAGATTTTAGTAGGCTTTGATTTGGACTCTCATTGCATTGTATAAATGGACAGCACTGTAATCTGCAATCTCCTTACAGTTCAAATCCTAATTTTCCAGACACAGAAGATCAATTTCACAGGAGTCAGAGAAATGTTCTTTCTGAGCACTTCCATCTCACACTTTTTCTTTTTTCAGGGGCTACTCAAACAGCCATTTCATCTACCCTAATATCCACAATGCCTTTACAAAAGGAAGAAGAGGACTAGGAAGAGATTAAAATAGCCAAGTAAGAAGGCATTACACAGCAAACCTAGAATTCATTAGGCAATGCACATTTGGGAAGACAATGTAAGATATTTGCATTTTTACTACCCAAGAGAAGGTCTTTTCCCACCCCTCTCAGACTCCCCTGCCACGTGGCCTCTCCTGTTAGGGAGCGTTTCCACAGCTCAGCGAGCAGCTTCCACTTCTGCTCTGTCTGGGCTTTACCCTGCTGGTGCAGTGCACGCTGTAGCCCTATCTTACATCTGCCCTTCTCATATTTGCTAATGGCTGAGATGGACGGAATGAAAGATGACCACAGTTGGACTGCTTCCTTCTTGAAATGATGACTGGGTTCTTATTTAATTAAGAACAGCGCACTATTTTTTTAATGACGAAAACTTACTTAATCTTACTTTGTAAAAGAGAACGTGCCTGTGGTAGACACAAGAACTGGAAAGGAGGTGCAGAATGTGTGAAGTAACTGGTGCTTACACCCAGAGGCAGCAGGAAAAGCCTTGCACATAAAGAATTTAGCATCCAGCACCACTAAATTTTCGCATCCTAGCTAACTGCAGTCAAAAGCAATATACAGGCAGCTGCAGATGCTCAAAGTACAGGCTTCAAATAGCAGCGGTAACTGTGAAGTGGAGTTGTGCAGGCTCTGAAAACAATTTGTCCAAGAGCTATTGATAACTGTGAGTTCTTCTTGCAGAGCTGTGGCTATTTTTCTGCCTGAGAAATTAAAGGATTTTACTTGTGATCTCAAGCAGCACTTTAAAAAACCAAGCTTCAATTCACAACCATAGTGTCTTTTAAAATTTGTTTCTACTAGATACTCATTTCAACTGTGCAGCTAATATCATCAAATATCATTCCATTTCATAAATAAATACTTACAACGTAGCTATTGCAAAACCCAATCTGATGATAGCCAAAGGCATTATAAAGACCTCTAAAGAAATCCATTGTTTACCATAAAATCCTTTTTTCTTTTAATAACCATTTAATACAAAGACAAACAAACAGAATAAATGGGGTCTGATCTCCTCTGCTTCCAGAAGCAAAGCATGCCTTTGAGTACATCTTACCCAGCCCGGATGAAGAGACACTTCCCCAAAGCACCGTGTCCCCCTTTCGTCTAGAAGAAATTCTTCCATGGATCATCCAGATTGGATGAATGAGATGTGTACAGACAAGAGAAACAGATGTGGGTAATCTTCTTTAGAGCATTCTCTGTGTTGAGACAATAGATTCATAACTAGATATTGCAGCCCAAGGAAATAACTGGTTTAAAGCAATATTCAGTTTAGGCTCCATTCTTTTACTCCTGTCAGAAAGGAAGGAAGGCCATGTACACCAGGGTGGTCAAAAAATGGGTTTGTAGGAACAGTGTGAAAGGGCCAAAGATGTTTAGTAGCTTGGTAGATAAAGCGGTGTTTTGAAAGCTAAGAGACATTTGGTCAAGTCTCATCATGGAGAGCAAAGAATAAAGTCTGAATACTTCACCAGCTATTTCCTGCCCACCAAAAAAGGACAGAAGGGAGATACCATCTCTGGCAGTTTACTCAACCTAAACTTCAGTGCATTTAATTTCTAAAATAAAGCTGTCTAGTGGATTACTCTAACAGAATTAATGAACTGTTTCGTGACAACTGAAACTGAATTTTTGACAAACTTATTATCCCCTTCCTCTTCAGCGTTAGGCGGCTCTGATTTGCATGCTTAAGGATCTCAGGTCTCCAGAGCCAGAATCAATGGGATTTGAAGGCGTCATCCAATACCTACAAGCTGTGCATGTGTGCTAATACACAGGAAAGGAAAAGGAATAAGGATGTGGTTGATTATCCGTGCTGCTAGGAGGGACCTTTGACTCCCACTTCTTTAGGGCAAAATCCAAGAGTTTCCAGTATTTCCATAAGAGGATTTGCTTGACCCATTGTCATTAATGAGAGATCATTTGGAAACTGAAGCTTTCTAGGGTCAATCCTGCTCAGACCACTACAATGGAAGGACTATCATTGACTTCAGTAAGAGTAGAATTAAGTCTTCTGTTGATATAACCATATTTATTCTATGGTAAACCTTTTTCTTTCAAATTTCTGTTTAGCTCGAACATACCGATAAATATTTTTATATATGAAAAGCCTTCCAACAACAAAAAAAACCCCATAAGTTCTTGATATTAATAAGGTATGACCTGTACTTTGTTTGCTATGAAAATACTGCAGTGTAGCATACACACATGTATACATATGTGTGTGCGCATGTATGCATGTATATTACACACATTTTTGCTGCTGAAAATGAGCATACAAGGTCCCTACACAAATAAACACACCGTGATACCTATCAGGATTACTTCATCATGCAAGAACCAAAACATCAAATGGAAACAGACTTTCATTTGTACCTAATAGCAATTCCTCAAATTTCTTATTTGCATCACCATCCTTTTTGGTCTTCCCTAGGTCGAGAATGCCAAGCCAGGATTTCTCGGTTCCTCTCCTTTGCCATTTTACATGCTGATTTTGTTCCTCGTATGTGATAAAATAGTAGAGTGTGGCATTGCACTGGATTTTGCGTCCAGACTCAGGCCAGACCCCGTGACGTGCCTGTCTGGCACCCAGTGCATTTCAGTTCAAGGAAGGACAGAGATAAGCACGTGCTGCTGCTGTGACTGACATGCTGGGTGCCCGGACTCTTACCCCCTGTCAGTCAAAACACCTACAACTCCTCCGGCCCGTCAGCAGCTCCCGCCACCAGGAACACTGACGATACCCCTCTCCTCTATAAATGCCTGAACTAGATTATCCTTTTTTTTTCCCCCATGCCAGAACCCTGCATTTGGATGACTGAGTGCTCACGGGCAAAGCACAGCAGCAGCTTGTGGTGCTCTGAGCTGCCCTAAAACTTGTGTTCCCCTGCTCCACTCGGGAGAGCAGAGAAGGAGAGGAAGAAACCGGCTCCCAGCCTCAGAGCTTCCCCGAAAGGCAGCTTGCGGTCCTTCCTCAGTGACACCCAGCTCAGCTGGAGGGTCGCTGGACGTCTGTAATTCTTCCCGCTGTGCACTAGATGCCACTGCGCAGACTGTTTTTAGCAGCCAAACAGCCATTGCCTTTTCTCAGGCAGCCATGCTCTACCTATTAGAGGTCCCTCATTACCACTGGCTTGGATGTTCAACACGCTTAGCCTAGCAAAGCTTCCATCGGTTAGGACAGGACTATCATTGTTTTACAGATGGGAAACTGGGGTAGAGAGACTACAGCATGATTTTGCCATGGGTTGGCTATGGCAAGGCTGAAAGAGCATGGACTTCAGCAGCAGTCACCTGTATTCGCCACCAGACTAAAGTCCCATCTAGCAGACTTGCTGGCTTTCTCCCCCTACCACTGTTGAAGCCAGATACAGATGGATGATCAACCTGGAGGCAGAGTGGAGAGAATGGGGAGTAACAGTCACAGTAGTGGCAACAACAGCAATGAGACCAGCGAATCGCAAATAAATTCAACACTGCATAGAGGTTCCCATGGCCAACTTCAGTTTCTCAACCTCCTATTGCCTGCTCAAGCTCCTAGGCATCTCCTCAGGAACCACCTCCACAGGTCTCACAGCCAGGCACCCTCTTCCCTCTAGGCACATCTCCACGTTCCTTCAACAGCAAAACTTTCTGGTCACGAGGAAGGGGAAGCAGCAGGAGAGATTTCCTAGGAAGGCTGCAGAATCTTCATCACTCAAAGTTTTTAAGAGCAAGTTAAAGGCAGCAGAAGAAGGTGTCCCCAGATTGTGACACTCCCCCCGTTTCAAAGCAGCTGTATGGCCTGGCATAAGGAGGAGTTACTACTGCTGCTAGTGGCTCCACAAGGCAGATGAGGCATTGGGAACCTCTGCAGTACACGATCTCTTCCAGCCTTACTTTCCTTTTGATTCTGGGAACGGATATACAGATCGTGGAGGAACATCCGTTCCTCCTCCTCATCGCAGACTTCCTGACAGGACACTCTGTCTGACCGAGACACGGCAGCTTCTCACAGATGTCATCCAGCAATCCCAGACGCCTTCCAGAGCACACCCTCCCCTCCGGCCTGCCCCACTGGACTCTTTTGCATGAACCTACTCTGGAAAGACGTGCTAAGCCTTGTGCATGTCCTTGTCCCATGCTTGACAGAGTCAGTGGTGGAGCATGTTCACCACTAGCTGAAGGTTATGCGACATCTGATTTATAAACTGTAGTATAGCTCACTGGAAACAGCTGTCTACAGCTGTGAGTGACAGGGTGCCACCGGTACTTCGTGGGCTGGTACCATTTCCTACATCTGCTGCAGCAAGAGTGTGTGAGCCCTGGCTGAAGGGGGCAGCTTTAAAAACACTAAGCCCTGCCTTCTACTTTCCACCTCCCAGCACAATCTAAGCTCTTGGTTTGGGGACAGGCCAGAAAACACGTCTGTGTGTTAACTCGGTGCCAAGAAATACGGCAGCATCCCTGCATCAACCACGAGCATTTGCACACCTGCGCGGGTTTTTTATGTTCGCTCTGCCAAGTGAGCTCATTCACAAATTCTGTTTCTGCAGCAGATTTTACTGGCTTTCAGGAGCCGAGCAAATAAAATTAAGGAGTCTCTGACAGAAGAAGGTTTCGTACTTAGGCTAAGCTGTATGAAATAGGAAACAACCGCAGAGTCTAAATTGAGGTCTTCCTTGAGGTCTAAATCAATTAACCACAAGGTCTGTCAGAGTTAAAGCTATGTTACAAAAGATTCAGCTACGATAAATACTTGTGTCAGCCCTTTCTTTCCTAAACAATGAGGTTTTAAAAGGTACTTTTGTGGCCATGGTAATTTTCAGTTCTGTTTTTTTGATTTCTGCTTGCCAGTTGAAAAGCCTTGATGTTTTTTCTTGTGTGAATTTTAAAGTTTACTTTAAAATTTTAAATTTTAAAGTTTACTTTAAAAGTTTACTTTAAAATTGCTTGGGCAGCCACTGGGTAGGTCTCCATAGTGGAAAGAAGGACGGTCCCAGAGGTTGCTGAGGCTGAGGGCACAGCATCACGCAGCTGCCCATGTTGGTCCGGACCCAGACAGCCGTGTGACACAGGGCTGTGCTGCAGGCAGGCGAACGAGCCTCACTGCTAATCGGACCCGGTACGGCGGCCCTTCCTCATGTCACCCATAGCGCTTCTTCGATCTGGTGTAATCGATCTCTCCCTCCCCCCAGAGCCTGCGTGTAGCTTCCACCCGTGGGGACCCCCTGAGCTTTCCCTTCCCTCCTGAGCCCGCTGGAGCCAGCAGTCGTCTGCTGGAGCCAAGCAGCTGGCTGTGTCGGGGCACGCGCTCGGCCAGCCCAGTGGCGAGGAGAGCCGGGGCAGGCGTAGCCGGAGGCAGCGCTGGATCGTCACTTCCAGCCCACACCGGCCTGGGGCTGTGCAACAGCTTCCCCACCTCCCCAAAAATCCAGTAGTGGTATATATCCACAGTCTCCACGTTGTCACAACAGGGTTTACATTTGCACTCTGGAATAATTACTGTGTAACTGGTAATTTTTTTCTGATTATTATTATTGAAGGTTTTACCTGAGTGTTATTTATTTTACGGATTAGCATATTTTGCGTAGCTGGTGTCAAGTATTTCTGTTGCAAGTTTGTCAGCTATTGCTTGCTGCCAGCTGAATAATTCTGTAAATGAGATTTGTATAAACTCTCCCATGTAAGTAAATCTACACACATAAGTGTCACTCCATGAAAGCTATCTCTTGCTCGGTAGGTAAACCATGTGTGCACACCCATTGGAGATTCAGGCTATAAACAGCCCTTGCCGCTGTGGAGGGGATTGTGGCAAAATACAAAGCAGCCTGTGGGAATGCACGTGTTACTTTTTAAATCTGTAGAAGAAAGAAGGCAAAGGAAACTGGGAATGCCTGCAGGCAAATATTCTTAAATAAAACAGAGTGAGAGGACAGAGTAGCTGCTAGAACAATACAGCTTTTCTTATTCTACAGTATTGCTAACACCAAGCATCCAAATTATGAGTTATACCACCCAAACCCAGGGTGACGAGTTTTAGTGGGTCATTGCTTTGAGCCCTCTTGTAAAATCTTTAATTCCAAACACACAAAAAAGGATGAGTCCAGACCTCAGAATATCATATTTGCATTTTAAAAATAAAAATAAAAATCTGTCAGGTTCATAGTAAGTTTTCCAAGTTTTCTTGAAAATAAGGATGTAAACACTTTCATTTTTTAAAATGAAAGCTAAGATCTCCTTTGAATCCTGGTATTCCAGGAGCTAAGGCTTAAAAGAAAAAAACCACCAAGCTACCCAATAAACATTAACAAACCTATAAATAAAATGTCAAGCATTAGCAGACCATAGACCACAAGGTTTTTCCCTTTTTCTTTTTTGCAGCAGGGCTGACTGTTCATCATCATCAGGCCTCAGGTTCTTCACAGTAACTATAAAAAGCTTAAGTGACCTTCATCACCATTTGCGAGGCAGTTGCTTGAAAAGAAAAAAGGAGAGTGGAGGGCAGACAGAAATGTAATCATGGTGGTGCTCATCTGGATGAGTTTCTGGGAGCTGCACACAGGGAGCAAATTTACCTGCCAGCTCCGGAGCGCAATATGCAACATCGCCGGGTCTCAACAGAACGTCAACTAAGCCTGTCCGAGTCTGTAAGTCTGCAAACTAACCTCCAAGAAAGAGGGACCAAAAACTTAAGGATTCAGAGCTAGGAGGATTTTCTTCCATAAGACAGTCTTAGGGTGTTTACTAAAAAAAAGAAGAATGTACGTATTACACCAGTAGTTTGAAAAAAGGCATCAGTTTGACAATATAATGGTATTTTCTCTCTTACTTTGCTCTGTGAGAGCTCAGCAATTCCCTTTGCTTTCTCAACACGCCAAATAAAGGGCATGATCAATTAGAGACTGACTCAATTACAAAGAATGAGTGAAACATGACTTCAGATACTACATTGGTCCTTTTGCCCTCTGCTAATTTTTGGGGGGTTACAATTTCTTCAACCTTGTGAAAAAAAGCTACACAAACGGAGGGAAGAAATGGCTGACTATACCGGGGTAAAAATGAAAGTAGTAATACGTAGGGAGGGTAACTCACCTCCCTACAATAGGACTACCACAAATACCTCTATCAAAATATGGAAAGTTGTAAACTGCAGAACACGTTCTACTTACATGTACGAGTATTGAGTGACTGCTTTCCTGTCTAGCATTAAACTGTTTATTTTCATGCTGTTGGACAAATTGAAAAGCTATCTGTCAGAGCAAGTGTCTAAAATAAGTTATTTTATTACATTGACTCAAGAGATAAGGCAAGCAGCAGCATCCTAACTCATCTGATTTAGGATGCTCCAAAAATACACAACTAACATCTGCCGATAATTCAGACAAATCCTGGTAGAGGTTGGAGAGAGATGTAAGAAAGAGACTTGGTACTGTCTGTCACTGGCAGATGTCCCACTAATACATGTTGTTCACCTTTCTCTGTCTCTGTCCCCTTTTTTTTAAAGAAAAGAAGTTTTCTTTAGAAAATCTGGACTAACCCAAATTTACTCTTGGTCCTACACCAAATGTTGAGGTATCCAACCATGTGTGGGCACAATTCCAAGAGCAGCACAATGCCAGCGTATGCAAACTTGAAGTTTCCCGATCATAAGAGTGTCCCCAGACAAATGCACACGAGCAAAGGTTTTAAGAAATTCTGTGACAGGCTGCTTGAAAACAAACACTACCAAACAAAAAACACTCTCATCTTACGTGCCCAGAGCTCAGAAGTGATTTAATCCAAAATTTCCAGTGGCAGTATATCAATGCTGCTCTGAATATCTGAGACACGATTCAGAGTGCATTTTGTAATGTAACCAGCTCTTACAGAGGTTTTACTCTGTATTCTACTGCATGGCAGTGCTTTTCGTTAATGTATCTTATCCACAAGTGCTGGCAATAGCAGACCAGCTCCATTTTAAGAAAATGGGGCCCACTGCAAAGACCAAGTGGTGAATTTTGTATAAACCTTCAGTTACAGGCTGTAATGCATTTTAAGCATGGAAATGGTTAGGAGCCCAAGCAAAACTGAACAGCCTCCCACCTTCTTCTCAATCACCATTTCAATCACAGAGCAAGCACCAGCCTATGCTGAAAGCACTGCCGTGGTATTTCAAACCTGGCTCAGCTTCTAACAGCTCAGTTCAGTCCAGAAAAGCCATTATCAATCAATCACAAGAAATATCAGCATGGACTTTGATAGCTCCGTCCAGTGGGTATCTGGCTTACTGTAGTCTGGCTTCCTCACATTTGGTAGTCCATACATTCAGTAAGGGCACGGAGGTTACGGCCGAAGGAAACCTTGCACGATGCATAGGGGAAATGCAGGTTTGGAATCACTTTCTAATATTTGCGTTTAGATTCTGCAACATAAATATCAGCCCCAGCATGAGGGAGACTCAGAAGAGAAGCACGGTCTTCTCAGGTGAGATGTCTGTGGTGGCCAGGTCACAGGGCAATGTATTTCTTCTTTGCAGAAACATTTTTGAGAGAGAGACCAATTCTCCAAGCTACAACCTGCAATGCCCACAGTTTCAACAAGGCTTTCAAACTACTGCAACAATAGCTTTGACAATTCTAGCACTCACTGTAATTTTATTCACTGATTGATCCATTTAGAATCTAGACTTACTTCTCTTGGACTGGTTGTACCATGGTCTTCTCTTTCTTAATATCCTTATAGCTGTCTCTTGCTTTTTTTTCTGTCGTTATTTAAGTGAACATACCTGAAGAACAAGACTTCTAGGCTGCTGACCCTGAAGAGGGTTTTTGCCTAACCAATTCATTTAAAAGAAAGGAAAGACTGACAACCTAAAAAACAACCCTACCAAATAAAAACCCTGACACCTGATGACATCAGTGAAATCCAGCCGAGTGCTTTAAAATCCCCAGATGTCATCTGTCAGTGCTCTTCTGAACTCAGGTCAACGCAGACATGTATCACTGCCTCTTTTACTTGCATGGGTCAAGTCTGAACTATAGCCGCCTTTTTCAGTGATCTACCAAGATGTATATAGGAGTGCATTCAGTCAGACAAAAAAATCAATTAACTTCCTTCAAAAATAATATATATTGTAGAACAAAGTTATCTTCACTTCTGCCCTGTGATATGCAATGCAACTATTTTCTTCTTTTCTTCTAAGTAAGCTGTTGTGTAACGAAGAAATGCATGTCTGTATATAGGCCCCAGTTCACCACTATATTCAAGTACATACCTCGATTATAATATTACATTAGAAAATCTGATAATTAGACTTTAGAGGCTTCATGCAACCAACCAAATATACAAATTGATATATATTATAAATGTACATACATACACACATACAAACATACATACTCTATTAGTCGGTGTTTTTCCATTGGTGCTATTTGCACACCTAATTATGGCATTAGTCTTCTCAACATTTTCATTACTCTTTCTAATGCATCCTGGGCTGCAGCCATCTAAGTCATACAGCTCCTATAGGAAAAATGTGGTTTATGGGCCCACTGTCTCTAGCGTACAGTTTAATAATGTTAAAAAGATACCAACATAAAATTAATGATTAAATTTTTCATGAAGGGAGCATTACATTTCCACTTAATGGGGGTTTAAGCAGTTATTTCTCTATTATTACTATATTGCTGAAACTAATGTTCAGTAGCCCATTGTATGATCGGACGGAGAATCCAAATTGCTATCGGCGCTAATGATAAATATCCTTAGAGAGTAAATATATTCTGAATGCTGTGCCAGTTCTAATCTGACTGATTGTGTTTCAGCCAGCGTAGCGAAAACTCTTCTGGTGGTGTTTGAAAGAAAAGGATTAAATAAGACTTCAGTTACTTTTCTGTGTCAAAGGGAACATTTTCAGGCTCTGTAATTTCAACTAACTACAAAGTGGAAACTTTCGAACTGGTGTTGGGCTTCAACGTCTACACACCTGGCATCAAAAACCCAGCACACTTACCCTGGTGCAACTGCACAAGCAGTTGAGAGCAGTGTGCTGTGGTGAACCACGGTCGGCTTCGCTGCGGTACTCCTTCCTACTAAAGGGCAAAGCAATCTGTTCTCAGCACAATACGGAAAAGCCAGAAGGATCTGAGCATGAAAACGATGTTTTCAATTCTTCTGAAATACACATGGCAAATGTTTTACATTTCTTCTGTGTTTCATCTGATGAATTTGAAGGTATTTTAGATATCCACGTTGCTTATGTTCTATAATACATGTTCTATATAATACATATATATCTATAATACATGTTCTATTATGTTCTATAATCCAACAGTATTTGTTTCATAAAGGGAGGACATTGTTCTCTTCTCTTCTTTCTCCTCCCTTCCATTTCCTTCCATACACTGTAAGAAGACCTGGTCTGACAGCCTGAGGAAACAAGCCTTGCACCTCCCAAGAGGAGGCACAGCTTGGAGAGCATGTGCACAAGCTTCCCCACAGAGTCACATCAGGGTGCTTCTGCTCTGGAGGGATGCAGATACCCATTTTTACCTCCGTACCCTTTACCATGAAAGCAGGTTCCAACCTCCTTAGCCACTTCAGTTCCAGTTACTCCGTGCATCCCTACCTGTGTCTCATTTTTACTCCTCATTCTGGTATGTCTAAAATCTACCCTTTTTCCTCCCCACTGCTCACATAGCATCTGCTCATATTTAGCCCTTTTTCTTTCCAAATGTGATTTCCATGACCTTATCACCTTTCTAATTCCCACATCTTGCCTACGTTATTCATAAGAATAGATTTTCTCCGTAGACATCTTACTTGCCTTTTGCTTTCCTCACATTACCTCCTCTTTCTTCGCCACTCACACTCCTTATCTTAAAATAGTCTCCCTAAAATATTAAATGTCTCTTCTGAACACTCCTTTTTCCACCAAGGTTTTTTTGCTCCCTGCCATCCGGAGAGCGACGCTGTCTTATGCCTTTGTTCTGAACATTTCCCCTGCTGCAGTCAGTGTCTCTGGTCTTGCACAGGTTGCTTTAAGCCACTATCTGTTTTCTCCTAGAAGTGCCCAACCTCCACCTCCCCAAATGACCTCAAAGCCTAGAGCACTGACAGATCAATCGAAAAAGTTTCCTTTCGTTAACTGGGATAATAGTTTCTGGCACAAACACTTCACTATCCGTATCTCCTCCTCCACTGCCTTGCCTCCATGGTACCTGCTTTGGTTCAGCCACAGTGCACATTAAACAGGGTTTGGGTTTGTTGAGGACATGGGTAAGAAATGATGCAATCACCATAGGTAAGGGTCAGACACCTGCAGCCAGGGTTGCAGAGGAGCAGGCACTTCTCCTCAGGGAAAGGGGAAAGCCAGGCAAGGGGAGTTTCTCAAACTGGCTGCATGCCCAGAAAAATCAGAACAGGGAACTGCCACCTAAGTCACAAGCTCAGTTTTCCATGTAATTTCTGATACTGTATAATACTGACGTTTGTCCATGAGGCCAGTGTTGTGAAGCAGAGCTAGTGAAACCACCTGGTTTCAAATAACTATAGCTGCCAAAGCTCACCAAAAATCTGAAGCTGAACTAATTTTGGCTTGAGAATGATCCCTTCCTCTTCTAAATCAAATGCAGCAATTCAGCACAGCGGGCCACGACCATGGCACAGCACAAACCTAAGCTGGGATGCCACTTCTTCACTGACAGTATTTTAGTTAATGCCATTAAACCTAAATTTATACTTGTTAAAATATAAGTATTCACAAAGGAAACTTAGAAGGATGTGGAAAACTAACCCGATACTTAACCTGCTTCTGATAAGCTAAAATATTGGCTCAGGGCAGTAAAGGGAGGATAATCCGTCAGCGACGACATAAAGGCAAAAAACTGGACAGAGAGACTATGGGAAATAGTTTCTTGGCTTGTGCACATATTTACAAAGGCTTAGTAGAAGGAAAAAATGCAGGAAAAAGCTATTCCTACACATGAATTTGCAAAGATTTACCACCTAGTTTACCACATACAAAGCCTGTGATTCCCCACTTACATTTGTAAACAGCCCAAATGTTTTTCATGACAACATGACAAATATTTCCTCCAAATTTGTGTTCTGTGTATGATGACTTAAAGATGTTTTTGAACAGAGTGACACCTCCCACTCTTTTTGTTAAATATTTGCTTTTATAAGACTCGATTTAATGCATCACATTCCCCCACATTGATATTTACAATTTTCCCATCACTGACTTAATCACAGTAATTTATCTCAACAGTTTGGCCCAACCTAACATTGTCTGGGATCCAGCCTTGCAGGAATACAGAAAGCCTTTACCCATATTGCTCATTCTTTTTCAAATGGGCAGAGCTGTACCTATTGATAGTTACCCATTCACAGAAGGGTTTATATACTTGTGTCATTAATAACAAAATAGAAAGTTTTTATTGCATAAAATGTGCTGATTTTTTTATCAAAGTGCCGGAGTTAATGCCAGTGCCCTTAAATTGGCACAAGAGACACACACCATCACCATGTTCTGAGAAAGTTGGCTTAAGAAGCAAAAAAATCTTTTCCCTCCAATTTAAATTGGACTCTTTCCATTGACTTGACTGTACTGGGCTTTAGAGGAGCGCCTGAAGCTCCCCAGAGGCTGGAGAAGAGTGAAGAAAGAAGGTGTCTATCATGCCTGAAAGGTACAGTTAGAAACCTGAGGAGGAAGACATGCAGTGACGTTACACCGAGTGTACAGCCCCGTTCAACAGATGGGTCATAGTCTTGCTTCATATTTTTCACTTTTAGAAATTAACATTTTTTACATCAGAAATTAAGAGAATCCCTGAGGCACTGGAGAAATTAGCCATTGTTCATTTTTTATTAAGTTATAAAAATAAAATAAAAAGGTCTTTGTGGCCAAGTCAGGATGCTTCAGCCAGACTGTAAAGTAAACGGTCCCTTGAGCTATTCTTGTCTCTAACGGATCATTTGCTTTGTGTAGGATTTTTCTTCACAGCATGGAGCATGCAGCCCAGATCCCCTTTAATTCTTCTTGACTAAACCATAAGTCAGCCCCTGCTCCGTGACAGAGCCATGGCAAACGTAAATCATTGCAGAAAACAAGCAATAATTATCTGGCAGCTTAGTTACCGGTTTAGATGTCAAGTTACAACCCACTCCCCAAACGTCCCTCTGCCGCTCGCCATAAGCACGCATTCCTACAATAAAATCAAAGCCTTTTAAGTCCCATCAGGGCACTTGGAAAGCTGGCAAGCCATGTGAGACTGCCTGCAAACTTTACGGGGTCCGTGGGACAAACAGCAACTGTAAAATGATAGTTAAGGATAGATAAGGAATAAGGACGAGAATTTCCTCTGTAAAGCAGACCTACACAACATTAGCCCAGTCTGAGCTCTGACCTAAGGGTCAGGCTTTTGGGAATGGTTTAGGACCACAACACAGTTCTCCCTCTGAGAGAGAGGATGAGAGAAAGAACAAACCCTCCAGTGACCAATGCTACCACACTACTTACCATGCTACTTAGGTGCTGAGGGTGTAAGGAGTTTGGTAAAGTGGAATAAGAAAGTCAAGCTTTCTGGACTTCTCACAGATTTGTGCCCATGAATGCTGGAAACAGCTTAGCCATGGACCTTGAATCAAGTAAACTGACAAAGGCAAAAATGAACAGAAAACAGAGACAAGAGCTCTTCTCTGCTGAGGCAGAGCAGGCCCGCAGTCATGTCACTCTACCCATGGTAAGACTCTGTCTTCAGTGGGAAGTAACCAGAGATCCTCAAGGGAGTCTACTGGCAGTATGAAACAAAGACTGGAGCAGCTCTGAATTTGGGAGAAAAAAAAAAATCCCCCAAAACCCCAACTTTTAGTCAAGATTTCCAGATATGTTTGGGATATTGGAAACAATTTAAAATATTTCCTACATTTTCAATCACTCCTTGTAAATACTTCTCATCCAGTCCTCAGAGCAGTGCAATAGGAAGCCAGCACAGCCATGTCACCTGATAGACCAAAAAATACGTTCTGCCAAATCTGTCATCAGCAGCCCTGGTGAGATGACCTTTTCTCCATCTTACGCCATACGGTCTCTGCTCCTAAAAGTTCAGACAGCAACTGCAAATTTTCTTTGCCACGCATCCTAGCAAGTCTCCACCAGCAATGACTGTCTGATCAGAAGGGGTACCACTATTAATCAGAGCAAAAGTATATCAGGCCAGCTGACAGCAAGGCAGGGAAAAAAAGCAATGTCCCAACCATGAAATAACACAGCAACAAATTTTATGTATGGTTTCATTTGTTAAAGTCCTTTCACCCACTGACATTTAGACCTTTTTCTCTAGCTTAATTTC
This sequence comes from Pygoscelis adeliae, assembly GCF_000699105.1. Lineage (NCBI taxonomy): Eukaryota > Metazoa > Chordata > Aves > Sphenisciformes > Spheniscidae > Pygoscelis > Pygoscelis adeliae. The sequence goes on from NW_008824982.1 coordinate 5,359,883, forward strand.
TTATAACATGAGAACATGTCTTCAAATTTCAGGGTCAAGTGGAATGTGGTCTATATATATTCTTTGTGCTGGGTTCAGCTTGTAAAATTTCTCTTCTGTGGATGCGGTTACACCAACACAGGCTATTCCCTTTTTTGTATCCTTTAGTGTCTAAAACACTTTTGTAGTGGTGTAGTTGAACTCATATAAGGCAACAAAAACCAATTTAATCATATCCATACCATATATTATTGTCATGAACTTAATTTTGTAATCCCAATGCAACGGAATAAATTGCAACCTTTTTTTTTAAACCAGAACCTCTTACATGGTTAGACAAAATCTCTCAAAGCAATTAACTATATGGGAAATAACTGAATTATTAGCTTGAAAAAAGTACTTCCAAATAGACGTATTTTCTACAGTAACTTCTCTCCCCTAGTTATTAGAAAGATGGCTAAGGGAGGAGCTGGGCTTACACTGTTTCTGGATGTGGCTCATCTCCTATACCTCAGAGCCGAGGAAAAATGCGCTGCAGAGAAGCAACCTGGAGGAAAACTAATCCTTCGGCTTCCTGTTTCTGAGGGCCAAAGAAAGCCACATCTCCTCTCAGGGGTAAAGGCTGCTGGGCTCTGACGTATTTCCACTCAAGGCCAACTGGCTTACTCCCCAGGAAGAGCCACCTCCTCCTCTGCACCCGCATCCCCCCACACGCATGGGGCTGGCACGGGCCATCGCTCCCAGCACCTCTCCTCTGCAGCTCCACAGGCAGGTCCACGCTGGCTGCACAGCTACGGCTTTGCAGTGGGAACACGGGCTTTGGCCTTACATTTGTAAAGCATATAAAAAGCTTGACAGTATATTCAAGCAAGAGGAAAACCTTTACATTTTGTCACACTCTGGGCGAGGTGCTTTAAGGGTACCTGGCATACCTCTGTAAACAAATTCACCGCTACCCGAGTGCCTCCTGCCTAGAGAGGAGTTATCATGAGATGCTGTTTAAGACAGAACAGCTCAATTACAGCCAAGTGACAGCCTAGGTATTTGACTACAAAACGGGGAACAGCTACAAAAAAGGAAAACTGGCAAAAGTCATAATGGAGATCAACCTGAAACTCAGATGCGATGTGGTGGCTGTGCAAATTTCCTTCTCAGGGCTTGTCTCTCTAGGGAACTACTCTCAGCACATACTCCATCTTTCCAAATGTAAATTTGGAGAGCCGACCCCTTCCCGTGGCCTCCATTTATCAGTTACATCCTACTTTTTGGAGTGAGTGCTCAGTCTGAGAAACATTCCAAACGTACCTGGGTCTCTGACTTTTCTCTTGCTCCTATTCAACTCATCAATATGAGCGTACACTGTCATCCTCTGTCAGACAAAATGCCAGGGAAGCATTGTCTGACTTGACAAAAACTAAACCACTTGGAAACTCTTTTGGATGCAAACCAACCCTTTTCAACTTGCTTTCCTGCCCATGAGCCTTGGTTTCACACAACATATCTGTCTTTCCCATGCAAGGTAAATACTTGAGGCTCATCTGGAAGCTGCAACCAGCTCCACTCAAAGCCATTCTTGCACAAGTGCGTTATAGTTAATCCCATCACTGTACCTTACAAAACATATGCCTTAGGAACCACTTATGCACATCTTACACACATACACACTTCTTATTGACTGTACTGTGTTCAGTTTGTCCCTAGCATTGCAGAAATTCAAAATGTGACACAAACATGAATCTGAGACTAGGGGTACAGGGACTGAGCAAATCCCTCCCTTCCTCCATGCACAGACAGGGTTAGGGGAGTCGGCACAAGTTTGAATGCTTCTCCCAAAACACTAAAAAGACAAATATTCCAAGATAGTTTTCTTCTTGTTTCTCTCTAAAGGTCCCTTTCTTATGTCTTTTCATAAAACCAAAGGAAATCCTGATGCAACGCTAGAGCACATACTAGCTACCAAACAGGACCTATGATCCTGGGGAAGTTTCTCCAAAATTTTCCTTTTTTGCAAATAATGTGTTTTGGGGATTTTATTTGTGCATGTTCTCATACTAAAGTCTTTTTGCTGCAGAGATATTCCTGTTCACTCTTTGGGGATTTTTTTAAAATCTCAAGTTAATTGACTGCCAATTAACTGAAGCTATTTAGCATCTTTGAAAAAGCAAGTCAGAATTCTCCCCAAACATTTGTAACAGGCTACAAATATTTGTACTCTGGCTTAATCTGATCCCTAAGGTAAACTAGAAATGTTTGTAGTATACATTTTAAGATTGTACTAATTTATGGTTGACAGAGAGGTTTTTGCTTTCTGGAGAAGCTCAGCATTGAGTTGGGTTGCCCTTTGGCTTTTTACACTGTGTTTTTTTGTAAAAAACCCAAGTACCAACTTCCGAAGTTCCAGCTCTTGGGCCTAGGCCTACACAACTTCCTCTAAATAACTTTTTCATTTAAAGAGTGTTGGCATTTAACTATAATAGATCCCACACCTACCCAAAGATAATTTTGAGGATCTTAGATACTACGATAAAAAAATAATATTGGGCACCTGAATAGTGCAAGATAGAGGAAGTATTTTTAGGAAAACCAATAAAACAGAATACATCATGTACATAAACAACCACAGAAGTATTTTGTAATTCGTATTATTTGATTATATGCAACTTGTAGTAACTGATTATGAACCCCCATCCCAACAGTCTCTGCAATTTAATAATGTCAAAGCAGGAACATAAGCCATCTCCCCTTTCACTAGAATTTCATTAGCATTTATACTCAATTCAGTCTACACATATGTTTATTTACTTGATTGGAGAGAGGCATCACGTATATTACAGTAATTAACTCACGTTACAGACTCAAATTGCACGAAACTCTTTCTCTATCCTAACATGAACAGACACTATGTTGTCAAGAAAGTAATCTAAAAGGGTTCATACCTATTTTTTCTTTTCTTTTTTAATCAATCAAAAGTCTACCTCTTCAACTATAGCTAATGTACAAAGTAACTTTTTCAAGTTGAGAAGCATTACTGCCTTCTTGAACACAATAACTGGACAGAAGAATGGCCAGCTAAAGTTAACTCCGATTTCTTTAAGTGGGTGGGATCCATCTTATCCTTATATTATTGAAATGTAGTAATTTAAAACTTCAGTAGCTAGTTTAATATTGCTGTTTAAGTGCTTTCTCTCTCTACAGAAACACATGCATATCCCTATCCATAGAAAGTAGTCTATGATGAGATGTATCACAAACCAAGTAGAAAAGGATTTTCAGAGAACAGGTATTTACTCAGCTTTGAATATAATGGAACCTCAAGACTCTGCCGTGCAATTTGATTAAATGAGGATTATTTGCAACGACTGACAAGTAGAAATAAACAAATCTCTAGCTTTACTCTAAAGCTCACCAAAATGCAGCTTTATTTAATTCAGTGTTTGGGTTGACTTACTCTTGCTTTGAGCTGGTGGAGTGACAGAAAAACATAATACTTGGAATGATTAGACCAACCTGCTTAATAGGTATAATCTAAACATCTACAGTCCTAGATGTTTGGGGGTTTTTTAATTTCCTATGAATTCTAGCCTTATGCTATTACTGATATGCTTTTATCTGGAATGATCAGAGGATATGTTTGAAACATACAAACTATTTGTAAAACATCCATTTCAAGCCCAATTACTCTTCCCGACAAGAGATTGTACATTTCCCCTCGTATTTAATTTACTGTACTGTCCTGGTTTCGGCTGGGTAAGAGTTAATTTTCTTCCTCATAGCTGGTACAGTGCTGGGTTTTGGATTTAGCATGAGAATAATGTTGATAACACACTGATGTTTCAGTTGTTGCTAAGTAGTGCTCACACTAGGCAAGGACTTTTCAGCTTCCCATGCCCTGCCAGCGACAAGCTGGGAGGGGGCACAGCCAGGACAGCTGACC
>NW_008824982.1:5363944-5379530 GCF_000699105.1 Pygoscelis adeliae
CCACTGTGGGAGGGGGACTGAGCGAACGGCTGTGTGGTGTTTAGCTGCCTGCCGGGTTAAACCACCACATTTCTTCTGGTGCCCAATGTGGGGCACTAAGGGTTGAGATAACGACAGATCTGACCAGAGCGTGTTAAGGCAAATTTGTTATAAGCATTCATCATATTGGTTTAATAGTCGCTGGTCACAATGTTGATTAATTTACTCTCAAAGTTGTCGTGCTTGCTCTCAGAGTTGTCTTTTGTAACCCCTTACTTGCTGTATATGTTCCCTGTTGTGCTGTCTGTCACCTCTGGGAGCTGGATCAAGGATATCGTTTTGCTGCACTGTGTAACATTACTGGTTTATGATATGATAAAATTATTGGTCATGGGACTAATTTTTGTATTTGTATTTTTGTATTTGTACTCGGCATTGCTGTCATCTTCATACCTCAGGAGCCACCTTTCAGAAACTATTAATAATTACAGCTTTTACCTTTTTTCCTTGGGGAACCAATCTATGGGGGAGACAGGGGGGACACTTTCCCCCGCTCCTTCACCTTCTCCTTCTGCTTCAGGGCAAAGGACTGTTGTGGTTTAACCCGGCTGGCAGCTGAACACCACACAGCCATTCACAGCTGGCAACTGAACACCACACAGCTCACTCCCCCCCCCCAGTGGAATGGGGGAGAGAATCAGGGGAAAAAAAAAAAAAAGTAAAATTCATGGGTTGAGATAAAGACAGTTTAATAGCACAGAAAAGGAAGGGAAAAGAATAAGAATAATAATGATAAAAGAATATACAAAACAAGTGATGCACAGTGCAACTGCTCACCACCCACTGACTGATGCCCAGCCAGTTCCCAAGCAGCGGTCACTGTCCCCCGGCCAACTCCCCCCAGTTTGTACACTGAGCATGGCGTCACATGGTATGGAATGTCCCTTTGGCCAGTTTGGGTCAGCTGTCCTGGCTGGGCCCCCTCCCAGCTTGTCGCTGGCAGGGCATGAGGAGCTGAAAAGTCCTTGACTAGTGTAAGCACTAGTAAGCAATAACTAAAACATCGGTGTGTTACCAACATTATTCTCATACCAAATCCAAAACCCAGCACTGTACCAGCTATGAGGAAGAAAATTAACTCTAACCCAGCCAAAACCAGGACATGTAGTCATCTGACAATCAAATCATGCAGCTCTTCAGGGCTTCAGATTTACATTTGTATATAGCTTATAAATGTGTTGCCCATTTTAGCCAATAATGTCTTAGAGAAACGACTTTTCAGAGTCTGGAATATTTTCTTGCTAGCCCATCAGACTGACGTAACTCATACCCAAACGTAGTCATCTGACAATCAAATCATGCAGCTCTTCAGGGCTTCAGATTTACATTTGTATATAGCTTATAAATGTGTTGCCCATTTTAGCCAATAATGTCTTAGAGAAACAACTTTTCAGAGTCTGGAATATTTTCTTGCTAGCCCATCAGACTGACGTAACTCATACCCAAACTTCTCGCTTCCTGACAATCCAGGCTTTCTTTAGATACAAATGTTAGCAAAGCCTTGGAGTTCCATAAAAAAGAATAGAGGCAGGAAATTGTTTTCTCATGTGTTCCTGCAAATCTGTTCTTCTGTCTAAAGCTTTCTTTGCTCCAGACAGTAGCAAAGCCCTGTAAGTGAATCTAGGTGTATCTCAGTGTATAAAGTGAGAGCAGAGTCTGCAATCATCTCACTAATTGCTTATAAAAACCTTTATATCACAATTCTGCCATAATACGGATCCGTAAGAAGTGCAAAGGTAAAGCTGTTTCTAACTGCAGGGAAAACATCACTAGTAGCCTCTGCTACAGCCCACGGAAGTTCCTTCTGTAACTAAACAACATTAACATCCCTTCCAAGGAACCTACTAATACCTCCTTAAACAAGTGGCAAAATTCAGATGAAAAATTTTCTGGTCCTGGAGTTTTATCATTTTTCACATTTAGCACAGCTTCGAAGAATTTGCCTTCCATAATGTATCATAAAGATTTTGTCAATATTTGCAAATCTGCCACATTGAGATACCTTTGAATAACCTCTGGTGGGATATCTGAAATAAACAGGTTTTCATCATGACCAGGAAAACCTAGTGAATGGGTCTGTTTGACAGACATACTTGCATTGATAAGTACGTACTATTACATTCAATTTAACAGAATCTCTGAATAAAACTGATGTATAAGTAAAAAAAAGGCATGCCTGTAACATGCTATTATTCTGCTAATTTCAGGAACTCAGATAAAAATTGTCCATTAACACAATAAACAACAAAGTCAAGCTTCCGTTTGTAATTGATGGTTTTGCTTCTAATAATTACAAGCAACTACCATGTGAATATTTTAAAATTCCTAAATAGATATTTTTTGAAAAGATAATATAGAAACTCAAACAAGGAGGAGAATCCTATGGTCTATTTGCTTTTGTAAAAACCATCTGTTTGCAGATATTTAGGATTATCGGTATAACTTTTGTTATGATCAGGAATGAAATAAGTCAGTAGTTAAAAATTAATTCTTGACTTTATTTGCTGAGCCAGGAAACAAATACAAGGCAACATCTACAGCTTAAAATGTTGCAGATCTGCTGCACGATAAGTGATTTACAGCAAAATCCGTGTGACCCGTGTGACCAATGCGCCGGCCCATCATCAGTTCTGTGATACTGCTCCTCCTGCCTTCCACCTACCCAACCCCACAGCATTGCAACCTTTGGAAATAAGCACTGAGCGTCTGGTCAGACATCCCCTGGTGCAGTATTCAACTGCCACACTGTAGGGTTTTTGGTGCACAGACATGTGCATCACTATCCTGTAGTGGCTGTCCTTGTAGGTCAGAAAGCGGGGGACATAGAGAGGGTTATTGATGGGGTTGCACAGGTAGACCCACATACCTACTCTTCACTCCTCATCCACACACTCATATCCTGAAGTTCAACACAGAAAGGGTTATTTTGACAAAATGCAAGGCTCTCGTGATCAATGTGGAAGGTTCACTAATATTAGTATGGGATAGTCTGAAAACAACCATAAAGCCAAGCTTTTTACGATGTCTGGACTATTTTCTTCCATGGAAAATTTCCATGGTGGTATTGACAGTCGTGTTTTCTTGCCTCTGCTTTCTTCGTATTTCTTAGACAAGAAGATGGTGAGTTACAGCCCCAGCAGCTGAAGAATGCTGGTGGAATGTGCTTTTACCACACTGAAAGATAGATGGAGTAATGGGATGCCAAGGCTGATGATAAATATCCACCTGTTAAGACAAAATAACTGCTTGCTGTATTGTGTATGACCTTTATGAGACCCATGGAGAGAACCTCAGAGACGGATGGCAGGAAGAAACAAGCAGACTAAGGTGTTTAACACTTGCTGCACAGGTTTGGTTTTTTTAATCTTACAATACATACCGGAAGATTTAGGCTATGCGGTTTGGGGCCACGGCTTTGATGAAGACTATGTTATGATAGTCTCCGGTGTTTTCAGGATAACACCTGCACATTCTTTGACAGGTTGACAAAATCCAGGAATTCATAATCAAGTTCTTCCCTGTTGGCACCATAGATGATAATGACGGCAGCGGCAGGACCTTCTACCAACATGCAGTCACACCTACCGTAGGAGCTGTGGAGCCTGAAAGCACACATGGTGGTCCTGTGACTACTCCTTACACTTGTTAATGCTAATGAAACTTTTTGGCTCTGCAGGAAGGAAAGTCGGCAGAATGTATGACAGAGAAGCTTGCTTCAAGCTACTCCAGTATCTGGAAAGGCCACAGCAGTCTCAGTCATGAGTTGTAAAGAAAATATAGACATGTCATTTTTCTTAAGTAAGAACATCTGGAGATGTCCGATATAATTATCTTTTTCCTGGTGATGAAGCACAAGGTTAAGCGGCACAGCTTAACAGCTGATGTGAGCAACTTGTGCAGCCTGTAAGAACTGAGCATCCAAATGCAATAAACAATAGGATGGGGAAGGGCTTCTTAAATGCCTCTGTGAAACAAAAAAGGCACATTTAAGAAGCAATGCTTTCCCAGGTTACTTTCATTTACCAGGCCAAGTTAAGCAATGACAGGAACCAGGTTGAAGAAAAAAACAGAGAAGTACTAATTTGTTTCTGATAATTGAAAAACATTAATTGCCTCTGATTTCTGTACAAGTAAAACCTGATGTTTTCCCTGAAGCAGAGGGAACCTCTGCGAGGCAGAAATTCACAAATCTCAGGTAGGTCCATCTGATCTCAAGTGTAACTAGACAGCCAACACCGCTCCCATAACCCGACCACAACTCCTGGCCTCTCCGAGGACAGCAGCGGGGGTCCCGGTGGTGTTAAGGCTCACCGAATCTGGTGCCCAATAGAGAGGAGGCTGCCAAAGATCTGTGTCCCCACGCCGAGGCAGAAGCCAGGCTGAGCATGTATTCCCAACAGAACACAGGTGCACATATTTGTACATTATATAGACGTATATGTGTGCAGTCAAGCACATCAGCTCAGATCAGCAATACAGTACCGACCCAAAGACAAACAGCATTTACAGCCTGGCCAGACACGAGCACTAACCTGCCCCTTGTTTACATGTGACCAGCCCCTTTTATATCCTTTTCCTCTAGTTTTCCATGCTCATTCCTCCCCCAGCCCCTCCTTTCTCCACCCTTGGTACTCTCCCCAAACATCCCAGTTTTGTGCAACCCCCAAGTGCTTTTCCCCCAGAACGAGCCCATACGCCCCGGCAGTGACCCCCAGCCCACAGGTGATCTCAGGACAGGCCCTCCCGCTGACTCTCGGTGGTGGGTGTCACCCCAGCAGCCAGCACACAAGCAAGGAAGTGACATCCACCCAGAATAAGTCACCCACACAGAAGACAAACAGCAAGTGGGAAGGATGGATGAGCCGGCAGATGCACAACAGCTTTGTCAGGAACGGGATGCGTGAGATTTGGTGTGGATGACGCATAGATGGTCCAATTAACGCACAGACGGTCCAATTAACGCATAGACGATGGAGCCTCCAGCCAGTCTGGAGCAGAGGTGGATTCCAGGCACCTACTTACACTCCCCTTTGAAACGGAAAAAACTGGTCACTGATAGCATCAGCCTTCCCCCATACAAGCTAGTCCAACTCCATACTGGTGGCAAATAAATATAAATTCTATGTGTCCTTTGAATTTTAAGAGGCAAACATCCTTCACCGATGCCTGGCCAATGGAGCAATCGGAGATGTTTTAATCGCTGCTGGTTGACAGTCCACAAACTGATCAGGTAAGTAGATGAGAGAGAATTTCTTTCTGATTTTGCAAGTATGGGGCGGGTTTATAGACTATGCATACTGCACGTACAGATAATAAATTAACCTTTCAAATAGTATTAATGATCTTATGTTAAAAATAGTTATCAAGAACCAACCAGCACTAGTGAACATGCAGTGAAGAACTGCTCATTTCAAAATTTTCATTCTGCTCTTTCATGCTTTTGGAGAGTATTAGTTCAGGAAATTATTCCACCATGTGCTTAAATCCCTCTGAAGTGAAAAGAATGTAAGTGCAAGCTTAATGTTAAGTGAATACTTATGCAGCCTTCCTAGACAAGGGAGTGCAGCTGGGGCCATAATCTTTAACTGTATGATCCTATATTCCTCCAGTGTTACGACATTTCTTACAGGCTGATAAGCATCTTTTTGTCACGTGTAGTCTTTGGCTGGAGTCAAGCATAATTCATGAAAGTAATCTCATCCCACAGTAAATTTTACTCTCAGGTCCTTCTACAAATTAATGAAAATTGAAGTGTTACTGCAGGTTGGTTGGACACATACCGCACTTTGGCTTGCACCTCCTGAATTACTGCAGTTTTACAGACAGGACTCTAAGACACATCTATCAGCCCATTTGAACTAGGAACTTCTGTTGTCGAGAGACCTGCAGGCGCCCCACTCCTGAGAGAAATGTCGACTGGATCCGCACACTTCAACAGCTTGTGCAGCACCAGCACTCCTTCCAGGAGACCGTGAACGTCTGCAACCATTTTTCTGCAATCTACCCTTTTTCACACTAGTTTTCGATCACTGCTATCTCACCAACAGCACGTATCATTTCTGGCCTCTGTTTTAAGAAAGCTGATTTCCATTCTTTTTCACCCCAACCTTTTAAGTTATGTCTCAGAAACAACAATCTTGCTCAGAAGCACAGTATCCTGCAAGACCTGCATACATGTGTATGTACACACAAACATATATAACCCAAAAGAAAATCATATGAGAACCAAAAGATACCACTCAAATGGATCAATGCTATTCTTGTATCTGCCTTTTGCACAGAGAGCTGATTAATTTCTATTTGTGGAATCAAGGCAACTGGCTGCCTAGTACAGAAACTCGAGTATACTAAAAAGCAAGTAAACAGCACAAGCAGTCCTTGAACCTGGCCTGCTGCTGTGGCCAGCTGAAAAAGATGGAGGGGTGTTTCTAGGTCCACCCAGTGACCATCAAGATGCATCTCTTATGCAGATTGGAGGCAGCAGAAGCGACTCCAGAATTTCCAAGCGTCACAGAGCTTTCAGGCCAGCGGGAACAGAGATGCTTTCCCAGGCTGACATACTGACCACTGGTGGGTTCACAAGAACAAATAGTTTTCTTGAGGATCTGACCTAATCTTTGCTTCTCTGATTGAAGCTATACAAAAAGCAAACAAAGAAAACAAAGAAAGATGGAAATAGCATGTGCCCTGCCACCATTCATCTTTACCCAGGGGCTACTATCAGGCCTAACTAATGAGCATAATCAGCTCCAAACATTAACTTCTGCATCTTTGGGCAAAAGCTTTCAACCGCTTGTAAAATGGAGGCAGAGTACGGGTTACTGGTGAAGAATCCTTCCCCAGGGAACCCGCCTCTCACCTCCAGGCAGGTCTTGGACCAGTCCCAAGAGCAGGACTAGCGCAGAGCTGCTCTTTTCTTATGCTGCAGTCATGCATGAATAGGGGCCAGATACAAAGGCGGCATTGTATCAGCTTTGTTGGGGAGGTTGTAGCCTCTCTTTCCTCCTCCAAGGCATCCTCCCGACGCAGGCAGCTCGCTGCAGCTGCACAGGAACACCGCGTTACGGATGGAGTATTTTAAAAGTTCCAAAAATAATTCCTGGGAGGAGTGAGAAATTGTGTTTGAATCCTGACAGAGTAACAGACAGGCTGAAGCTGGATGGAGGACAAGTAGATCAGAGACAGAGCAATCACGACGATACTATGCTATTGAAAATCAGAGGACCTAGGCAAGGGAGAATATCTGCAGTCTGGGGGAGAATAATGCATTTCTTTCTCTCCTACACAGAGCTAAAAAAGAGAAGAAAGAAGCAAAGGAGTCTTGATTCTCAGAGATCTCCAAGTTATACCTGCACCCAAAGCACACCAGACAAGTGCTAACTTTTTGATGAAGTCTTCAAAGCCAGCTGATAAACAGGCTCGAGGACAAAGAGCGCTGCTGTTAAATGAAAATGAAAGGCAATCAGCCCATCAGAGTGGCAGACCCAAGGCATTTCATATAAGCATCCCAAAAGGCATCTACTAAAAATTTAGAGATTACTTTTGAAAAATTTTGAAAAATATGCCTCGCACTTGAGCACGTAATTGTAGAGCTGCAGACAACGCTGTAAAGAACTGCTGGGCTTAGACCCCCATTGTTGTTTTGAAAAGTTGGTTGCAGATTTGGTAATGTTGACAGTGACTTTCCTTGAATTGCATGTTCTGGAGTTCAGCCTCCCATTATATGTTCATTGCAGTGAAATTAAATTAAAACTGATCAAACGATAGCTGAGGATTACAGTCTATTTTAAGAGGCTGTTCTTTCACTTTGAGCTAAAATGAAACATTGCCAAGGGCTGGCAGAAAAATAGCAAAGAAGGAACATGATTAAAAAGGAAAGCATTATTACAAAGATAAATGGCACATTTTCCACATCAGCTATTAAAAATACTTACAGACCTTATAAAAAGAATGCACCAAGCTACCAAAAAGGTGTTTTTGGGCAGGCATATGTGATTACAAAAAGGCACTGGGGCTGTTAAAGGGGGAAAACCCTTCTCCTCTAGGCAAGGGACATTAGAGAAAGGCTTTGTACTACGCACTGCTGCCAATCCATCTGGGCAGAGAGAGAAAAAAACCCAAACAGCAGCTCTCACCGAGGTGTCAAGGGCAACGTGTCTTCACGCTTCACTCCCCCTCTTAATTCTCGCTGGCGTGACCCATATGCTGAGTCTCCATCTGTGCTACACACGCACTGCCCCCATTCCCCCGTACCGGGCAGGAGGTGAACAAAAGCCAGAGCTGGCCCAGAGGTCTGGAAACCTCTCTCTCTCGGGGCAAAAAGTAAGCAGCAGAAGCAGCTTGCTTTACTTCCCTGCTTTTTGAAGGGCGGAGAGAGTTAAAAATTGTGTTAAAAAGAATACAGGATTTTCCACTAATGCTTTAAGAAAGTTCATTAACACCTAGAATGGCAACTCTGCTCGTAGTATTTTCTTTGCGTAACAAATCCCAACAGCATTGAAGTATGGTTTGACCTTGTTTTTTTCTGGTTGCTGGTGCACTTAAACCTGAAAATCAAGGTGCCGTTTAGGTTAGGTAATAGGCCTGGTTGAAAATCGTGAAAAGAGGCTTTCAGGAGGCAAATTCACCAAGTGAGCCTGGAGTTTTTCTGACGGGGTGTGCAGGTGGCACCACCGATCTGCCCCTGTGGAGAGGGGGACACCCAGGCAGGCAGGCAGCGATGCCTCAGCACCCGGCGAGGATGGATGGCAGAGAGTAGAGCTGGAAACTGCTGCACCACAATCCAGCACAGTTGTACCGTAGCCAACATCGCATCACTTATTAAGATAAAGAAAACCTATTTAACTGACATTTGCTTTGTGTTGCATTAAGCCAGACTCTGCCTTTGCCTGCACTCGCCCAGTTGGCACGTATGTTAATGCACAAAAGGGTACAGACAGGCACCCACGTTGCGGCAGCCTTTCCTGGGGTTTCAAAAGGAGCTGGGCCTGGCATTGCCACCCCAGGTCCTGCTTTATTCCAACTGTAAATGACTTCCGCTGCCTGCCCAACTGGCACGTCCTTTAAAGTTGCAACGGGGGGGCAGGATGGGGGGTGTTTGCTTTCCTAAGTGAATTAAGCGGTTCTGAAGAAGCCAAATTTGCAATTCTGAGAACCAGACTTGTGTTTAAGTACAGCCCAGACAAGGGGAGCGGGAGGAAAGCAGCCTTTCCCACACCTTCTCCCGGCACCGTTCGACGCCAGCCAGAGGCGCTGTGCTGGCCAGGGCAAACGCTGCTCCTGCCAACCCAGGTGGCAGCTCAGCACCAGCCGTGACAATGCTTTTTGTCATTTATACAGCTGTCCTGGAGCAACTGGGCTGCTGTCACCTACTCACTCGCCACCAGACGTTTAACAGCTGCCTAATAACAACCATCTTCACTCATTACTGGTTTAAACCAGGAATTCAGAGGAGAAGGACAGATTGAATTACTACCTCCCTGAACTAGACTGCCTTCACCTAATATTGTTAAAGCCTTATGTGAAATAATACAGGATGAATTGTGAACCTCTTTATTGGTTTCTGGGTAGACAGCTTTAAATGCTAATCGTAGCTAATTAAATTACTTAAGTTCACTTGCCTCCACCAATGGGCCATGTGATAGGATGACTTCGGAAGACAGTGCTCTTGGAGGCTGTGGCTCTTGTATTTTACACTGGGGCAATGTTAATCACCAGAAAATTCAATTACCGCATTATTGCTAAATCCATATGTATGAAATAAAATGAACTCCAGCAACGGGAAGACATGAAATATCCAACTTCTTGAATGACAAGAACCACTATTTAATCTCCTCTGAACACTCTCAACTCTTGGTTAGTAGGTAAGGCTCACAGCACTAGAGGAGCGTGTTTATGACCAAACTAATATTTAATATATTTATTAAAAGTCTACCACTTATCTCCACATCCCAGAGAAGTATCCAGTCAAACATTTGCTGTCGCCGTCTCAAAATTTCAAAAGGTCCCCTCCAAGGACAAACACCAGCACAGAAACTCCTCTCGGCAGGAAGACTTCTCACGCTCTGCCTCATCACACAAAATATTTTTCACATCTCCACTCTACGTCTGGAGAAGCCAAGGCAGAGACGTGAAATCATTTCTCCCTAGCTATCGATAGAAAGGCTATCAGACTCTAGACTGTAACTCATGAGGTCTTGGGCCCTATTCTTGCACCTTTCTCCCACATAACACTGCTGTCTTTCTGCTGATCAACACCATGTTCAAAGCCTGAAGGCTAACCTCTGTATCACTGGCCAGCGGCGCCCTTCGGCTGCTTTGATCTCTTCTATGCTAACGGGCCTGTCATTTGAACTACAACAGTGCAGTTGAAACACCACCACCACTCTGTATTTATACTGGTATGAAAATACTTCCGGATGATGACTCTGTTGAAGTCAGAAATAGGAGTCCTGCACAGATCATTGGTCAAAAAGCGTAATTTAGAAAACACTAAGTGACTGGCCACTGAAACTTACCACTCAATTTCCATCCCTGGCAACAGCTTGCTAAAGAAAACTCCTTCCCATTGCAGCCTGGCACATTGGCTGCACCAGTTACAACAGCACAACATATTATTCACGTGGGGGAGGTTCAGAGCCTCTGTCTTTCCGAGGTCATTGGCGTCTCCCTAAGAATGCCTGCTCTAGCCATTTATTTTTAACATCAGCATTTGTTCACACTGGTCCCTTTTCCCAAATGGGGCATTTTTCACACAGTGGTTGTTCGTTCAGTTCTCTCAGCTTCTCCTACCCACCGCGGAGCCTGGCTTCAGCTGGGCTTGCAGTTATTCATTCGGTCTGTCCTGTATCCACTGCAATTAACTCTCACCTTCACTATAATCTCATATACCCACTATAGCCTCACATCTTGTTAAACAACTGCCTGTGATGTGAAACACCGAGGCTTCAAGTTCTGCAAACGACAAGATTAGCACTCGGGCCTTCCCGTGCTAACAGCAGGATTTGTGATGCTCTGACTCCATCAGCTTAAGAAAGCAAGGTAGAAACCTCCCGCTCCTTCCTCCTAATGACACAACTTCCCCAGCCAAAGCCAGCGTCTCATTACAATCGTACGTTACACGTCAGCCAGGAAAGAGCGCGCATGCATCCAGATTAACACAAGACACAAAAGGAGAATTAATTGCTTCAAGAAGGAGAAAACTTGTGCCAAAAGCAAAACTTGGTGAATTCGGCAGTAGCAACGCCCGCCACTGGCACGGCCTGGGACTCTCACTAATCGCTGCATGGCAGCGGGGCTGTGCCGTAGCCTGCAAGTGATGGGCTAGCAGGGACCCTTCTCTTCAAACTATATGCGAACATACTCCCTCCTAAAGGGAACGTATATACACACATCTCTAGCTTTCCCTTTGGGACATTTTAGGAGGGCATGCAGTTTTCACGATACATTTCCTGTGGAGAGAAGCAGGCGAAACATTGGAGTGTTACTACTTTGTGATATCTTACTAGCCAAGAAGATTGTGAAAAAAACCTCTTTCTGACAATATGTCACCATGAGGTACTTTTAATCAACAGCGAACTGACTAAAACGTTCAGCCTGGATTAAAAACTGCTCTTTCGCCTTAAATATGCAATCAATCAAAGTGACACAATTACCTGGCCTGAATTAAAACACTCGGTGATTTGTAGCTCAAACGCAGACAACTCCGGAAATACAATTATCCCTTTAATATTCAGAACCAAAGCAAAACGCTTCTGAACGCTTAATAAATCTTCAGACAAAAATTTAACATTCAGTAACATGTTATATTGGTTTTGCTCCCAGTTTTATAAGTACCAATTTGTCTCTTCAAAAAGAAAGGCAAGACTGACAGCATTTCTTAATTGAGTCAGCAGCTTTGCCAAAACGCTCCGCGCTACTTCTTACCATAGGGGTGGAAAAAAAGCCTGCTTCAAACAGGAACAGTTGTTTCTTTGAACATCGAGTCTGCACTGAAAAGGCCAAGGAGAAATCCCAAGGTCCTTGCGATCAGTTGAGGACTGAGTAAAGACTTAAAGATCTCGTGCTTTTTTGTTCGCATACAGGGATATTGTCCAGAGCAGACTAAGGCGACTTGGCTTGTTTTTTAGTGGTATTATCCCATGAAGTTGCAGAAGAGTTCCCTGCGTTAAGGTAATATTGAGATATATGCTAATTGTTTAAAATACTGTGTATAGCTTTTTTCTCCATCGTTTCTTGTTATGAATTATAACGTAAAACAATAGTCATTGTTGCAAATAGTTGTAATTAGGCTAAAAAGAGGCATTCTTGCTTTCATGGCGTAATTAACGAAATGTTCCTTCTCTGTCAACTAGAAATGAAAACACGATCATGCAGACTACTAATAAGCATTAATAAAGAGATTAACTGTACTTAAATCACTAAGCTCAATATAAATGTTAACTTCAGTTACACGCCATGGACTGTACATCACTGTCACAGGAAGACAACCAGTTTACAAGCTGCAGATTAGAGAATAATGAACCAAATATTATTGTGATCAGATAGAGTCCTCAGCCAGAACACAGTGGTTTTATATCAGAAATGAGGTTTTAACCGAGAGCATTTGAGTAAGTTCATTTTCAAATTTGTAAAATTAAAATTTTAACACTTCACTGTTAGTAGCAATATTAAGATGTCTATACTTGTACAGCAAGATCGTGCTTCTGAAGGAATAACAACCCCAGACGACGAGATGTCAAAGTGAATTTGTCATATTTTAAGATGTTCTTCAGAGTGAAATCCTTTGTTCACCAGGGAGTACTCCTCCATCACCATGTTATGCCTCTAATGAGCGCACACAAACTCTCAAGTGGTGGCAGCCAGGCAAACCAAAAGGGAAAACAGAGCATAACACACCTGTACCTCACACTTGTACCACACCATTTCTGAGTAAAAGCCAGAACTTCATTTCAGCAGCTGCCAGCTCTAGCAAGTGAGAAAGGGGGGAGAGAGTCTTGGCTGCAGATGAAGTGAATCAACTCCACCCATCACTCCCAGGGAGCTGGGGGGTATCCGTTTCATCCTGAAGGGATCAAACAGGACACTAGGCTGCCTTTGCACAGCAGCAACGCTGCGACATTATTTGCATCATGGTGCTGCAGCTGAAGTTACTGGGAGGGAAAATTGGCTCAGTACTAGGATATACATCAAACCAGTAAATTGGTTGCAAAGCATTTGACAACCCAAGTTAGCAGCAAGGATGAGGGGAAGGGGAATCCCAGAGTATTCAGAGATCTTTCTCTGTGGGTGTACAAAAGCTTTAAATTCCCAACAATAACAGTATGATCAACATATCTCCCCTTAGATGGGTAACAGGTCATTTAGTACGCACCGCATAGAGGCAAAGTTGCATTGGACAAGCTTCCCTCCCATTTCGCAAACGGAAATATGACTTTGGATTTCAGTTTAGCTTTGCAATTTGTAATTTAGCTGAGCTGTAAAGAATAAGATATATCCATCAAACCTTAACTTCCTTCATGCAGAGGACCTGCATAAGACCTCATGGCATATATAAATCTCACAGTGTTTAAAGGCCAGCTTTAGAGCTGTAGCAAAGCCTTTTCAGCCTAAGTATTTTTGCTATGTTAAAATAACATTCAGCATGTAAAAAGCTAAATTAGTAACCTTTGTAAAGGTATATTCTATTTAATAAGATAATTTGTAATCCAGCACTCTTGCACATATATACTTACATAGAGTAATAATCCTTCCCTTTCCAAATCTAATCCAGAATTACAACCATGTAATCGTAATCCTTTAATTAATGGATTCTCTGGGATGAAAAAAATGGCTGGCAGGTATAAATGCAGAAATAGTAGGCACTCAAGTTACTCAAGTGCTAAATAAAAAAAAAAAACCAACAACAAACAAGCAGCAGATAAGAAGCCAGAACCAGGGCTAAGCGGGGGCGGGAAAAGGTGATTTTGTTTCTGTGAGAGGCACTGCTGTGACCAGTGCTGGAACGCTGTGCACCCTTCTGCTACTTATCTTCTCCAAAGATACAGAAAAGATGGAAAAGGGTGTATAAAAAAGCCAGAAAAAGGCTACAGGTCTTAGAAAATACCTCATTGTGAAAGTGTAACTGGCTTAGTTTAAAAAAACTGATTACAGTCTGTAACTACCTTTATAAAGAGAGACTATTGCCTGGCAAAGTATTCTTTAATTAAGTTGAGAAAGTGCGGAGAAAAGCCAGATAAATTGATACTGGAAAGAAGGTGCAAAACCTAGCTGCTGGGGCAGACAGCTGAGGAAGGCAGTACATTTTCCATCTGTGCTGTCTTCAAGCCAAAGCTGGGCATCCTTCTGGAAGGTACGCCCGACTCCAAATCAGATTTGGGCTATCACAAAGAGAAAACCGGGCAAAGTGTAAAAGTTTGTCATTGCATGAGTTTACATCTTACAGACCACCTGGGCTGAGCACCTCTTCATCTGAGAAGCAGACACCATGGGAGTGCCTCCCTGAATACCGCCAGCGCTGACACTGGCAGCAGAGTGGCCTCCTTTGGTCTCGCACTTCTCATCAGCAAAAGCCTAGAGGAGCTGAGACCCCGTTAAGTAAATTAATCAGGTGAAGAGAAACCAAACAACAAACAGCAGCTCTGTAACTTTTCAAAGGCTTTTAAAATGAAAATGTCATTTTTCAGTGGCTATGGTAAGTCTCTGCTACCTCATCTTTTAGGGTTAAAAGAAAAAGGACAACAGTTAACGACACAAATTCCTTACAACGACCAGACCAAGAACATCTAAAATCCCACTCTTGGACAAATTCACAAATTCAAAATTTATCTCAAATACAGGCATCCTTCACGTGTTCTCTATCTTTATTCTTTCATGGGTACGTTCTATCAAAGCTAGTCATGGTATGGAAAACATTTCCATGCAACTTTTTAAAAATACTAAAGCAAATTTCACTTCGAACATCTGCATACTTTTATTCAAAATTGTTCAGAATTTTTCTTTAAATAGCCTTCCTCTTACAGTTTTCAGAGGTTTTTTTATACTATGACCACTATTAATAATCACTATGGATATGGAAGAACCTGAAAGTCTAAACCAGATTTCGGGCAAGGTAGTTGCTGTTCTGCATCAAAGACATTACAGTCTTATCACTGCTGGTAAAATTGCCTTCACTCCTTTTTGTTCTGCTCTCTACTATAATAGCTCTATGCTTCATTGACCTTCCCTTGTTTTCATAAACTGTACCAACCGTTTCCCTTTATTTGCTCCTCTATCGCTACATTAAAAGAATTCAAGAAGATTAACTGGTGAAGCACAGGCTGCCTTTGCAGAAGTCATGCTATTTTGACCTCATCTTATCATGATTTTCCAGCTGCTCGATAGCAGTATTTTTTTTTCTTTTTCAGTTTAATCATTTTGCTGGGTGCTGAGACAGGGCATCCTGTTTGTAATACCCTGGATCACCTTCAGTGCCTATAAAGAATACAAACACCAATGTGCTCTTTGCCAGTGATACATGTTGTTTTAACCAGAAATGACACAATTCTAC
>NW_008824982.1:5379559-5387789 GCF_000699105.1 Pygoscelis adeliae
AATACTCCCGAGGTATATTTTGCCAAATTCGGTGCAGAGGCGAGGCTGCTGTACATCAACAGCTATCACTACAGTGCAGAAACACAGCACAGAGAAACCGAGGCTGGACCCGATAGAGCACCCAAAACAGAGGCTGGAGCCTTGGCAGTGGAGCACGACTCTGCCTTGGGTGGGCAGTGCTGCTGATGCCCCTGTGTTGCCCAGCACCTGCCTGCACTGCGCTGTACGCGAGCCCGCAGGTGTTAGCCGGGGTACCGCTTCGTGATGCTGCTCTGCGTGGTCCGGAGAGTTAAAGAAGCTGTGGCTATCGTGTTTCATAGTGCACTTTCCTTTAAAACTGAGCCAGGAGTACGAGCCACACAAAACGATGCAGGCGTTTTTGGACAGCGGTGCTGCCACCTGGACCATGGAAACATTAGGCATCTTATAAAAAAGTAGAAGGAAAAGTCCTATACTGCTTGTCATTTTTAGAAGCTTCTAAAAATACGCCGTGCATGTTGCTGAGTTGGAGATCTACAGAAAGAAGAGCCCGCCAGTTACTCACAAGTGAGCCCGCCAGACACCACGCCATGGCGTCTGCTCAGCACTACTTGCAAAAGGCAACACGGCAAACGTGCCTAAGCAACGAATACTTGCTAAGTTTGTAAGGGCTTGTCAGGAAAATTAAAGGCATCTGTAAAAAAAACCAACCAAACAAAAAAATCTTACTATTCTTTTCAACATTAAGAAAGTGACAGGTAAAGCATGTCAGGTTAAACTAAACACTTATCCAAAGCCATTTTCTTTTCCAGTTTGGTGAGAAAATAAAATATTATTCTGTAGCTGACCTGAGACTTTTTTTTTCCCAGTTGGGTAAGCTAACTCACAAAAAAGGAAATTATTCATGCAGTATTACTTTAAAAAATTTCATGTGTGTGATATCCTTGCCAAGTTTCAAGTCTCTAGTCCAGATCCTAGAATTACAAGAATTTTTAATAACTGTAAAGTAATATTATTTTTCTAAATCTAGTCTAAGATATAGCTGAATGGCTTTTGTAGAAGTAAAACAAGAAGGTATTCCTCTCCCGAGAACTCCCTCTTACCCCCAGAATTAAGTCCCATAAGCAGAGGCGGTCAAATAGGAACACTTCAGCCCACCTGGTCAAAAGCTACAGCCTAATAGTTAAAACCCACTTAAAATAAGATCTTAAAATTGAACCCATTAGCTAATATCAATTAGAATTGTGACAAACCACGATATGTAAAAAAAACCCAAAAGCTCATATGATAGCAATGGTTTCAGTGGAGCGGTACTGAATTACATGAACCCGCAATCTGCCCTACTGCACAGAGCAACTGGAAGGTATCCATCACCTGACAAACCTGTCACACAGTATTTCTGCAGCCATTAGAGACTGGCATACTAGACAATCATCCAAAGATTATTAGAAGAGCACGGCAAAAATATTTCTGAAAGTGATAACAGCATACATTGAGCAGCTGTTCTTAAAGTTACCAAGTCAATCCTCCTTTTATTCCAAAAATCCCAAAGAATCTAAACCAACAGACAAACATTATTCTTTCAGGGCACATTCATAGATGGAAGCTATACATGCTACGCAAAGATGACTGAATGAATTAATACGGTTAACTTCCCATTTGTTTTATATTCATAGCTTTAAAGATGGTCAACTTTATTCTTCCTTCATTTTTTTCTTTTCCAAGACTCCAGAGGATGACACTGACCTTCTGAGAGATGTGTCATAGCAGCGTTGTTAACACTCTTCTTCATTAAATGCGTGCAATGCCTGACTGATTTTAGCAATGTGATGTGTACTTCTAGATACGCAACAGCTCAGTAAAATCAAATGATGAACAAATGCAAATCTACATGGTCAGATGTCTAATATGTTGTGCTGGTCTTGGCTGGGGTAGAGTTAATGTTCTTCATAGTAGCTGGTATGAGGCTGTGCTTTGGATTTGTGCTGGAAACAGTGTTGATAATACAGAGGTGTTTTGGTTACTGCTGAGCAGTGCTGACACAGAGTCAAGGCCTCTTCTGCTTCTCACCCCACCCCACCAGCGAGTAGGCTGGGGGTGCACAAGAAGTTGGGAGGGGACACAGCTGGGACAGCTGACCCCAACTGACCAAAGGGATATTCCACACCGTATGACATCACGCTTGGCATATAAAGCTGGGGGAAGAAGAAGGAAGGGGGGGACGTTCAGAGTTATAGTGTTTTGTCTTCCCAAGTAACCGTTACATGTGGTGGAGCCCTGCTTTCCTGGAGATGGCTGAACACCTGCCTGCCGATGGGAAGCAGTGAATGAATTCCTTGTTTTGCTTTGCTTGCGTGCGCGGCTTTTGCTTTACCTGTTAAACTGTCTTCATCTCAACCCACAAGTTTTCTCATTTTTACTCTTTTGATTCTCTCCCCCATCCCATTGGGGGGAGTGAGCAAGCGGCTGTGTGGTGCCTAGTTGCTGGCTGAGGTTAAACCATGACATATGTAAATGCATTTGTTAAATGGACTCCATAATTTGCTAATAGTATGCAGTCATTAATGATGCAATCACAGGGAAAAATAGGCATACTAATTCATTAGGTAGTAGTCTGTAAAATAATTAGCTGCTTCATAGGATTTTAAACGAATGCATTCAAACTGCTTTAAAACCTACCAAACAAAAAAACCCAAACCTGAATACTTGTGTGCATAAGAGTATGTATTCGGCCACAGCTTTATTTAATTCAAGCAATGAAGTGATATACATTTATACCATTAGAAAAACGTACCAAATATCTTCCTCACCAACCTCTTAAGACAATTGAGAAGTCTTATTTTGAAAAGTGTGGTCTCTCTCGTAGCAACATTTTTCACCCACCACTCTGGACCATTAGTAAGCTGCCAGCATAAACCGGTGCAACAGCAGCTATACATACCTGAGAACAACCTGGTGACAAAATGCTCAGCTGTGCTGATTTGAGCCTACAATTTACACATCAAGTTTAAAGTATCTGTATCAGTAACGGTTACAGGTTATGCCTATAAGCCTGTGTAGGTGCCTGCCTACCTTGGAAAACCGTCCTTCCCCCAGCGTCTGGCTGTAAGAGACCTAAAACCTCACCACACGTTCACAGTAAAGCAAGTCACAGAGCAGAGCAAGATCAGTCACTGATGCACATTTTTTCCAAGAAGGCGCTTGGCAGACGGGGCGGGGGGAAGGAGGGAGAGAGGGAGATTGGATTTGTCCTGTGTGGCTTATACTCACATCTCAGAAGACTGCACTTTGAAAACTTTCTTTGCCACTGCTTATATGAAAATTACTACAAAGTCACTGCGTTCGAGAGACAGGTGAAGCTATTTATTCTCATAACTTGTTTTTACTGCAAATGTTCTCATTCTGTGCAGAGAACACATGACTCATTTTTTTGGAGCTCAAGCTAATTTCTTACATATGTTGAGAATCTGCTCTAAGGCATGAATGCTTTCAGGTGAGGTGGACTATATGGGAACATGACAAAAGTCTCATGATACTGCAGACTGTTTCAAGTATGAGTTTTTAAAGCACTGGTGTACTCCAGGCACTTTTTTATTGTGTGCTGGGAAAGTACAAGTATTCATCAAAACACAGCAGGAGTCAGTTCTAAAGCCGGGTACCTGACATTTAATCCCACCACTAAAATGCTGCTGGTGCACAGTTTTTAGGGCAGCCAGGTTAGCCGATACAGAGCCCTTTTATCCTCTGCTGTCTGTAATTACTGCATCCCCGTCAGGAAGCAGCGCAGACCCTGTCCTGCACATGCAGCAGTGCAAATAGTAAAGAGTAAATTTAGTAAAGAATACCCAGTTTAAAAGCAATCACCTACATCAGAGAAGCTATAAGGAAAACGGTTTATTGTACAGATCAACAAACGTTATCGCAGCTACTTAAGTGCAACTCTTCATCACCAGTAATTCAAATCTTTCGCAAAGCAGTTGCTTAATAGCACCTTCTAGCAGAAATAGAAAAGGGAAAGACAAGGCAGAAAACAACACACGAACACAGAGTCTGGCTCTTCTGCAGACGCGGTGCGTGAGGAGGCTTCTGGCTCTGCTTCCAGAGATCTCCACCACACAGCTTCTCCCACATTTCTGCAGTGTACAAGGCTGGCTGTAGAACTGAGCTTCACAGAGCTAAGGCAGAGAGCAACAGCCTCCAGAGACTCTAAAATGAAAGCACTGAATACAGAAAATAAAAAGGAAAAAAGAAATATACATCATTCAAGAACTTTGGTCAATCTTTTACAGCCCCACTCTCTAAACACAAGATAGACAGAATTAGTCTACTGCAGCCTAGAGAAACCAAGCGTAGAATAAACATCTCTGTGAAACTGCAATTTCGGAATTTCTGTGCCACTGAATACAGGAGCTTTCAAGGACATAATGAATTGAAAGCACTCAGCTTATCCAGTATCATTGCTCTTTGCAAGAGGGACCCAGAAATCTGCTTTTGACCTATACAGAAGCATGAGCCACTTCTGTAGCTCAATAAAGGCATGCAAAGTCTGGGTCAACAGGGTGACACTGTGGTGAATTTGTTAATGTCAGACAGGACACTAACTCAGATACAAAACAACACACTCAAGAATGTTTAGAACATTTAGAAATTTCAGAAGCATTTGAAAGCTTCTTATTCGTACCTTCAAAAACATCAGAATCAATTGTCAGGCTTTCAGTTGGGCTACCTGGTCACTTGCTGATCAGTCACCTTGAGATTTTAACATGAGAGCTCCAAGAACTCAAAAAAAACTAGTCTAAAGCATCATAAAGCACCAGAAGGCATTGTCTTGCATAGCGGACAGAAATTTATAGCACAGAAAAATGGGAAACATATGCCAGAAGTGAAAATTTGGTAGGCAAATAGATCTAGTTTATCAGCAAACTAACCAGTGTTGACTCTCTTGTGCATCCTTTTAACAGAATATAATGAAAGCCCATCATCCTATGCCCAGGGCAGGGACCGCAACCCACGAGGCTCACTAACGCCACCTTCCATCTTCTTTCCTACCACTCCCAAGCAAGTTTGAACTCTTGGGTCAGTAAGGTGTTATTGGTTTGAGTCTTGCAAGATGTGGACAACCAGCTGTGGTAGGAGAGCTATGCAGACAGTCAGAATTTCTCTTAGTCCTGAGAAAATTAGTTTACTAATAAACTTTGCTTACGGTCTCTGAAATTTAATTTTAAAAGCACCTGAATTCTCATTTAGTCAAAGGAGCCAGCTGTATTGAGATCCTGGGATCTAATACAGTTCTGCAGTCAGCTGAAGTCTGCTGGCGGACTCCAGTAGAGACATGAATGTATCATCCACGATTTTCATGGAAACATAAATCACAGCTTCACCAATTTTAAATTCAAGGTAGACTGGGGAGTGGGAGAGGGAAGAAGGTGACCTGAGAAGGAAGGCAGGCAAACAAACAAATGAATATTTTAAACCTTATAGAGAACATGTCTTCAAGTATCCTCACATCACATGAAAATTCTTGCTTCAATGCCCAAGTATTACTTTCATGAAGATTTGTCTTGACTTTTAGCTACCTTCCTGGGTAGCAATCTGAACAGCGATCCCTGCATAGGTTTTCCATCAAAGCACTACACTGAAATATTTTTTCCTGCAGTTGACAACATGGGTGGAGAGAACAGTAGCAAGGCTCTGTATGTATCAGTAATGTGACTCCTGAGGAGCCATCCATCCATCACACACCTGTTTAGCTGAACCCCCCTGCAACAAATGAGCTGCATTAATCCATTTCTGTGACACCTCACGCTGAACAGCTCAGCACGGGCTCCAACACAGCGCCACTTGTCTTTGCCAACTTCCATCACACTTGGCATTTTATGGATGCTTCTCTGAAAGTAATCAGTCAAAAAAATTTGATAAATAGGTAAGGAGTCTCAATACAGTGATCAGGACAAAAGAAATTCAGATCAGTTGTACTTGTGGCCTTCAAGAAGATGTAGCTTCTCAAAAAAGTTATTTTAAGTGCCTCGCCAGTGGGAGTCAGGAGTTAATAAGGCCATGCAGTATCTGCCACCAGCAGAGTATATGCTTTTACGCAAAGAAAAATTGGTACTGCCTTAGAATGCAATATATGAAAAAATTACTTAGTAATGTATGGGCCCTGAGAATGAGAAGGCAGAGGGGGAAATTTGTTGCCTGGAGGAGGCCAAAACTGGAACCGCCTACTGCTTAGAGTGAAAATGACAAGTCTCAAGACAAGGACGAGCGGCATTATTTGCTTTAGCACTGTACTGTTCTTAACCTGAAAAATAATTCTGCATCAGGTTCACCAATAGAAAGAACACGTTGCAAAGACATTATTCAAGTCTTTTACATGCTTACCTAGTTCTAGCTCAATCTACAGGAGACACTGTTATGAAGATAAATTATCAAAAAAAATTCAAAACTTAGGAAGGAGCAACATTGGTTGGATACCAACCCTACAAAACCTTAACAGTGGATGTTGACTGATCCTGAGTGCTTCACCATGGAAACTTGACATTTTCTTGATATAGGAAAGATTTTCATTGGACTTTTTTTTTATTCCTTTACAATAGTAACAGAAATATACACACTATATAAAAACAAGTGTTTGAAAAAGTCTTAGCAGCACCAGAACCTTGATTTCTACTCTTTTTTTTAAATTACTACACTACTTTCCCTGTATCATAGACAAAAAGAATAATTTGTATGCAAATAGTCAAGAGCACGCTTCTAAGTTGTCACTGGAGTTCCTCCATCATGATCCATCAGTTTTAGCAGATAATCTCTATTTCCATCACAGCTTTCCTGCACATTCCAGCAGCTCGGCTGATTTTGTCAGGCTTGTGACAGAAACTGCATTTATACACATTTTTATGCAAAGCAATTTCTGAGTGTTTACCAATTTAAAGTTTGAGGAATGCAAGTGTCCTATAACTTAACAGGTAACAGTCCCACCATGTCTGTCCACCCAGACAAAAGTGCAAATTCAAAATTATTTCTTCTGATGTACCGTGAGAATGCAACTTCTCTGTTCCAGCAGGTTTATCGCTGATCTTTGTCTCTTTCAAGTTCATCAGAACGATTGGAATAAAATGCAAGTCAGACTTTCACTATTACTTTCAGTAGGCATGACATTTACAAAACAATTTCCATTCAGTGTTCCTACTCATGTATTGGTAATTTCAAAAAGAAATCTGTTTCAGATTTAAAATTTCCATTTCCATTTCTGCTCAGAGTTGCATTCTTTATTTGAAAATTTGGAGAGAAACTGTACACTTGGGGGGGGGGGGGGGGGGAAGATGTCAAGCTTTTAATATTTGCTAAACAAACTATAACCATATTTTCAAACCGTAAATCTTCTGACTTCTGAAGCTTGGCGTGCTGAGGCTTTCTCCTCAAAGCCAAACCTGTTAATCTTGCTACAGGCTTGTGTGACTGAATGAGAAATAGGAAGCGTCCAGACATATTCTCCTGTCACTGCACCCTGAGTCTTGTGTGGCCTCTACATGCCATTGCCAGCACCACTGGATCCATCCTCTGGATCCTCCATGGAAAAAGAGAAATTACTGCACCAAAGACCAGCAACTCCACATAGTAGTTCAAACAGTCAAACCACCTGAAATGATCTGATTGCTGCCCTAACTATTCAGGATGATGTAAAGAGCTAAGTCACGGTAAGCGTTTCACATCCTTCAAATGCTTGGATCATCATATGGTAGTTTGAGAACTTATACCAGGGATAAACATGTAAGTTAATTAAAAAGGAGTGAGGTTGTATGTTATTTCTTTTTCCAATATTCTACTCATCAAATACAGTATTGACTTAGATTGAGTTAAATAGAAAAGGAAGCGTTAATATAATCTCATTAAAAAGTGCCAGTAAACTTTTAAATAACTGTTCTACTAGCAATATTAATTCAGCCTTATTATGTATATTTAGATTTTTCATCTTGCTTTTCTTATTAATTATACAGCTTTATATCGTACTACATTTTACACCATTTAACAAATACTGTAAAATATGCAGTATATACAGTGAGACAATGTTAATACTCTCACTGGAACTTTACTTTCTGATGTTTGGTGATCTGCCTTTTCGCCTCAGTGTTACGTTAACAGTTTAATATCAGTACTGCTTTGAGGCTGAGTAGGTCCAGCTCCAGCAGCTGTTTTTTGTGGAAACAGCCCAATTTCTGACCATTCAACAACGCTGAGCATTCCTGAGCCC
>NW_008824982.1:5387811-5393515 GCF_000699105.1 Pygoscelis adeliae
CTTAGAGTGGATGCTCAGCCACCAGCAGAATAGGGGGGCTTCAGCCTGGATCGTATGAAGATTTATGCATTTAAATTTAAATGTATGTCTTCTTGCACTGGCACTATTCTCATATAGGTAAGCATATAGGAGATCAAGACCAAGCGAAGGTAACCTCAGTTTTAAGGAAAATCAAGAGCTGACACCAGCGTTAATTATTTTTGTTAACATTTTTTCCAGTGAATGACAAAGTAACAACGTTTTCATCAAAATCCTTTAAAGAGTCATGTGGGAACCAATTTATCTATGATCTATGATTTGCTTTTTATTTCCAATATACTTATGAAATTGATTTAAGAATCCAGTTAAAAACTAATCCTTTGCAAACATGCCACAGCAATAGTTTGCAAACAAAGAGTATGTCAGGCATTAAATGAGGGCTACATGAAGCAGATGCATCAATTTTAAAAGAACAATAAGGATAAAGTAAAGGAGAATACAGTAGTGTTAGGACAGCATGACATGCAAATGATTTCTATTGAAAATACAGTATATAAACTATTTTTCTGGGATTGCACGAGAAAAAAAGAAAGCAAGTCTATTAACTGCATATAAGCGGCTAATGAAAAAACAAAACCAATCTTATTTCAGATAGTGGATTCAATTTTTATTGTCATCTGGTGCCCAGCCTACTAAAGATGTGTCATTTTATTTCAAAGCCTGAGCTATTGAAGAAGCAGATGGGACACGCACAAACCATTCCCAGCCCGTTATGTCTATGGCAGGTAGGCTGCGCCGGTTTATGGACGGCTGCGCTCAGTTTCACAAGTTCTACGGATGCCGCTGTTACTACTTTTTGCAAAATACTGATCTGCTAACAGCAGTAGCTGTGCCATATCGGGCTTGGTTCAAAGCTGACTGCAGACAATGGGAGCCTTTCCAGCTTTTGATTCAAGATCCCTGAAACACCAGGTACTAAAAGTAAAGATAGGAAAGGTTTGTTACATAGCATGGCTTGGCATTCTTTCTGGTACAGTTATACACCCAGGTATATAGTTATAAGCTTTATAATGAGATGTTTGATTTCCTGATACCCAGAAGCAATTTTGGAAGTAATACGGCTCCCGTTTTGGAGGGGGGAGAAGAAGGAACAGCCACCAAAATGCAAAGAATGAGAGAAACATCATAGAAGTTGAAGACTTCGCAGAAAACCTTACAATTGGCAATGCTGCCCGTTAGAGTGTAAAAAGAGCGCGTCCTCCTCAGATATCTATTAGATTCTGTCCATAGAGATCCTGTCCAATAATTAGATCCTAGAAGGGCAGCCCGTATTCTGAGAATGAAATGAGGAGAGTGATAGTAAGACCAAAAAGGCATAAAAGTTCGTGGAAAGTGCTCAGTATTTGACACGGGCAGGAAGAAGGAGCCTCACCACTGTCGCAAGGGCAGCAAACCCTTGGTGGAAAACAGTCCCATATAAAGGAGTCAGGCTTCTGGGAAAGCCATTGCTGCTAGCTGAAGAACAAAACCAAAGAACCCTCTTATCATTCCTTGAGGGTTTGCAACAAAGCATTTGCTCACTTATATTGTGAATCTTAGTTGAATATGCAGATCGAGTATCTACAGATTTTTATGAAAGGCCATCATTTTAAGCCTAAGAATAAACAATCTGGGCTCTTTTCCAGTAGATTTGAATTGTTTATTTTTTCTAAGAAGGAGAGTCTCCTTCAGGGGAAATCAGTCTTGGCCACAATACCCATGAGCAAACCTTCTTAGAGGAGTTTGTGCCAAATGGATCAACTTTACCCGCAGCGGCTCCAGGTAATTTACTAGAGAAAATTAGATTTTTCTGGGACTATAATCAATATTTTCACTAGATAGAAACCATCCAGCATCGAGCAGAGGTTAATGAAAGCCAACTCTAAACTTCAATATAACTTGTGGATAGCTATAAAAAGTACAAGCACCCTCACCTGTGACTGAATCTCTTCTCTTTTAACATGGAAAGTTTCCTATGGCCTCCGGCAGATAACCCATCCCCACGAACAGAGGACAGACTCAAGTCACGGTCTTTAAAACAGGACTTTTCTTTCATTTCACCTGAAGTGTTTCAGATTGACAGGCTTGCAGCCAGCCACTCCACAACACTTCCTAATGAGCAGCCAGCCCCACGAAGCACTGCTTTCATGGGTGTTCAGTGCTATCGGCAGGGGTGGTGGCTGGAATCAACCTCCTGTGATTTAAGTTGATACCTGCTTCTAAATTACAATTTGCAGATGCATATGTTGTGACTCACTGAAAGCTTGCTAAGATATTATCAAAGTTAATGAAACTCGAAGAGGCACACAGTAACAGATCTAAGCGTTGTGTGAGACCCAATTATCCTCTACACATAAGGGCAGGTAACTACTCGTAAACCTACCCTTCACCAGAAGCTTGGTAATAAAGCTTCTGAAAACCTGTGTGTTGCTTTAAGTTCCATTACTGGAAACAAGGTTTATTTTATTTTCAAAATCTGCATAATCTTGTGTTCTCTTTTCAGTATTTGAAAAGTATTTGACACTGTAAGCTTTTAGCAACTTTGAAAGACTACTCAGAAATGGTATTGTAACATACATTTCAGTGGTATTAATTTGAAAAAATTTTACCAGTAGCACAGTAAAATGCTTGAAAGCAAAGTGGGATATTTTTTCTTTTAGTTTAGACCTGTCCTCTTTTTTTTTTTGTTGTTTCTTTCTGGCACAAACACAATCTGATCAACTGTTGCTTTAATTCTTTCACTTTGTTTTTTTCCCCCCAAATATAATTGCTGATGCTTTCTGATTTTGCCTACAAAAGTATGTTGTCAGCTTTCTGTACTGGGTATAGTTGGAGGAAGAACATCTTTATTAAAAAGGGAGACTACTTGTTCCTTCAGTGAAAGTAGGAGAAATCAAGCAACCTTTCATAAAAACTAATAGAGAACAGCATTAACATTACTGATACTTAGATTGAGAAAACTTGAGGAATGGTAAAGAAAATGTATAAAGAAGGCCTGAACATTAGAACAAGACAGAGAGAAAGTTATCTTCTTTTTCCTTTGCCCATCACTTTACAATATCTGTATCATTAAGAGTATTAAGAGCCTTATGATGGATTCCAGGAATTTTGCACATAAGTGAGATACTCTAATATACAGAAAATAGAGAAATCATTTAATGTACCTTAGAAAAATGTGGACAGTGACTGGGAGCCAAGGGATTTTTAGGGGAGAGATATGCTATCTCCTGTTTGCCAACACAGTAACTGTACGAAAACATCTACATAAACCATGATCATCTTTCCAATAAACGGATAGAAGACAGACATCACTGGGTCAAAGAGTATAAATTAGCTTTAAACAGTCTAGGTTGTAAAACTGAAAAGCCAAATCCTTAACATCATGCCTCCCCAAAGCAACATTTAGCTTATCATTCTCATTCTCATTTGCTGGCTCCATATGCTGGCTCTCACTTCCCAGATTTCTCATCTTCACCACTTCACGAGCAACATCTACAAATGCATACCAAAAATCAATCTGAAGAAAAATCGTGAGTAGCTGTGTTTACCAAACTCCATCAGCCCAAGTGAGAGACCAAATGACAGCTTTGAAACTCGGGGATGCAATGGGAAAGGGAGAAGGGCTGAGCTAGGTGGCACTGCATTTAGGGAGCACAGGTGAGTCTACCCAAGGACAACACAGTGACTTCTTCCAAGGTACGGGGTCACTTTCCCACCCTTGCACACTACATGGTGTGCAGGAGAAACGTGGCTGTGTGAACTGCAAAGCTCACATGTGGAAAAAATACTTCCAAACCTGACAGAAGGGAGCGAGGCGGGGGGGGGGATGTAATTTTCTTACCTCAGATTCAGTGATCTCCAGAACTAAAAATGAAATAGAAAGACGATGTCTTAAAAGACTGATTTGCCACTATGTCTTTATTTTGTTTTGGAAGCAAAAAGACAAAAGGATCTCCACAAAGTTTCTGAGTTCAGCTATGAAGTGACCTTCTGAATTTCACTGATGTTTAGTTACATCGAGGTTCCTCAATTACCTCCAAAATTTTAAAGTTATACTTAGAAGGCCATTTCAATAATTCCTCTTTTCTTCAATTTTGTCATAAACAAACAGGACACTTCAGCCTTTAAGTGGACTGGGAAGATCCTAATAAAAATATTTCACTTTCATTGCATCCTAGTAGATACAACTATTTAGAGAATCAAGTTTAACTTGTAGTTTATAAAGTGCTAAGCTTTATAAAAATGTTTTATCATCAGCACGCATAGCATGATCATGTAATAGGTGTAAGTTAAAGCCAGAGATACCTTCTAAATGACAGAACCAAGAACAGAAGCCGGATCTTGGCTCCTCTATCCCAACAAACATCCCTAACCATGAAGTTACAGAAGCAGCCTCTCCTGCGGGCTGCTGGGTGGCCCTGCTCTAGTAAGGGACTACCAGTGGTCAGGCTACACTCCAGTAAAATAGATCTGGGTTCCCTCAGGCTGAAAACCACCCAGAAGCTTCTCCCATCTGAACTTTCTGGATCATCACCTTAACACCTGAATCCATGGTAGTCAACTCTGAGTTGCTGCAGCTGCCATTCCTCATCACATCCTACTCAGATGAGGAAAGCCAACAAGCCCTTCTAATAGCTGCAGGGAAATAAGGCTGTATCCTGGATGGTTAGTTTTGCCTAATGTAGGATTGCTGCCTACTGAAGGACGGTTAGGAGCAGAGAGACATTGCTCTGTGACACAATACCTACCCGTCACTTTTCATTTAAAGAAAGTGATTAGACAGAAGTTTCATACACCCACAAGCTGCTTCAAAACTCATTAAAATTCTACAGATGGTAGAATTTGCCTAATTCTAGCATGTTTTACTCTATTATTCATGGGCATCAATGCTCACTTTAAATGTTCTATTAATCGGAAGGCTAAGCAATCATCAAGGAAACTGTAATTTTGATTTATGCGTTGTGGGAGTCACCAGTTTTCATTTTCATTTCAGCCCTTGATTTAGTGACAAAACAGGCATCTTTCTACAGGAAATAGAATAAAACAAAATAAATCTTTGTTAAAAATGACAAAACTCCAAATCCTGTATCTTAGCATACTGTAATAAAATGAGGTAATTTTAATGGCAGAAAAATTAGAAACAAAAAACACCAGAAAAGCAAACTCCATATGAGAAAAGCGAAGTTTGAGAAAAATGTTGTAGATCTGCACCATAAGATTAAAAATCTGCAATGAACCTAACTGCCACAGCAATCATGCACACCAAACTGATGTATCACTTCAGGCAAAGGAGAACAAGTGCTGCTATTTAAGCGTACCCAGCTGAATGCCAAAGGCCCATATTTAAACAGCGCCTACTGGACTTCCTTCTTCCCCTGCGGTATTTATCAGGGATGCTTCAGCATGTTATGCAGCACCCCCCTCCACTACCCGACCCTGTTGGAAAAGAGGAAACGATAACCAGTGCTGCTTTGCTCAAAAGACTGCAACTACGAACCACCACGCTCCAGATCAGCGTTGTTGCTTACGTGAAAGCCTACCAAATCTGGTTCAACCTTAAGGGCAGCCTTAGACATAGGGTAAGTACAAAACTGCCTTCTTTAAATAAGACATCCCCAGAGGCCTTGCCAGCCTCTGCCTTCTTATTAGTTGCCTTTCCCTAAATTTCTTTTTAAGCTGCAATTCC
>NW_008824982.1:5393627-5409043 GCF_000699105.1 Pygoscelis adeliae
CGCCTCATCTACCCGTCTTTTAAATACCTCCAGGGATGGAGACTCAACCACTTCCCTGGGCAGCCTGGTCCAATGTTTAGCCACTCTTTCTTGAGAAAAGAAAATTTCTTTCTTGAGGAAAGAAATTTTTCCTCAAGTCCAATCTAAACCTCCCCTGGCGCAACTTGAGGCCATTTCCTCTCGTCCTATCGCTAGTTACTTGGGAGAAGAGACCGACACCCACCTCGCCACAACCTCCTTTCAGGTAGTTGTAGAGCGAGGTAGTTGTAGTGCCTACAGTTCAGGTAGTTGTAGAGCCTATATATCCTACATAACGGCACATTTGGATGAGGGATGCTACAGAGTCCTAGGTGCCCTTTGCTACAGCATCTCGCTTGAGCTACTGCTGTAGACAGCCCTAAAGATTCAGAGACTTGTTTAAACTAAGTCCTGATTGCACAAAGTTAAACAGTAACATTACGGCTCACGTAAGGGTTAAACAGAACAGAATTTGCTTCAGTGGGGATCTAAAATGCCTCAATTTTTGAGCTTTCCATGCAAACACAAGTGTAACACAGGCACTGAACACACACTGGGCATGAGGAACGGACCCCCTTGGATGGCGAAGGCAGGCCTCACACAGCTGCAAGCCTGACGGTTACCCTAGCATGAAGCCAAAGTAACTGTACACAGAGCAATCGTACCAATCGGGGATTGGGCCAGCAAAGTAAACTAAACTTTCCCACCCCCCAAAACTTCAAGGCGGGGGGAGCGGAGCACTACTGCGACCTTGTCTGGCTCTCCTAAAAACATAAGCAGCAGCCTCCAGGCATCCAGCAATGTGCAGGCAGCAGCATGGGCACC
The DNA here is from genome assembly GCF_000699105.1 of Pygoscelis adeliae. Classification (NCBI taxonomy): domain Eukaryota; kingdom Metazoa; phylum Chordata; class Aves; order Sphenisciformes; family Spheniscidae; genus Pygoscelis; species Pygoscelis adeliae. The sequence continues at coordinate 5,394,471 of NW_008824982.1, forward strand.
AGTCAAACCAGCCCAAGAGTGAGGGGCACCTGCATGGACAGAGGGCAGAGTGTGAGGGACCATTTCCAGTCCTCCCCTCCACCACTAACTCATCTTGGAAGTGAGAGCGAAGGGCGTGCAGGATACAGATAGCACAACTGGAAAGGTTCACCTAACAGGTTTTGAAGATTTCCATTTCTGTGAACATCTCCAGCCTTTTTTTTTTTTTTAAATCTGTCACGACAATGCTAAATCATTCTCGAGAATCTTTTGCCTTATGATCTCCACAAATTATTTTTAACACTTATTATCTACAAAAGTGAAATGATTCCTTCATCTGTATTTGCATAACCTTTTAAAGTGATAAATCCTTTCCTGACAGGCCTTCAACATGCAATAAATGGAAAAGACAGAGTCAGACTTAGGCAGTACTATTTCTCTTTCCTAAAGCATCTGGATCCTGTTTCTTAAGAAAAACTCACGCCAAGAAAGGGATCTGAGGGGGAACAACAGGGAAACCCAAAACATACAAAAACGCTTCTGATGGTTTTTTCAGTTGTTGGAAAGCCACAGGGATAGCACAAGATCCAGTTAGCCACTCTAAGATCCCAGCTTTATTTCCCTGGCTTCTGAGAACATTGGCTAAGTTTTTACGGATTTTTCCTGCAGGAGGCAAATCTTTCATGTGAATATTGGACTGCTTATATTCCCACTGAGCTTGCCAAACTAATACAGCAAAGCATTGCAAGGTTAAATATGCTCTGCTTGGCTGAGCTGCATTCCTATTAGATACTAAAAAGAGAAAAACTAAATGGAATAAAATGAGAAAGTATACCAACATGCTAGCAGGAGTCAGCAGATGGATTGGCTTCATAAGGCAGGACTAGTGTACAACAGTTACAAAGATGAAACGTGTTGCTCTCCAGCCTCACCTGATGTGTTCAAAATGTCTTTCAAGATCAGATGACAGGAACTGTAATGGTAGCTTTATATATGTAATACTATATATTACAATAATATAGGAAATGCCAAAGGAGTGGAGCTCTATAGATGACCTGAAAACATTTCCAAATGCTGTGCAGGAAAGCAGCCTAAAAACAAAACAAAAAGTGGGGAACTAAGGAATAACTAAATAAGGCAGCAATATGGGAAAAGAAGGAAGAGAAAATAAAGTAGAAGAAAAAGCCCCTGGTTCCCTCAGCCTTAAAAAAAACGTGTCTTTTCTCCAGCCTTTTAACATATTTGTATTTACTTCACAACTACATATTTTGTATCAAAAACTAGATGTCTGCATCAGCCCCACATAGATACACGTCAAGTCAAACAAACAGGGTTTGGTTTACTACAACTGGCTGAAAACCCACAGACTGATCATTCACAATAATCGATTCAGTGACTACAATCTTCGGAACAAACGTGGGAGGATATTCAGAAATGCTGACTTTAGCCTCCTAAACCTAATTTGCCAAGGTTGCCTTTAATAAATGGAGAGAGGGAGGTGATTCAGAGCAAAACCTTAACTCAAGGTGTGATTTCACCTTGTACTCCATCCAGCCCAAGCAGAGGCTGAAGCCGAAAGGGGCGATTCCACTCCCTCCCTCTCGTCCTCCTCCCTCCCTCACCCTGGACCTGGCACTCACGCAGCCGTGAAACAACCCAGACCCACCGGCTCATCCAGCTGAACACCATACACCAAGAAAGTAAGTACGGGTTTTCTCTCAGGCATACTTGCTCCAAACCACCCCGTAACACCCAATTGCTACATTTACAGCTTTTAACCTAATAAAAGATTTTTCTGTTAAGTATTTAACAGTTTTCTTAAGAAAATGTCAGAGGACGATATTTGGACAATTACTTGTTTTGTTTTCAAAGGGGAGACTTCAAAATCTTCTCCAACAGTTTTGGTTTCTGTGAATCTGCATTTTCTGATAAAAGAAACTCTTGCTGGAAAATTCCTGACCAATTGTTAATTGGTTAACTGTGAAGCCACACCGTTAACTGCTGCATGAATACTTTACGTGAACTGCAGCACCGTATTTGTTTCATAGTTTCTTCACTCACATGCTGAATATTGAGAGGTTTGATAATTTATTACTTAGGCAAAACCCTACTGACTTGTGAGTATGGATTAAGTGGTTTTTCAGCATCCTTAGTTGTCAAGGTTATTGGTGTCCTTGCTGTCAGAACTGCAGAGCAGATGAAGCACATTCTCCATCCCCCAAACCCACCCAAAACAAAACTTGCCAAATGCACTGAAATGCATCAGTGATCCATGGATAAGCACGTGTTTCTCTGGGACAGAATCACCTCTTCAGTGTTTTCTTGCCCCAGTATGAACATATCTAATTTTAATCAAGTGCTGGTGTCATGAGGCAGCAGAACTTAGTCAAGCAATGAAGTAGAGAAAATCAGTTGTATTCCAGTAGTCCTGCACAAACTAGAACTGAAAGGGCACTGGGGCAGAAACAACAATGTTGGTGTCTGACGTGGCATATTTAAACAAAGAACTACTTTACTGATCCCCATATGCTATTATTATTGCATTACAAAAGTAGAGAAAAGCAAGACAAAAATTGCAGGAGGTAGAAAACCAGCGCCTCAAAGGGCCTTTGAGTGTAGAAAGCCTTGGAAACTTCTATTAAGGTCACACAATCAATATAAAAGTATTGACAGCATAGTCTTGGCAGTTTTATGCTCTTTGGGTTCTCATTGAGCAATACCACAGTCTAAGTTAACTTTTCCATCGCTGGCTCTTTAGTACTAAAGATTGTGTGTGCAAAAATACTTTCCTGTATTTAGAAAATCCTAGATACTATCTACCATCTTATACATTGCCTTGGTTTTTATCATAAATTACAGAACGTGCTGAGATGTTCTGCAACATTAGTGCATAACGCAGAAACAGCAAGGCTCGGCAGGTCAAGTTGACAGGCAATAAGATATTAGCAACTGAGGTATTTCACACATCTCCCATTTCACGTGGGCAGAACTTCCTGGAATTTGGCGTTTTACGAAAGTGCCCAGAAACAATACTATTGGAATAATCTCTCACTATAAAATACATGGTACGCATAATCACCTTTTTCATATCTAATGCAGTATTTTTGCCTCTCTGCTCTACCGTGCCTTAACCCTGTTGCTTTCACCAAAGGAAAACGCACGAGGGAAGCGACACATTGTGCTATGCTGCTGCCCAAGGAACGCCTGAAAGCAGGGCAGCCGCCCTCCCCGTTCATTAAGCACGTGTCCTGCATGCGTGCAGAGAAAAGTCAGCCATCAGACAAGGTTGATGAGGCACAGGGAATGCACAGAACTTGGCATCTTCTATACACCACATATGCAGCATCAGACCAAGGATGCAGCACTCCAAAGAAAAACAGGAAGGAGGGTTTCAGCAATTAAAGCAACTAAAATAAATATGTCCGTTACGTAGCTCTCTCCCAGCAGCTCTACATAACTTCTACATATTGTTGTCTAAGCTAATTTTCTCCATGATTGGTGCTTAAAACTGTCCTAGCATCACTTACACTACTGTAATTAGGACCTCTTTGTCGGGATGTCATTTCTGCTCCTTCAGACTCAGTCAGATCCACTTACATCCACTTAGTTACATGCAACTTATGCCACTTCATCCATCAACTCTGAATCCAGGACAGTAACTTACCTACTTCTGCATTTAAATTGTGCTTGGCCTTCAATTTCGTAGTGCAAATAGCCACTTGTTCCTTGCTGTGGCTCACATGTGTCCCATTTCTTCTTACACTACAACAGCTTCAGCAAAACAACATAAAAAGGGTTGATTTCAAGCACTTCAGTCAATGAGTACCTTCTACAGAAGAGCACTAAAATAACACCACTGGGCTAAAATAACACCACTTTCACATTAGGGCTAACACAAAAGCCTACTGTTGATGAATGATAGAAATGTAATTAGTACAAGTTCACAGCATTGGTTACGTCGCTATTATTTAGAAGAGCCCTCTATACTTGCAGTTAGGCTTTTAACATGCTCTGAGTTTGAGAATCGGTAGTAACCGAAGGAGGAACGCTGCAGAAGAGATCACAAGCATCGTATGAAGTCAGAGGGATTTCACTGGTTAATAACACACCAGGCCCCACTGCTGCTAAGAGATCTGGCAGCCAGCAAGCTATGTTTATGACCTGAAGCTTTGTAGCATGCTGGGAAGGGAGGAGGGAATGCTCTAAAAGAGTGCCTCAATTTTTGCCCATATTTTACAAGGCGGTTGAAGAGGTATTGCTACATTGCCAGGCATCACAAATATGGGCTGGTACCACGGCAGGTGTCAAATTCCTTCCATGTCACCTAAGAAGAACAGGCATGCATCTCTGGAAGAGATACAAAGAACAGCAATACTGCACAATTTCATGGTTTCCTGGTTATTGTGGTGATAGCCACAGATATTGACAATCTTTCCAGCAGTATTAATTAAAGGTGATAATTATAAAATCATCAGAAAAGTTCCCGAGATAAAGCCTGACGATAACCCACAAAGATTCTGCATCCACAGTTAATGAAAGGTAGGAAAAATAAATAGTCTCTAGGGTAAGCAAAAGCATATTCCAGAAATTACTGATGTAGCTAGACTCATTATAGCATTTCATTAACCACGCACCTTTGCTAACACAAACGTAAATCTTAACTCAAAGTTGCCTTTAAAACTGAGGAAAATACTAGATTTCTTTTATGCCTTTGCTGTGATTTCTCTGCTTCTGAATCTATGTTATCATATGCAAAATGTGCCCCATCTTTCCAATACAGTGCTTCTGCACCTCCAATGACTCTGCCTTTGATTTTTTTCCAATCTAGGCTGGAATTTTACAGACCTCTACTTGGTATAGGGAATGCTACTTTGGTTTTTATCTTAATGGTTACATTTTTCTGGCATGTCAGCTTAGTTCTCTTTAATTGATCTGCTTCTAATTTACATCACAGCGTACATACACTAAAATAAACTCATGACTGAAATCAGAAATTTTGGGGTGTTTAGTCCTTACAAAGCAGCATACAGAATAAAAACTTCTATTCCCTGAAGAATGCGAGTCTGGCAATTCCAGCACTATTTTGAATATTTTATTTCTTTGTTCTTCAGGAATTTAATTTTCTATTCTCTTGAGACTTTGTACACATACACCAAAAAACACCTTCCCAATAACCTTCTAATTTTATGCTATTTCTTTTAGATTTTTAATGACCTTTGATCCTATTGCTCATGCAATGTTCACATTTTACTCTGGTGGGGTAGAGAGCACAAGAAGCGCCTCTGCACTCCCCCTGCTTTCCCCACAGAAAGCATTCTGCATGGTACAAAGGGAGGACAATTTTGTGCAGTACACCAGGGGCAGCACCCACCAGACCTTCCTCTGTTTGCCATCTACATTGGATCATGAGGGAAAAGGTTTGGGGTAACGGGTTGTTAGAGCACTAAGCAGTACATGTCTTTTCTTATTAGACCTTGCCACCTGACTTTCCAAATGCCTTCTTAAGGATCTTGGGCAAAAGACAGTTATGTGCCAAAGAGATAATGGACCAAGAGAATGGGGATCTTAGTAGAATAGGGAAACATGAGATACTACTGAACCAGAGAGAGAAAACAGTATGCTTACTGGCTTATCAGGTTTTTAAATCCTACCGGATAGCTCACCACTTCTAAATCTCCAAGCTACGACGACAGTGTCTTTTTCTTTTTTTTAAATAAGTTATACTGTAAATTAACCAAATCAATGATACAAAATCTCCAGTCATCATAGCATTCATAATAGCTCAAACAGAGCAGTCATTATGTTCTGCTCCTTCCCATTCCGATAGATGAGTGGGCACTGTAAACAGAGGAACGATATATCAGGAAGGCACAGTGAGTCCTCCCAGGATTTCACTGACCACACACCAAACTCTCAGGATGGGGATGTAAAGTTCTGCGGTGCAGAAAACCTGGAGACAATGCTAGTTTGAATTAAACTGACATATTTTAGACATTTATGCAAGCATAAACTGAAACAGTTTGAGGATTTCAAAAACAGGTCTGCACTTCTTTACTTGTGATGGTAAATTCAATAGGAATGATTTTCTTAGCACCCTGAAAGCTCAATTTGTTGATAGGGGAGGTGGTTCCCTGGGAAATAGCATGTGAAAGGGTAATTATATGACATCTCACACAATATGACCTTGAGATTCAGAAGCCAGGAATCAGTTTAACACTGCCCTGTTCAACATTTTTAAAAAGTTTTTTCTGGTATGGCATATATGGAAAAATTGGCACCTGCACAAGCATCAAAGTCTCCCAAATTGGGGATTAGAGTGAGCTCATCCCATCATGGTAAGAACTAGTCTTTGTTCTCAGTGTGACATCTTGCATTAATAGGAGATCATTTTCTCACAATCACCGCCATTCATCTGGAGTGCAACAGGGTCTGCATCGAACAACTCCTCATTGAATTGCAGAAAACAGGGAAATAACTGCCGAGTTTTCCCGGTTACGCTATTGATATTTAAGTGCCATTCTCTGTGGGGACGTAACAGCTTAACTCCAAAGAGGCTGTGACCTATTTCCATGATTACTGCTGCACTAATGAACAAATGGTTTCTAAAAGGACATAACTGCACTGCAAGAGTTTGGAGAAAGATGGACGCTTGCAAGAGAACAGGCTGGGTTAGGTAAGAGATGTAACTCTGGGAATTAGTTGCTCTAATTCTGTACTAAACAACAAAATAAATGTTTGTGTACACAACCACAAAAAAATACTTTCATATTGATTCTGTGCTTTAGCTCTGAATCCTCTTGACTTTGAAGCTATTCTAACAGCATCTTAGGTTTGGAGGAGACGGAAGGGTGAAGATCTGAAAACATATATATCACCCACATGCCCAGCTCTACCATGGCTGTAGAGAGTGATAGAAGAAGTCCATACTAATGCAAAACATTGCCTTTTCATAAGACAGTGTGTGTCTTCAGCACTGTGTCTGTTTCACTAAGGAAAGCTCAAATTATAGACAAAAATCTCATTTTCATTGAGAATCTGCTCTTTCACCCCATTTGGCATCAGGGGTGGCAGGACTAAAAGGTCAGCAAGATCACAGAAGCCCATGAATGAATTTAAAATAGCACTTGAGCTCACTCAGGCTCCAAGACCTTTGTTTTACACGAAACAACCATCCAAGTTGCTTTATTCATGAGAGCAGAGTTATGTGTTACAATTCTTCATCCTTAAGAAATCATATTCAATCTCTCATCGCTGTAGATTGCATTTAAACAGTACTAGGTGGGAATCCAGCTCAGTCATCTATGTGAAAGGCCTCTGTCTCTTTTGAGAACATACATACGTAAAAACTCACAGATTACTAGAAAGTTTGCAAGTTTAACTTGAGGGAAAAGAGGCTTCTGTGCTTCTAACCCCTGACTGACTAGGCTAAACTTAACGCAGAAGCACAACAGGCAAAACTCTCTGCTGCATGAAAGATTTGCTCAAAACAACAGAAGTGGTTCTACCTCGGTACGTAACAGAGACCAGAACTGCTCATAAAGGTCCTTAATGATCGTTTGCCAGGTGAAAGGCACAAACGTACAACCAAGCCCAGCCGTGCCCTCCCTAGGGAGGGCAGCTCTACACAACACAGGATTTTTAACAAGCTCATTACATCACAGTTTCTTTCCTTTCTCCTATAACTGGTACATAGATTTCCAAAGCAATTTACATCCACAAAAGATTAAAACAGTTAGTTTCTATTCCTTTAAAGTATGACAAAGAGAAGAATTTCACCTCTGACTTCAGCCCTACAGAAGTTAAGATCTGCATCTGAGCTTGCTCTAGTTCATGGGTCAGACAGACATCTCCAGAGGATTATTCATCCCACTTGTCTTGCACAGCTGTACCCACTGCTGCTGAGGAACATCCTGGTTCCTCACTGATCTCCTCTGTTTTGACCAGCTAATCTTGTCTGGCACTTCAAAAGTCTTTCCTGGGGAAAGTGGTGCTAAAACTAGTCTATTGCCCAAGATGATGTGGTTCTGTTGATTTAGTACTTTCCCAAGAAAAAGCAGTTTGTGAAAACATAAACGAGCTCTCCTGACTTAGGCTTTTCTTGCCAAGGAACTAAACCAACAAACCTCTACAAAGAGTTTTGTCAAGTAAAAAGATTTTAAAAAGGTATTAACAGTTCGGAGACTATTCCCTTCAGTTGCATGTTCCAACCACCAGCCGGCATCCACTGAGGATATTTTCTGCATCCCAAAGAAAGAATTCTTGCTCAAAAAGCAGCCACAACCTCTTTGCAAAGTGGCCTGCAATAATTCACAGCCTGTGGATTAATACACGCATCATAGGTTATTCTGCACTGCTGACCTAAATGCTCCTTGGGTCATTTACTGGCTAAGAAGAAAGACGGTTTGGAAACAAGTTGCCCTTCGCAACTTTCTCTCTTGATGGTAATGGATTAGTTTCAAAGAAAAATGAAAAATATACAACTTCTGTGTTAATCAGCAGAGATCTGTAGATCCTAAGCCCTGGAACAGGTTGCCCAAAGAGGCTGTGGATTCTCCACTCTTACAGATTTTTTGATCTGAACTGCACAAGGCCATGAGCAACCTGCTACAGCTTTGAAGTTAGTCTGACTTTGAGCAGGAGACTGGACCAGAGGCTGCCAAGAGGTCCCTTTCAATATAATATTTCTACTATCCTATAAGCTCTTCCAAAAACAAGTTGTATCTTTTGATACACATTCTCCAATTTGAGTTTGTCGCTGGTGGATGAAGCAGCCAATGTTAAAACAGTTAACTTAACCGTGTACTTATTTATTTGCCTTCACCTCTGTTTACATTTAAGATCTTCTTTCATTGCTGGGGGGGGTGTGTATAAAAAAGACCTCATAATATACGAGAATCAGGAGCATTAAATTTTGGTTTTAATCCACAGAACTTCATAAATATGCAACAGAATTTCTTTCTTCGAGCTTTACTGTTTGTGAAGAGTATAGTATATTTAACTCCAGGATAGTGAGCTAACATAAGTAAATATACATCTGTATCAATACTGAATTACATATCATGTGACAAAAGAGACTTCATGTGTGTGGATTTATTGATAACCGCCTTGAGCAATTATACCAAGTATAGGGACATTCAACACTGCCATCATTATATACTGCCTAGTCTCCTGAAAATAATTCCCAAGTTACATGTGACTTCTGTCATACTTTTCCCTACCTTTGACCCCTAAATAACATAGAAATTGCACAAAGATTTTAAGTGCCCTTAAATCCATTATACATGAGTAATTACAAGACTTCAACTGAGGATGATTACTCTTGTGTTATTCTCAAACTATATTTTATTAAATACTTGAAACACAACAAATAAAAGTTGTTCTCTTAAGCTAGATCCAAAACCAAGGCTTATAAATATGAGTCAAGGCTCATCAGTGACTTGTTCAATAAATTACACTACTGCTTTTGAAGATACTGAGAAATCTCTCAATTGTTAGTGTTATAGCTTATCTATGCCCGCTCAAACTTGGTGCCAGGAAGCATCCTTCAGGCTAGGCTGAGCAGGACCCTTTATTTTGTTTTCTTTTTGTCTGTCTTCACAGTAAAAGGAGCAATCCATTCCTAAAAATCAGACTTTTTCATCAAATTCCTTTTTATTGCAGTGCTCTAGTTAACTGGCAATATCCCTAATCTCTCCTGCAGTTTTCTGCGGCACAGTATTGTCTGAAATTTCTATTATTCTTTCTGAGAAATGTAGGTATACTGTAAATTCTTTGACAGGTCTGTTTTGTCCGTGTTCATGCTATGAAGCCCAGATTTTTCTGGACCCTCTAAGTGCTATTGTAACAAAAGTTAAATAACGTTCCAGATGTTCCTCACTGCTCACGCTGAAGCCAACAGTTTTCAGCAAAGACTCTGGAAAGCTTCAAGATTTCTGACTTGTAATAAGTCTGTTGAGATTTGTGTATCATCCCACATTTTTATGTTCTTTTCCTGCAATCAAGGTACAGAGCATACATGTGCATATGCTTTTTAATACAGAGTAAGTCAAAGGAGCTGAGCAGTTCAAGCTTCACCCTCATTTTTTTAAGTAGCCAAAAAATCAGTAGCAGACTTTGTTCTTGACTGCTCTTTTTGGCTCCCAGATTTTGGAATGTTTTCTTGCTAAATGTCACACAAGGGAGAGGCAACTACAGATGAGCTAGTTTAAGACACCTTTTAAATTCAGTGGCGATAAAGAGGTACTTTTAAGGACCAATTCATTAAATCCTGGGGTTTTTTTTCTTTTCTTGCCCATTTTGCACGAAATGCATCGATCCCACAGGTGTCTTCTCTGTACTGACTATATGGAAGAGCCCAGACATGAGCTCAGATGTAGGTGTCTACCTCCATGCTGACAACTCCTCAACACTTCTGCTGGTCTTAAGCTGTGTGTTACCCTTCCCATCAGACTTTTCCAATATAACAAATGTTTCTCAGCTCACAAAGGCGATGAAATAAAACCTTCCAAGGGTGGCTGAAACACAGAGAAGTTTTGGCTGATTTCACGTTACCCTGGCTTAAGAGAGTACATTTTCCATAGTTATTGATACTTATTCCCATGCTGCCTGAACTTGCAATTAGTTGTTCTTTCTAGAAATCATCTGCCACAGACAAGGAAAACAAAGAACTTGAAACCATAAATCATTTGACAATACCAATGCCTCAATCTCATGAAGCGGTAACCGCTTAAGCATTTTTCTGACCCAGTTTTCCTATTTCTGTTGTGAATTACCAGGCTGCAGACAACCTTTGTTGGTTGGTTGGACTCAGAATCAAGGGATATGCCTAAATGTTCCCAAATGACTGGTGGCTCTGGGTGTCCATCTTGAGATATGGGAACAGGGACAGACTTTAATGAATCGTAAAAACTGATGCATCCGAAATCACTGCTCTGTTCTAAAATCCTAGGCCATGGCCAGCTTAGCTTCTTGGCACATTTGCATGCCAAATGTTCCTCAGCATGCCATACTGAAAATTATCTTGATTTCATTCCTGTCTCATTGCACTCCACTCCACATCTGCGTGCTGTACTACAGCAGTGCAGCGCAGCTAACGGGACCACCATAGCCAAAAGGTGACTCACTGCTCCCTTTGACCAAAACCTTGCTCTCATAATAGCAACACTCATTGTTGATTTGCTCAAAAATCTATCCATGGAGTTTGAAAAAGGTTACAACCACTTTCAGTGCAGCACACAAACATAAATTAAATTACCTATGTGTTCAAAATCCTACAATTACAAAACTCTTTAGAAGAGAGAAATTCTCCCCTTCCATACCAGATTTAACAGCCTAGTGCAACTAAGGATAAAACAAACACCGCAGCAAGAAGAAAATAATTTCCACCTTTCTTTAGCTCTTACTACAGCGCCGAGGGTCGTACTATTCATTCTTGCCTCGAGGGCAGCTCTGTCAGAGCAGAAAGACGCCCTTCCCTCCTCCTTTCTGGGCCTAGTCCCCTGAGACACCGACTTCAATAAAAGCTATCGGTACTCGGTGGGAATGGGCTTTTGTTAATAAGTGGTGAAGAAATACAATCCTAAATCTAGTAACTTTGCTGCCAACTAAGTGAAGGAATTAGCACACTGATTCAATATATCCAAGAGCTGCATTTAAAGCGCCAGTCTGCTGCAATGTCCTGCCTTCTCCAAAACCCCACCTTTGATCCTAATCTACCTCCTTAGCTGCTTCTCATATTCCTCCTTCCCATCATTTTTAAGGTAAATTTAACAGTGAAAAGTTACATTTCACTCCTCCCATTTCATCTGCTGTTCCCAGCAATTTCACGGCTGTCCCTTTCACTGCTTTTGCTCTCACCGAGGTCTCCAGCAACTCTTTCAAATTCGAGGTTTCGACTTAGTCCCCACCCCCCTTGGCATGTTTATGACTTTCAACAGTTCACATTCAACACATCCTGATTCACACCATCTACTCCCATCCTGCTTTTTCCTTCTACTTAAGTGCCAGGGTCTTATCTAATGATTCTTGCTACACTTCTCTATAAAGCCCCATGACTTCTCCGTTGCTTCCTCCATTTCCTTCTTTATCCCTGTTAAGCCTGGGATGAATGGTATCCGTTTTATTTATTTGGTTTCCCGTGGGAGTACATTATAAGGCTGTTCTGTGCGAGTGGGTTGCAGAAAGGGAGGGTCTCTGCCTGCCTGCTCCCAGCTGCAGCACGCTGCAGGGGGTGGAAGTCACTGGTGGGAGAGGGAAGCTGTTCCTTCCCCAAAAGCAACAGGCCATGCTAACCTGGGGGAAACCTTCCAGATCACAGGAGAGGCAAAAGAAAGAGACACACAGGAAGGAAGGAGGAAGCCAGGTGAGCATCAGAGGTCGTGTCAAGACAGAAGTTTTCCCTAGAGCAGCGAGGAACTCTGTGGAAGCTATTCAAACCAGGAAGTCACCAAAATGAAAGAGATTCGCCCTGCAAGGACCGAGTGAGCAGGATTTGTTTTCTTGTCCTTCTATTTTAATCTATTCCTATTCAGAAGTCACCATGTTAACAGAGTCACTTTTAACATCCCTTAGTCAGTATGCAAGAAACCTTCTCCATGTTCTCACTCTCTTGGGTCCACCACATTGAGGCTGTATCCAAACATTGTCCCATTTCTCTCTGGAAGATTAACTTCTCTCCATCAAGTCCCTCTTCCACTAATTTCAGTGACCACTACTCTCTCTTCTCAACTTCAAATCCATTATTGAGACCCTCTTCTACCATGTATAAATTAAGATATTACACATGTGGCAATGTAAATGTATCCATCTGACCCTTCCCACTCTGTATGTTGCTCTGTAGAACCAAAGTTGTACAGGGAGTAAGACGCTTCCATTTAGGTGTCTACGCATAGGTGTCCACGCATGAGGTACCAGTTGTTAACACTACCACTATAATCGATGCAGATCTAGTCAATACAATTAGTGGAGCCTAGGGAGTGATTCAACTGATGTTTAAGTCAACATCTAGGGTACAATCCACTTGTCATAAACACAGGACATAGACAAGTCAGTGGACATCGCTGTCTAGTGTCATATTCACTAAAATACCCATCCTAGCTCCCAGCTGCCTGTCCAAAAGGGCATGATGCAGGTCTCCTGCAAGGCTGTACGCCACCTACCTGCCCATGAAGATGTCCCAGATTCTCTAGTGTCTCTCAAATACCACTATACATCTATGTTTAGGCAACTGAATTGAGCCCATACTGATAAACAGCTGAACCACTGCTCTCTAGGCCTTACTGACCATACTAACTGGCAGCTTAGGCACCCAATACACACTGTAACGCTCAATGTAGGTGTCTTCACCTCAACCTGAGTCATACCTGCTGTGTCCTCCAGGATGCACTGGCAGTGCTTAGTGCTTTGTGGCCGTCACAGGAATTCAGCAAGTAATAATAGCAAAGAACATTCGCCCTTCTTTCATTTCACTGTGCAAACATTTACCTGTTAATCTAAAAATCAGGATGGGTATTTTCTAAGTATCTATCCTGTACCTTGCTCATTAGATGAGCAGAATGTGGGGTTTTGCCCTCAGTGGCAGCAAACTTCTGAAACTGCCTGTAGAAAAGGAGAAATTCTTGCAAATCTAGTGTGATAAATAAGTCACTTAGCTTTCTTTGCATGAATAGATTCATTATGTGCAGATGTTCAGTGCACTTCTACAAGTTTTTACAGAAGAACAAGTCACATCATTATTGTCTTATTTGACCACAAATGAAGTATGGACTAATGCCATCTGGGGAGGAGGAGAAAAAAAAAAAATCTGGTCTTTCCGAGTTAGAACCTTAGGCGAATCTAAAAGATACATGCAAAATGAGCAAGAATATACCTGGAGATGCTAGATGACTCCTGTGCAGAGTAACAATTCATCAGAAAAATAAGAAAATTAATTTTTCATTACACTGCTGTCTCTATAATATCCTTTAATCTGCTTCAGCAATTTTTACTACAACATCCAGAAAATCACTTTAAACTGTACTCTGATAGATCCTCTCCAAGACGAAGAAAAAAAAGAGCACAAACTATTTCATTATAGCAAGCAAGGAAGCTGAGCATCCATGGCAATTTTGTAATTCCATTTATGCCTTGGATTAAAAAAAGTGACTCATGTGAATACTTACACTGGCAACTACAGAAAAAAAAAATCTAATTATAAATTGTATCTCAATACTTTTGTTGAGTTCCTTATTTTCAAATCTTACGGCAGCAGAGTACAAAAATTCTCTTTCAGATACTACTGACATCCATATAAGTTAGACAAAAGAGTAATTCATAAGCATCCCCATGTACTAGCAAGGAATCAGACCACCACCCCAACCATAAGTTTTCTAATTTATTCAACAACAGACATGGTCTACATAGAAAAACATTATATGGGGCCAAAAATACCTCAAACACTGCAAAGGTGAGGGCAAGGTAGCTGATGAAGAAAATGCTTTAAGGCCTAAAAGGCTGGTTAATCACTAAGTTTTTTGTTAGGAGGGACATACATCAGGGAAAGCAGCAGCACTTTCTTCCTACTGTCAGGGCACAGCGGGGGCCCGGGGTCTCCCCTG
>NW_008824982.1:5409102-5418940 GCF_000699105.1 Pygoscelis adeliae
GGCAGAGCTACTACTGTAAACTTTCCTTGATTAGTCTATGATACTAATCCTGTTGAAACACACCGTTTCTAAATGAGAGTGAGCAGGAAGTGCTTTTTCTGCTAACAATCAGACTGAACCTGGCAAAACTGAAAACTCCAGTCAACAGCATATGCAAAGTAATTTTTTTTTTAAAAAAGTATAATGCCATGTTATCACAACCGGAACACTGTTAACACGTGTGCATCCTACATCTGGTGCTTAGGTACCTCAGCAAAAGACAAAGAACATAAATAGAAAAATACTCCATTACAGATGTTCAAACCTGAAACTCTCAGGGTTTGCAGTAGGGCATTTTGGTTTGCAATTCTTCTATTCATTTGCTTATTTTGGCATGTGATTCACTGTAGGACTCTCTAGAGTACCAAAAAGCAGGCGTGGTGATACTGCAAAACAGGATAAGGACAGGTGTTAAGTGGATATCCTTCAACTATAACACAGGGAAAAGAACCAGCAAGTTTATCCCCAAATCTATGTACGCTGTACATGGCGAGTTAGCCCTACTTACTTTCTGGCCACCCTGGCGTTGTAAAAGATTTGCAGTAGATGTTCACTGTAGTGATCACCTCCCGATTGCATGCAACAGGTACGCCGCCTATCTCCCCAAATACTCCAGCTAACCTATGCTCAACCTAGGAAAGCACCAAAACTATGGTTCTATTGAAGGCAATAGATCCAGTAACATTGTTTAAAATTAAGAAGATGCTTAAAGGGCTTTGGATTCCTTCCTATTAAGGCTTCCTATCATCAGCTAAAAAAAACCCTCAAACAACTGCTAAATCAAAGCATCCAATGTAAACAAAATTCTACTACACAGTATTTTGTTTCCATAGCACAAGTCATCACTGAAAAAGATACTAATTACAGCACTAGTGCAGCTGTATTAATTACAGTTGCATTAATTAGAGCAAATTTCTGTAATTTAACTAGGTTGGCACTTAAAAGTGCTCGATCAATTACGATACATTTCAGACCTTTGTCCCTCTCTCCTCAACAAGCTGATGAACTTTTAAGTTAGTGCTGTGGGGGTTACACAGGTATCCATTCGCAGGAGGTGATGTTATCTCTTCAGCTGCCCTTGTGTTATCAAGAGAGCTAATGAAACTGGCTAGCAGGCAGAGCTCAGCCTGTTCCAGCTATTGCCTGCTGCAGCCCTCAGATCCCAGGATTTTGTCTCCCGTTTTGGGCCTGCCCTGACAAGCGCCAGTCTACAACATTCTGCGCTGCTAAAAAACCTTTTAAACTCAAAGTGGTAATTTCAACAACAAAAAAACCCAAGAAAAAACAAAAAACAGTTTGCCTTTATGGGCTACATGAAACAGGGTAGGAGAAAGAGAAAACTTCTGGGTCAAGATTTCTCAACTCCCAAGGACATTGCCAAGTTTTTAATCAGCCCATGCTCTTATTAAAAAAAACTCCAACACTGCAACAATGGAGACGTTTCCTATGCAAGGATGGGGTAAAGGAAAAGTGAGCAGGAGCCAGACCTCAGGACTTAGCTCTTTATGTGCGGTCAGTGCCTTTTTGAGATTTTTACGTTCCAGTACACTTGCACCTCAGCTGAGGTTCTTGTCAGCCCAGACACTTTCACTCTAAGTTTAACAGTATTGAGGTATTTAAAGACCTGCAAGTCTACCCCACATAAAAGGAAGAAAAACTGAAGAATAATCAGTAGGATGAAGCTTTTGCCTTCAATATTGCCATTCCACTGAAAGGAAAAGATAGGTAGTCCATACCATATGGCATTTGTACCACAACATTCCTTGCTGGGACACCACAGTCCCATGAACAAGCAGACTGTGCTGGAAATGGAAGAGGTGGAGGATAAAGACCACAAGAGAAAAGTTGGGGGAAACGTGAGGATGCTGTACAGCAGAACGGCACGTCTTTACTTGAAGTTGGGATGCCAACTAATAGCATGACTTTGCCACATGACTCCAGTTCTGAGTTAGCAAGCAGCTAATAGGGTCCTCTTAGCAACTTGAGACTTGAGTACATATATTTGAAGCATTTAAGGTCTAGTAATGCTCTATATTAATAAAGGAATGCAGGTAATATGTTCATAAATAGCATTAAAAATTCTAAAACTTCTGAATGTCTAAACAGACGTGAATTACAACATACACAATCATCCTGTTTCTTTAAAATTGGTGTTTTACATAGGTGTATATTCTCAGATGAATTTTTAACTAGACTACAATGACCCAAAAGACAGAAGATTGTGAAGACACACTCGTTTTTAAGTAGCACAAAGCCGTAACATAATCTAACCAGATTTTTGCAGGTTGTTATGACTAATTAAATAAATGTCGCTGTCTGCAGGAATGTATGTTTACAGAAACTCTGTGCATGAGCGTATACGTGTGCGTGTGCTAGTGTGATATCCAAATTCAATTAACAGGTCTCTACTAAAAATACGTCTATACAAGAGAAAGGTAAGTAAAAACACAATCTCAGGCTTGACTGAAGAGGCAGTGAAGAGGCTGAAGCTGTGGAAATGGAATGAAAACACAGAAAATTATTTTAACTCCAAGTAAATAAATCCTCATACCAGGAAAACTCATTAGTGAATACTGTTACTGATATCACTAGAGACAAACTTTGCTTAACAAAATGATGACATAAATTTAGAAAACTATGCTGTGCTCAAGATACATACTGGCCTGAGAGGAGATATCGGTTGTTGTGAAGTTGGAGACATAAATTGCCTGCATGTCGCACACAGCCTACATGCACATTGACTACCCTCCTATACAAAATGCAAAAATGCATTCCTTGCATGTCAGCCAAAATGCACATCACAGGGCATTCACAACAGCATGAGAGATTCAGACGATCATTTACATACATCCCAACAGGAACTAGGTACCCTACTCACTTACATTAATGTATATTGTTATAAGTGGTTTTAATCAGTGGACAGTAACATAGATGTCTGTCTACTGTAGCCCTGATTGTCAGCATTAACTACAACACTTACTTAATATTCTACAGATGATATGCTGTCTGAGCCACCGAGAGCAGCTGTTAACCGCTGACATAGCAATGAAGCAGCGGATATGGATATACCACCTGCTGGTCTGCTCCCTCTTAAATATAGGTAAAACTGTCATTATCTCCTGAAGAGTGACGCAGGGATAATATTAATCTATGCTCTCTGATAGCTTAATGTTGCTTTACATTTGAGTTGCCTTATACTTAAGGGAAGATAAGAATAAAAACTCCCTATCCCAATATATATAAAAACTAATCTTGAGTTTATACTATTGTTACCCACATAAGTTACATGAAAACACAGTATCAGGCTCCTGCTACCAAAACCCACTTGTAGCACCTTCTGAATTGGCAGCACGAGCCATTTGCTTTTTCCATTTTGTAAATCACAGTCAACTACCCAAGAAGCTTTCAGGTCACTCCATCTTGTCCAAAACCACAGAAAACTTCAGCTATTATAACACTCTTCCCCTAATGAAGCCTAAATGTTGCACTCTCATTCCTTAAAGCAGTAATTGGGGCAAAATTTTATCGGTAGGAATCAGCTCAGGGATAACAAAGCCTGTGCAAGAAAGTATAATGATTAATGCTTGTCAATCATAATATAAATTGGAGGTCCGCAGCTCCAGGAGTAAAAATGGTCCACATTACCTGTTTGTGATGCACAGCTGGCTAGGTTATTTATCTTATAAGATCAAAACAATACACTGACTTTTTGTTTTGTTATAATGACAAGGTCTTCATCATTCAACATCCTGAACTAGTTCCAGGCTACCGCTAATCCTGCCCATTCCCACGCATGTTAGTTTACCAGCCACCTTATTTTTTCTTACTCTTACCTTCTGTTGCTATTTTTCCTGGATTTTAT
Organism: Pygoscelis adeliae; assembly: GCF_000699105.1. Taxonomy (NCBI): domain Eukaryota; kingdom Metazoa; phylum Chordata; class Aves; order Sphenisciformes; family Spheniscidae; genus Pygoscelis; species Pygoscelis adeliae. Next base: position 5,413,004 of record NW_008824982.1, read on the forward strand.
GAAGGTCTCGACCTTCATAAAAGGTCAACACCAAAACTTCAGCTCTTTAACACTTGGTTTGTCTCTGGCTATCTGTCTCTTTCCCAGACGGTTAGCAATCTCTACTGGTAACTCAAATTGAAACTTCTTCCCAGAAGAGATTAAAAGAATGAAGGGGACTTCAAAATCCCTGGCTGAGAAGTAGGAACAACCTTAGTGTTAAATTTCAGATGCATTCCTCTATGAAAAAAAAACTCAAATGGCATTATGGTAGACATGGCTTTTCTGCATCATAAAGGAACAAATCATTGCAAAACAAACACTATAAACTCAAAGCGAGGTAAAAATTTGTGTTGTTGTGCTGCTTCTGTTTGTTGTCAGGTCATATCAGGGCCTGAACCCAAGTCTATTATGCTGAATGCTGCCTGACACTGCGTAGACTCAGATACGGCACTACATGGTGCAAGTAAAAGGGGTAGTTTCACCTAGCAGCGCTGTCAATGCGTGCTGCATTTCCAAAATGTATGTAACCATACATGTTTGTATGTAACCTAAGTTACATACAAAGGCCTAAAGAAATTAAATCCCGAAGCAGAGACTGAGAACTGCTGCTCATGAGCAGTCTCCCAGAGCAGAAGCTGATTTCAGTGAACTCTTTCTGCAAGTAGCTGATCAAAAACTGCCCCTAGTAAAACGAGGGCAAATGCAGGGAAAGATCAGGCTGACTCCTGTCAGGAAAGGGGTGAGGTCAGGTTGCTGTGGGTAAGGAGGGACTGCTTAAGGAGATTTGGAGAAGCCAAGAAGAGGCATCTCTCGGATAACTGGGTGACCTGCGTAATGATCACAGCACTTGGATTCTTTTTGTAAAAAACTATTTCTGACCAACTGGAATTCAATCACAACACAAAACCAGTCAGGGTTTCCATCTCATATCCATATCTCGTGGACTAGCTGTGGACACCTTTTCATTTATTTATTTATCTCTGTCACTGATAGTTATTTATTGATACAGAAGAAGGAACTGAATATTAGCACATGCTCTCTCTCCCCTACAGAAGTGAGAAGAATCCTGCACTCGGTGCTGCCAGCCCGCTCCCTCAGACACCCAGCAGCCATGGCACACAGTTACGGGTCGGTACAATGGAATATGCAAAAACTCTTTATATGGCTGTCACCGGTCAGACTCCAGAGAAATTTAATCTTAGGCAGTCTAAAGAACAGAGAATCTGAGACAGTCAACTAACAAACAATTTCCTATCAGCATCGGTGCGGTCAGTGCCTTGCATCCCAGACATTTATTACAGGGCAGAGAAGGAAAAACCTAACAGATCTGGATTTTTTTACCTCTGTAAATAGCACTAGTTAAACGAAAATAGAAGAAAAGATTTAAAGGGTAGTGTTCTCCTTTTTTGTTTTCAGTATAAATGCCAGTGATCCATTAAAGAATATGTGCAGGGAACCAGAGACGAAGCATTCCTACATTGGGAATAAGTGAACAGGAGCTAAGGTCTAGTAATTATATGGGACATGGAGCCTTTTCACCTCTCCATTTTATGGCCCATTTTATGGCTTTGGCATTACATGGGACACTCTAAAAGGAAAAGCAAAGTGGTTATAACTACTGCTTACTTAAACAACACAAGTTACATACATAATACTCAAGCCCTTACTTTCTCTCTGCTTGTTATCCTGTTGTGACTAAAACTCTCCTATTCTGAATTCACACCAGGGTGTTTGCACGGAGCTTTGTACAGAAAAAAAAAAAAAAAAATCAAGCCACTACATACTGCACAGACTTTCAAGCGATACTAAGAGATTGCTTTATTTGTAACAGCAGTAGAAAGCTTTAGTGCTTGGCATTTTAATAGAATATCTGAACTGCAATAATTATTTTGGAATACTGAAATCAATCCCCCTGTTATTAACTAATTAATATCCAAAACTCTAACTGTGCTTTCATTACAGAGTAAAGAAAGACTCTACAAAGGGTTTTTTTCCCTGGAATAATTTTACCAGAATATTTACTCTGGAATAACTATTTCAGTAAATTTCTGATTGAAGACAAACCCCTTTGCTACAACAATGACTGGAGCTCCCCAGGAAAGATTTTTTTTTTTGCACTCAACATTAGTTTTTCAGCAATTAAGATTTTTAAGTGAACCGTAGCTTCAACTGGAAGACTAGCTAAAACAAACAGGGTACTGAATCTTTCTAGCCACAGAAGAAGTGCTGCGCTGCAGCACAAGCGGCATCAAAACCTTCTTCCCCAGTGACTGGCCAAAACTATTCTAAAAAGAGCACTAAGGGCCACTTCTATTGGGTGAAGGGATTTCAGACTTTATAACCTTTTCATTCATGCATCAATGTCTCAACATCAGATTTGTTACATCAGTCAGGACGAGCCAGCTTGCATTGCCTCACTAGCAGCTAGCCAAACCAATTCACTGCACGCAAGGTACTGTTAATTTTTTTTTTTTTTTTTTAATGTTACTACTTAATTTACCTATACCATTTACTGCGGTATAGGTAACAAACTTTGAAACACCTCCTCTGTATTTAAAGACCTCAGTGCCATCCAGGAAGGCAAGAAGGATATTGAACACAGGACTCTCCTCTGAAAACACCAAACAAAGCAAGGAACTCCTCAGAGAGATCAGAGACAAAATATACTGCACCCTCCTGGTGCAAGTCTCACTCGGAAGCTCTTCTTTGTCATTAACACACCAGAGACTACCCTCAATTGTCACAAGAGCATCACCACAGAACATACTAATTACACTTCATTTTATGCTGCTACATGATTAGATAAGACCAATAAAAATTAGTCCTAAACAATGTAACAGCATAACTGATGAGACCAAATAAACCATATATAGCCAGAGATGCATCACTGAAAAACTACAAACGTTGAAGTAATAGGTATCATCAGAGGAGACAATCCTTCCTTTGGTGGTTCAGACATAGCTTTCAACTTCATTTCAGTAGATGACATCAACTTTATTGTCCGAGCTTCTGTTTCACACTACACTTGTTATCTGACAATTTCATTGTTGAAAATTACACGCGTTAAAAATACAGAACTGTAAAACTACTGTTATTAAAAGTTACTATTACTGAAGGCATGATGCCACAATATGTTGATTTTCATGTATGAAAATTTTATTTTGCATGTCCCACATTTTGGAAGTTTGTTAGATGAAGCCAAGTCCAAATCAGGGGCTGAGAGGCACAGCTATAGAGAGAGAAAGATGAATCCAAGGATCCATGCTCTGTGATGCAAAGTACAAGAGCAGCTCAGAATAAAATGATCTAGTTGAAGATGTCCCTGCTCATTGCAGGGGGTTGGACTAGATGACCTTTAAAGGTCCCTTCAAACCCAAACCATTCTATTATTCTATGAAAATGCAAACTCACATACAGTTGGTTTTGTTATTTAGATAGGGATTAAATAAACTCATTTACAACCTTCCAAAAATTTATGACCCACACAAACAAACATATCCTGACTTAAGATGTCAAAACTCAGCTGAGAAACCTCTTTGAAACATAAGAAAGCTACAAACTTTGGGAGGTTATCTTTTCTTCTTTTCCCTCACAGGTACTAATATTTTTAGGAGAAGAGAATACATGCTGAAAGATTGTTTCTCTGCAAAAACATGACCTTTGAATACAGAGTGAAATTTCCAAAGGCAGAAAAGGCATCAAGGTGCCTGACTCTCAGTGAAAGTCAATAGGAACTGAGTGCCAGATTGTCATTTATGTTTTATTCTAATGAAAAGCAAGAGCTTACAGGTAGTCATGGAGCACCCTCAACCTTCAAACTGACTTCAATGAGGGCGGGAGAACAGTCTGATCAGGCTTTTAAGCTGTAACTGCCATCCCCAAAACAAACAAAAAAAGTAACAGCAGAAGTGTTGTGTACAATGCAAACTAATTACTTTCATGGGAAAATTAATTACTGTGACCCCATGCAGTAACAATGGTCACCTGATCAGAGGAACTCTGCCCTCCCCAAACTGGTCGAGCACACGAACAGTAAATTAAATTCTAGCTGCTGCAATATGTGAGCGACCTCCCACTCGCTAGAAACCATGCTACACCCGAGTGTCTGCAGTAAGTGCCACTGGGAGAGTACCAAAGCTCTATACTCACAGGAAAAAGCGTAATACTGAACTTGGTTTTCAATACTCACTGTCTCTCCCTGCAAGCAAGCAAAAGTGGTCAACATCAGACCTTTGTCACTCTTTTCTTTTTTCTGACATACTGTGAGCAAACCACAATGCCTAAGTTCATGCACTAACACAAGGCTGGCAGCGCCAGCTCTCAACTCCAGTCAATAGGCAGGCAGGCTACTCTAAAGTCCCCACACCAACCAATTTGAGATGCATGAGCTCCTGGCAGCAAAATAATTATTTCCACAGAGGTTCTTATTGTCTCCAGCACGCCATGAATTCTGTTCAAGTTCAATGTCAATTTATCACTCTACATTACTGGTGGCAGCTGACATCATGGGTGCAATTGTTAAAGAAAAGGGAAATTATTTCTGCCCTCGTACATTTAGATTCCCTCCCTCTCCAAATAAGCGCAGCGAAGGGAAAAAGCTTTGAGCAATCTGAAATCACAGAATGCCCCTTTCTATAAAAGCATTGCACTTGTCCAGCAAACCTCCCTATCTACCACCGCTGAATAATATCAGGTACTAGAGAGACCTGAAAGGGAATAGAGAGAGAGAAAGTATGACCTGCAAAAAGGTAGTATTTTTAGAGTACAATGTAGTTTTTTCCCCCCTCTAATATGCAACACTTTCTTTGGGCTTCGTACAGCAGGGTACTGAGCGTGCTGGCCTCTCTCTAGCAAAGCATCGCAGTATGTGCTACTTACTAATAATAAGCACAGCCAGCCTGGCACAAAATAAACTGCTGTGCTGAGGGGAGACCAAAGTGCCAGCACCTCACAGGCTGGAGGGCACCAGACAGGCGGGAGCCCACCAGCCTCCATGTCACGATCCTGATACGCTGCACGATACATCACTTCGCTTGCAAATATTTTTATTTTTTTTTAAATAAATGGGGTAGTAAGTTGGCTTAAAACTAGTGATATCCCCCCAAAAAACAAGGGACCGCTTACACAGGGTGTGTTACTCAGTGTCAGTACAAAAGTGTTTTACCTTCATCTACCATCAATCTTAAACTCTGAGTTAAAAAGCAACTCAAAAAGCCATCATTTCAACAGGAAAAAAAACCAACACTGTGAGAGACAGGACTTGTTTCAAATAACCATTCTAAAAGTTAGCATTACTATACTTTTTTCCAAAGGAATTAAGCAACTTTTAAATAAAAAAAGATGAAAGGAGTATCAGACAGGCGCTTCTTCATAGAGCCCAAAAATTCTGTACCCGCCCTTGAAATCTTGCAACCTGTTTGACAATATGGAAATCTTCCAAAATGGTTTAAGCATGCCCTGGCAGCACACAAGATGGAGGGGGGTTAAAAGTGACAAGCCTGAATTTTAATCACCGTTAAAAAGGAAAACAACAACATCTATTTAATTCAGTGTGCTGAAACCTGCAGTGCGTGTAGCACAACCCCACCAGCAAGCAGCTTCAGCTCAGTTGGTGGTGCCAACTCGTGCTATCATAGAATCATTAAGGCTGGAAAAGACCTCTAAGATCATCGAGTCCAACCGTCAACCCAACACCACCATGCCCACTAAACCATGGCCCTAAGCGCCTCATCTACACCTCTTTTAAATACCTCCAGATAGTGACTCAACCACTTCCCTGGGCAGCCTCTTCCAATGTTTAACCACTCTTTCAGTAAAGAAATTTTTCCTCACGTCCAATCTAAACCTCCCCTGGCACAACTTGAGGCCACTTCCTCTTGTCCTATCGCTTGTTACTTGGGAGAAGAGACCGACCCCCACCTCGCTACAACCTCCTTTCAGGTAGTTGTAGAGAGC
>NW_008824982.1:5419445-5447051 GCF_000699105.1 Pygoscelis adeliae
CCCCAAAACTGAGCCCTGGGGAACACCACTCATGACCGGCCGCCAACTGGATTGAACTCCATTCACCACAACTCTCTGGGCCCGGCCGTCCAGCCAGTTTTTTACCCAGTGCAGAGTACACCTGTCTAAGCCGTGAGCCGCCAGCTTCTCTGGGAGAATGCTGTGGGAGGCGGTGTCAAAGGCCTTACTGAAGTCCAGGTAGACCACATCCACAGCCTTTCCCTCATCCACTAGGTGGGTCACCCGGTCATAGAAGGAGATCAGGTTGGTCAAGCAGGACCTGCGTCTCATGAACCCGTGCTGGCTGGGCCTGATCCTCTGGTTGTCCCAAGTGTCTTCTCACTGGTGCCCACTGGCTGGACAAGAGGCCGTGGGCACCTACTGAAACACATGAAACAACTGAAGATAAGACAACTTTTTTACTGCATGAGTGGTCCAACACTGGAATAGGTTGCCCAGAGACGTTTTGGAAACCTGACAGGCTTACATGCCTGTTCACAGTATTATTAAAATTTGATCAAAGGATAAAAAGTTCTCTCGTTATCTTTCAATACCGGATAATGTCACGAATGGCACAGAAATTCCCTTCCGTTAGGAAATTAACATCCATGGTTTCAGAAACTACAAAGTTGCTTCATTATTGATTGCCTAAGCTAACTTTCTATGGCTTGAAGGCATTTTTTCCTCACCCACCCCCCCCCGTTCACTCTGGTCAGATTCTTAAGAAACAGCTTAGCCTGTAAGCAGCAAGTTTTAATAGCCTAACAGATGTCCACCCTAACTCTGTATTTAGAATTACTAGCCAAAACGCTAAATCCATAAGCACTTGAATGCTTGTCACTTTGAATCCTGAGCGATTCATCCTTCAAGGCAGCCTCTGACACCCCAAGCTGCCAAAACACTCCTCTGCCATCCTGCAATTCCCTCGTTTGCTGCATGTTTTCCAGCTTCTGATATTGGGACCGGGTCAGAGAGGCAGCAGCAGCAACAAAGTTGTAGTACAGTGCCCTGACACAGTCCTGAGCAAATCCTTCTGCTTACTGACAGGGCAGGGAATTTGCAGCACATGATTGTATGATCAGAAGCTCTACTGTAGTAGAAAGGGGAAGCAAAATCAATGTTTACAGGTCACTCATTCTGGCAACTGAGATATGCTTCGCATGCAACCCTAACAGTACCCTCCCCATATGAGTGTTTGCATTTAATCATTTAGATTTCCAATAACAAATTGAAAACCCAGAAATGTCCTCACTGGGCATCCAGCTATGCTGCTAAGGTTCACTGGCACAGTGGGAACTTACTGATCTGCCATTTGGGCTAATGAAGTAACTGAAATTAGTCACAGGTTGTCATTCTTGTGGTGGACCAGCACTGGAAAAAGAAAGCCCTCTTTGCCATGAGATTTCGAGTTACTTGGAAGCTCAGCAGCAGTGAGACTCAGAAAAACTGTGTCCTCTTCCACACCTGGATGACAGTACTGCCGTGGCAAGGTATCCTTCTGTCCGCACCCAGCAAGCGTAACTCCTGCTACACTCTTACCTTTGCCCTGTGTCCAGTCCATCTCCTCCTACCTGCTGTTGGATCTCTGTTCTTTCCCACTCCCCCACGTATCTTTGATTTCTCATTTTCATACAAACTTCCCAAAAACTTATCACCCCTGAGCAGCCATAGCCTGTTTCAGTCTTGCCACCATCCCCCCAAAAAACAGTTTCTTCTGGTCTTCTAGATCATGTCCTCCCTACATCTGAACTGGGAAACCTCTCCCTCTACACAGACTAAGTCCACAGTGAGTCCTAACGGAGATTGCAGAAGACAGGCAGGTCCTCCATCCTCCATTCAGATGCTTAAATCTAGCCCTAAGACAGCCCACGTAAGCCAGAGCTGTAACCACTGGGTGACTCCAGGTCAGCCCACAACTGGAGCACATCCAGTATAAACATAAACCAAAAAGACTCTGCTGAGAACGTTAACTGCAATTTCTCAGTGCCATGTAATTACACCAAATTCCTAAGTGTGAGAGTTTGACAGACGACACACACTGCACCTCTTCCCTTGGAGTTCAGGGTTTATATTCAAACTCTGGAGGTAACACTGGTTTTAAACAAAAACAAAAAAAAGGGGGGGGGGGGGGAAATCACTAGAATTTCTTAAGGCAAACAACATCCCCTTTCTCTGGTCATATTTTCAGAAATCATAAGTTTTGGCTTAAGCTTAGAAAATAAAATTGACCAGAAATATCCACTGTGCACCCTACCAAATACACCACCCTGGGGAAGGCACGCTTACCCCAGGGCAGCAACGAGCATCAGAAGACCGCACAAAGGGGGACAGTGCCAGGTCCCCATCACAGGCAGAGGTGTCAGCCCCCACCAACACCACACCTCCAGAGTCACTCCAGCGTACCTGCAGCCTCTCCCTCTCACACAGGCTCAGCTCGGTGGAAGCTCTGCCTGCTAAAAATAACCTTTATCTTCTCATTTTTCCCTGGTCATACTCTGCGCTAGTTATGGCAAACACAGCTCGAGATGAAGGAGCGGAGCTGAGGTCAAACAGTACAGGCATTCACTGGAAGAGTGTGGTGGGGACCTGAAGGACAGCTTTAAGGTCTGGGATTCTTATGCAAATGTGGTGGCAACATGAAAGATTCATCTGCATTTCTAAAAGTAAATAGCTAGTCCCTTATTATGACGGGGTTGCTACGTACTCCTCAGACCCAGACATGTAGGATTTTGCTTTGCTATCGAACAGCAAATTCATCCCTTTGTTGTTTTTCTTTTTAGTAGTTACAGAATTAGCCATAGGTACTAAGGCATATTAAAAACAAGAAATAAAATGAAATACAGACAAAATCAAAATACATATATGTTGTTGTAGTACTTATTCTTGAGGTAGTTAATAATGCCATTTCTCAGGTTACATAAAGAACCTGGGAAATATCCCATTCCCCACCAAATCAAGGCTTTTGCTCTATCAACTGAGTTTAGTCATAGTCAGGCCTAAAATTTGCAAAAAGACAACCGCATAACAAGGCAAATTTATGTCATAGAAAAGTTAATACGTAACTGCAAATTATGTTATGGAAGAATTTTACCTTGCAGATGAACATAAAATGAAAATACATCAGCACTCTGAGACTGCGAGTCGGGAAGATCTTATGAAAGAAAAGCAAAGACAAGTCAAGTCTTCAGACTGTTTGAGAACTAGCTGCTTTCTGAAGAATAAACTGTACCTCTACTACATACAGAAAAGAAAAACAGACAGAAATATAACGATGACTTGAAAAAGTTTATTTGAAAACTTGAGGCTTGATCTAATGTGGGACTGTTCTTACTGTTTTTAAAGCCAAGGCAATGCAAACGTCAGCCTGTAAAAAGATTACTCCACTGCAGAGAAAATGAGCTGAAACCGGATCTCCATTGATACTGACTTCAATGTCTCTCTCTCCATGTATATTTACACTGCATTTCTCCAGCTTTTTTCATCCAAATAAGGCTATAAAATACAAGAAGAAAAAGTAAAATATAGGATATACAGTAAATTCCCATAACTGCAAGATGTATAAATATGTACTCCTGCAAAATCTATTGCTTCTCCTTCTCACCACAGCCTTTGACAGAAAGTTGACGGGCATTTGAAATATGCATCGATGAAACATTTTGGTAGTAAAAGAAAAGGTCAAACCAAAGGAAACACTATGGGAACACATACTTAATATACCATTTTCACCTCTGGGTTAAAATAACGTGAGAGGTTCACAAGCAACTTGCATCAATGTAAATCAGCTTTGCATTGTGGTTTGTGCAACTCTTTACTGTGTATTTAGGGGGAAAAAACCCAATTATTTTTACCAGCTACTCCCTAAAGCACAGTTTAAGACAGTTCTGAGATTAAAGAAACTGAAGTCTTCTCAGATGCTATTAACAGGTTTTGGGTTTTTTTTAAACGTATAGGAAAAACCTCCAGCTGCACGGATGCCTTGATGGCTGGAAATGCAAGCATTCTTCTAAGCTGGATTGTGTGACAGCTGGCTACACCTATTTCTAACACTCGCCTCTAAGATAAAATGCAAATACAAAATTTCCCGATTACTTATGATCGTTAAAGAAACCATATAATTTTGGGCTTCAGTAGTCTATTGGCTTGGAGTCCTGGCCAAAATCCAGCTTCAGTAATTACTTTGCGATGCATCCTGTTGCCCTTAAGCTGCATTCAGCAATATTAACGTGTTTTCATTTTCCTCCCTATGGTTACAGAGAAAATGGTGTAAGTTTTGTATATGCGTGTCAGCAATCTCAAAAGCGAACTTCAGTGAAGTTCTACATGTACATGGAGACACCCTCCTCCAGAAACCTCTCCATCAAATCCATAAATTACAAACAACAAAATCTGGAGTAACCCCACTTCATATCAATGATTAAAAGTATAATCGGTCTTCCTTAATACAACAGAGGAACACAGGCTGGGAGACAGCTCTAGCTGCTACTGGTGGCCTCTGAATGCTCCCAGACGGACAGGGATTATATTTATCATCCAGATAAATGAAAAAATAAATAATTTTTCTCACCTGCAGTGATATAAGCTACATGCTTCAAATGCAGAACACATAATTTAGAATACCTCTGCATGCATTTTAAATGCACTGCAGTTATGGGAAATCTGCATCATGAAAGATGCAAAAGAAAGACCGATTGTTGACTGTTTTTTGTTTAGAAATTATTACTCTTCTTAAAACAGCTTGGTTTTGGTAAAGCAAAGAGAGACGTGTAGGAGTGAGAATAACAGGATTATAAGAAATTCATTAATTAAAAGGAGTGAAGTGTGAAAGCAAGCATGAAGACATGAGGTGGTCAAGAAGCATGCTAGAAAGGACCAGAGAACCTAGGGAGAAGTAGAAAGCCAGGCACAAAGGTAGGAAAAGAGCACGCAGAAAGCAGATGAAGACCGGGAGTTCACAAGACAGCCAGAAGGTACAACATATGAAAGAGACTGAACATGGTGCCCCACATTGCCTCCACCCAGCTGCTGAGCAGGGAGGACCCCCAGGGAAGGTTCTCCTCACCGACCGCTGGACAAGCAAAGGTACAACATTTGAAAGACAATCAGACTGAACATGGTGCCCCACATTGCTTCCACCATACTGCTGAGCAGGGAGGACCCCCAGGTAAGGTTCTCCTCACCGACCGCTGGACAAGCTTCTCTCTCAGCAGGTGGGTTTCTCTCTGACAAATTAAGAACCTAAGTGACCGATCCAGTCTTATTTATTAGCACCCTGACAAAAGGGCATCCAGCACTTGCACCTTGTCCTGGTTGGACCCTGGGTGCCGAATCGCTTCTTCCTACGCTGCAGTTACCATTGGAAGAACAAATCACACTGCACCTGATCCAAACCCCACTGAAGCTAAGGAAAAGGCTGCTGCTGATCCCTCTGGTGTTATGATCACAATGAACAAAATCTGAAAAGCGTAAGAAAAACAAGATACCGACTCAGACCCTGCCCCAGGCTCCCATCCGGGCGATGGGACCTGCGCCCCTTCCAGGCTGCCTGCCCCACAGCACTGGCCACATGTGCCGCTCCTGCGAGTCTCTTCAGGCGCTCCTGAAGCTGAGAGAGCTCTAAACTCTTACCATGCACAAAAAATAAGACATATAAAAGCCCTTTTAAATTCACCTTGCTTTGAAAGAGAACTGCAGGGCATTTTATAATTAGCTACTAACCCAGGGAGCCAACGCTGCTGTATATCTAGGCAAACAGATTTTTATGAAAAGGCCAACTATTCGGAAAAGGTATCAACTAGAATAAATCACCATTCCCCACTGGTGCAGGCTGATTATCCCAGTGCCTCAGGATTTGTAGCAGCCTGAACACCTGCATGAGCTACAGACCAACCAACCTCAGTGCCCAGTAACTTCAATGCTAAGTAACAGCATTCAGCATTATTTTGGCCCCAGCAAAGCAAGGCTTTGGAGAACTCACGGGACAAAGGAGTAGTGGGAGGATACTGGATAGGCAAAGAAACATCCAGTTCATAAGGTTTCTAGCAATACTGTATTTATTACTGATAGCTACTGCAATATGGCGAAAGCTTCCTGCACACATGGTCCTGGCTTAAAAAGCTCAAAGTCTATCTTCTCCGGTACAAAACACAAAATTAAACATAGGAAGAAACAATGAGGGGAAGACACAATTGTCCTCTCAGATTACAACTGGTTTTGACGTGGTCATCTATTGCATTTTAATAGCATCAAAACCACAGCAAATCATTTCTACCACTAAAAATTCCACAAAGATATACTTTTGTGTGTATAATATTTCTTAGAAGTATTATTTGCCTTTTATTCCTCTGTCAGCATGCACATCACTTCATCAGCCTCTCTCCGATTTCCTTTCCCTCTGGAAGAGAACGCTTCCTGCTTTGCCCTAGAAAATATGAAACCTTTGGAACAGAAAAGCTCATTTTTCCACTTCATCAGATGCTGCTGCTGTTCAAACTCATCTCAAGAAATACTGCCTGTGTTCGTGGTCTGCACACTCTCTCATTTTCCCGTGCCAAGAAATCAGCTATAAATGCCAGAGACAGAATTTCTTCCTGCTTCTGTCCAGTTCACGTGAAAGTCAGCTGGAAACTACCACTATGGTTGTTGTGGAAAATCACGTAGAAAGCAGTAAAAAAAGGGTGATGCCAACTTCAGTAAAAAGAATCTCTGTTCTACTATGTAGCCCTTCAAGATTTAAAAAAAAAAAAAAAAGAAAAGTAGCTGTAGTAAAGTTACTTTAAATTGCAAGTATAAATCAGATTACTAATCCAATATAACGCATAGCCCATCTGTGTCTAACATCAGAGGCTCTGGCCACTCAGTTATTTTACTGCTTTTCGCTGGGGATGCTGCCCACAACAGTTTCGCAGGCACTCGCCCACTGGTTTGCTCTATCTGTACCAGTACACGCCTGCTCACATCACAGCACCAAACTCTGGCTCCCACTATACGTACCGGGCACCGACGGCTCTCCTGAACAGCACTGGAGATGATGTTTTGTTTGCAGGAATTGGACCTCATACACCAGCAGTGAAGCCTGGCAGCAGATGACTCCCTAACTTTGACCCACCTGTTGATTCTCAAGTGCCAAAAATAAAAGACATGAAGAGCAGGGGGGGGAAGTTCAAAGCCACACCTTGTTGCCACTTGGACAGATGAGCCTGAGAAGGCACTTCAGAACATGTGCACGTGAAGTGCAGATGGAAGCAGCAGCCAGTTTCATCTTGTAAAACCTCCTCAGGGGAATGCTGATCCCCAAAATGATACACTGGATTATTTAGGCTTGCTTTGTGATCTTTACAGCACCCAAAACTTGTATGCAGGTACACAGAGATATGTTTAGTCATTTACTGAGTACATCCAGGTGTCTATAGTTCACTAGTTATTCCCTTCAGAGAAAAGTCTTTCTAATATATGACAACTTTCTTTTCAGTAAACTTTACATCATATGATCTGTATTCAGTGGACAAGAGCCAACAAGTAGGCCGAGTTACAGTCCTCCTTCTTGAAAACTGCAACTTTCTACTTAGGATACTTAAGACAACATAGAAATGGTCTGATCTGTCATGCCTCTTTCCTCAAAACACGCAACAAGGACCCCACATTAGAGGAGCAGCGAAACCAAGGGAATGTTCCAAAGCTGCTGGTATCAGCAAGCCTCTTCGGAGGCTAAATATATTCAATATTGATAAAGATAGAAGCTGCTGCTTTAAATATTCTGGTGGGTATGGTAACAACTATATTTTACAGCACCACTGTGCAAAATTTTAAATGAGGCTTTAAACTTGTTCACTAAATTTAATGTTTGGGTTCTTTAGCAGTTGTTGGTTTTGTGGGATTTTTTGTTGGTGGAGTTTTGGGGTTTTTTTGCCTCTAAGTCAAAGATTAAAGAAAATCCCATTTGTAAAACTGGAAAACTTGCATTGGGACGTAAAGAGAGTCCACAGAACTCAAGATTTCTCTAGATCTAAAGAGAGAATTCTTGCCAGCCCTGAAACACTTCTCAGGTTTTGCACAGACAGACAGACTCAAGGTTTTTTCTTTAGCTATCAACATTTGCAGCCTCTACAGTGTCAGAGAGCAGGAGACGCCACTTTCCCTCTACCGACTGACAGAATTAATTTGATCAACTTGACTTATCGATTGCATGTTTTATATTCTTCAGAGATTGTGCATATTCTTTTTTCTTGCAGGGACATCAAACTATTAGAAAATCTTCTGCTAAATGTATTTGGTGAGATAACAAACCCTTATTAGAATTAGCTATGTTATTGCAGCTAAAGACAAGGGAGGTCCTTCCTTTCCCAAATTTATGGTTTTATAATTGAGTATGTCAATTAAGATTTAACCAAGATTTAGCAGGCAGTAGCTGAGGGTAATTACTGCAAAGTCACTGAGGTAAAGATATGTGCCTTTATTGTTCTAGAAGCTAAACTGATTTTATTTAGCCATGTTATACAGCAAGCCACCTTCTTTATGCAACTTCGCTGCTTATTTGCAAGATACTAGACTTTACATTAGCAGGCCAGAGGATGGTACCGTCACACTATGGAAAATTTTATCTTCTTCATTGTTACAAAAACCCACCTTCTATTTGTCCATGGGAAATCCGAATGTATTTTCCTTTTCCGACTCTGATGCTGACATTTATGGTACCGCAATTCCAAGTTAGATTTCCCAAACTCCGGTCTTATTCCTGAAGACAGGAGCATATTTACATAGCTCTGAAACTCTTGGTAGGAGGCACATTTCTGAGGGTTCTAGATGATGCTCACAAAACACATTATTTTAAAGGCTTGATCCTTAAAAGTGACCCATGCTCTGCCTGAACTAAATGGGGTTTGAGAACGTGAAACATTTCCTAGGAAGAAGACGGCATCTCAATGGTTAGATGCCAGGCATCTATCAAACAACATATTGATATCAACGTGATGATATCAAATGGTGATGATGCATTAATATCATATTGACAACAAAGACAATTTGAGATACGGTGTTATGGTGTAATATGCATGCTCAGTACTACCTCTTCCCAACGTCAACAATTATTTTAACAGTGGAAGGCAAAAGCAGGAGGAAGACAACACTTTCTTCGTGCTCTGTTGGGTGGCTCCATGGCAGAGTTACATTATTGAAGTAGGAGATATATCTGTGTCTTATCAGAGGAACACCAGAAGTCTGGCGTGTTGCCAAACACAAGCTGTATTATAGGACATCTGTATGTGATTTGTGTTTTTTTAGAAGTGTAACACTCGGCCAAATTAGAGGAAGTTTTCATAAAGCAAGTAGATGGTGTCCCTCAGCCTCCACACCTACTCAGTGTTAAGGTCTCACTGAAAGCTCTAAAGGGTTCTGCTGACATGAAGCCTTCATTAAAGTTACAAGAATTATTAAATGACATAAGTCTAGTACTCACTGCTGCTTCTCCATAACACAGACACTCACCTAAAATTACTCCAAATTAATAGAAATTAAAGCTGAAGGAACACATTACGTATTAGCAACAAGGATTAGGTTTGACAGCTTTCCACAGCTATTCACTCATCAGTGTGAATGCTGCAGAACTTCCTTGGTGTTATACAGATGAGGATCTTTCCAATACTGTCTCCACATACGAGGCAAAACATGGGATTATTTTTGCAATTGTTCGGAGTGGTAAGATTGTATTAGCTATACAACACCCAGTATTATCAAACAGCATGGTAGCATGAAATATAGCAGAAGTACAGGGGCTGGGAGAAGGAAACTGATGGGTACTTAAAACACCATTTAGTTGATTTACCTATAGCATGAAGCACTGTCATTTAAAAATCTCTCATGGAGATGTCTCTTCTCCAAATAAATGTCTATACTGAGGAGATTATTTACTAAAAGGCTTTTAAATGCTGCCATTAAAAGCAACACATTAAAATCAATTAAAAGGTTTTCTAAAAACACCCGTCTTCTCTCTCGTTTCCTATGCTCTTGCCAGCATCATTCCACCCTTTCATACTCCTGCTAAAGCAAACAAGGTGTTTTTCCCCCTAATTCAAACAGCACAGTAGAGACCATATTCTAGCCATTACAACATGACATCAGAAACCTTGTTCTAAGCACCACTCAAGCGTTCCCAGATAGGTGTATGTGCTTTCATTTAACTTCAGTGCTCTCTTGTGTAGCAGATTTACCTTGTGTACATGTTGGGGAGAAGGCAGACTGAGTCTCAATCAGGTAGTGTTTATCAAGGATTTTTGATTCCCTCAAAAAGACAAAGAGCACAACCTATTAATTTAGGAGTGGAATCCATCCCACCTAACTTAAGCCATCAAAAACTACCTATCAGGCCACTTCTTCTCACTCTTCCATGAAGAAAAGGGAAAGGCAGAGGACAAGGACCCATTTTAAGACAAGACAAGACATACTCTGCGAGGGCCCATCTTCCTCCACTGAGCACGGAGAGAACATGCATTACCAAAGGCCCAGTCTAGAGACAGCCAACATCAGGCAAAACAAACCCCAATCTACATTATGATTAACAAACCATTCTTTATACATGGGTTCACTACCAAATTTAACCCTATGTCCACGAAACCTGGCAACACTTGATGATCACTGAAGTCTAGGAGCAAAAATTGCAGAAGTAGCATAAATTATTTAGGAGCCTAAACCCCATTTTGAAAAAGGCATAGTGCTGCGTAAGCTCTCACACAGAGAATACAGAAGAGTGCAAAAGCAGGATCTGTGACTTCCCCACAGGCCAGATTTAGTTTCTTAAATTTTAGAAATGCACATATATTTATTAAACATGTACCCAAACTCAGAGCTTAAAAGAATAAATAAATTTAAAAAAAAAAAAATCACACTGGCAATTTATCAGTGAAAATTATTCACTTTTTAGCACCTTCCAGCTTGCAGAAATAACTCAGGCTTCAGGTAGCAGAGCCTGCTTAGGTGAAAAATGTAACTTTTGCATCAAGAAGAAAGGACGGCCAGCTGATGGCTGCATCATGGTTGGCATCTTGAGATAGCCAAAAAGTGAGCATAAGTTTCCCCTCCTCTTTTTCCTTCTCTGCCTTCTTTTAGTTTGGCTAACCTTTGGGGAACTGAAGTTTTCCTCCTCCCTTCCAACAGGAAGATGTCTACTCTAAGCAGCAGCTCTATATCTACAACAACAAAAAAAATGGCTACAAGGAAAACTTCTCAAGCCTCTATCCATCAGCATCAGGATGCTGAAGGTCAAACTAAGCACCATGCTTTCAGGCTCTACAGCAGAGAAAAAAAAACAAGAAGAAAGGGAAGAAAAAAAAGAAGGTGCAAGCTCTGCATTATTTTTCGCTTAGCCCATGAAAAAGAAGCAGCCAGAGAATTCTCAAAGGAGCAAAATTTAAAATTCATTTAAAATCACAAACTATTTTAACAGTTCCACTTGTAAATCTCAGAAAATCATTATGTGCTCAGAGTTTGTGTGCTAATTTGAAAGACATGCAATCCCCCATTCATAGCCGAGCAGTTGCATTATCTGCTTTAGAAGAAAAATTCCACTCATTCACAGCCTTGGAGCGCGACTGGGGCTTCCATAAGAAATAATAATTAGAGTGGGGAAAGCGCTACCTCAAGCTGGTGCTACTCCGCTAACTCAATGGTATTTCACCCATTTATTCCAGTCATGATATTTGCTCTCAGGCCAGTAGGCAGAGAAATATGTACCTCACACTCAGTTTATTTATTGTTTGGCTACCAGGAGATAGCCAGGGGGGGCGGGGGGGAAGCCCACCACTTATTTTGTTTGTTTTTTTATCTTTCAAAGCAGCCTACAAAGTGCTGTTTCACCTCCCCACGCAGCAGGTCTCCGCTGCGTTTCTACTTCCAAATGCTCACAGTTCTATGGAAAAGTCATCTGGGCCCTGAGTTCATGCAACATTTTGTGGAGATATGTTATTTTAACACAAGAGATTTAAAACCACAGAGCGGGTCCCAAGAAGCAGCTTCCCAGCAGCTCGGATTAAGCGACAGAGGGCTCGGGCGGCAGAATTTGGTGGCGGCCAGCCTGTTGCGGAGGCCTGGATGCACTCGCACAAAGGCATCATCATTCTTTCAGGCTTGGGTTTTATCAATGAACTGAGCGGATTCCAGGCGCTGTTCCCCCGTTGCCTAGCGGAGGGACACTCATTGAGGCTTTAATCACAGTTTAGGTGCCACAAAGGAGGGGACCAGAAGACTGCACCGCACAAAGCAGCCCAGCAGCACATCAAAGAAGCAGGAGCTATAGCTGTGCCTGGTTTCATGTACGCTCTCCCACCCAGCGGCAGCCGCCAAGGACGGTGCTGCTCTCCTCCCCATCATGGGAAACCCCCGCAGGGGGAGACCAGCCGTGGTCTGGGATGCTGCTCTCATCCCCGTCGCTGCTCAGAGGGGAAGGGCATAGGGGGCTTTGCGGGGGGACAACCAGAGCCCGCTGCTCAGGGTCTCGTACCTGCCCAAGCACAGGGACGATGCCTGTGACAAATTGTACCTCTGCACCAAGGGAAACAGTTGGAAAGTGGCACACCATAGTGATATAACAAGCCTCAGGTCTGAATGTAAATACTTCATCCCTTTCTTTAACAACTCTGAAATTGCAGCTTTGACAAAGAGCTCAAAAAAAAAAATCACGGATATTTTAGATCATCTGTGCCTCCCTCTTCCTCCCAGGAAAACGATTTCCTCCACACAGGTTTGGAAGGGCTTTCTGTGGTTTACTTTGGATGATATCTCTTTTTACATGAAAGATTAGTCCACATTCAAGTAGATATCTCCGTCGAGTCCTATTTCCTATTACCCAGCTTTTGTAGCTATCCCATTAGTCCTAATTATGTCTTTTTGAGATGTCCCAGTTGCCTTCTGCTACAGCACAGAACATAAGCAAGACTTTCAGATTTTGTCCCTTAAAAATAAAAATGAGTAGCACATACAGGTTAGCTAGTACATGTTCTTTCATATCCTTCAGCCTTCCTACCCCAAAATGAATATAACCTTGTTCAGCCTGGAGAAGCAAAGGCTCCGGGGACACCTTATTGCAGCTTTTCAATACTTAAAGGGGGCTTATAAGAAAGATGGAGAGAGACTTTTTACCAAGGCCTGTGGTGACAGGACAAGGGTCAACGGTTTTAAACTGAAAGAGGGCAGATTTAGATTGGACATAAGGAAGAAATTCTTTACAATGAGGGTGGTGAGACACTGGACTGGGTTGCCCAGAGAAGTTGTGGATGCCCCATCATTGGAAGTATTCAAGGTCAGACTGGTCAGTGTTTTAAGGAACCTGATCTAGCTGAAGATGTCCCTGCCCATGGCAGGGGGGTTGGACTAGATGATCTTTAAAGGTCCCTTCCAGCCCAAACCATTCTGTGGTTCTGTGTGTGGTTCTTTTCTAAGAGCACGTTGCAAGACAACACAGAGCTAGGACTTCACAGAGAAAGATTATATCAAAAACTTCTAGCAAAGACAGCAAGGAAGAAATATGATGAAAGACTAGGGAGCTTTTTGGGGCTAAATCAATCTTTGCATACTGGAGGGTGCAGATCTCTTTCAGTTCATTTTGGGGCCAATTTTTATCCTAAATCAGCCAGCAAAATTCAACTCAACACATGGAGAAGTAATATTTTTTTTTAGGAAGTTAATAAATCTCGTATTAAGCTTATTGCTATAGTCCAGGATGAACAGGCAGGTTTTGTGTTGAAGTTGGTAGGTTTTCATGAGTATGCCATGCTGCCCTACACAGCTACCAAAACACTTGAGAATTATATTCTTTCTGATTCCTTTACCTCCTTCAGGCACCACACAAGATGTGATTGCCAATTTTTCCTACTTCTGTAGGGCCAAACTCTACAAGCTTTACAAGAAAATACCTGTTTTTCTAACACACACTCCACACTGATCTTTATTTTCTATATGCTGAAGACAATCTTTTTCAAATACTTAAGACTGAAATTTCAGGTTCATTAACTGCAGTTAACGTTAGTTTGTCAACAGTTGTCTCTTTGTCCAAGTAACACTGTTTGCTGTAGATTTCTGTACCCTGAAATCTGAATTTCAATCTCTTTTGCTTGTCTGAGCTTATGGATGCATATATTAGGCTATCATATCATGGCCAGACCAGTGCATTTGTAGAGGGCTATTCTGCCTCTGTCAGGAGAGAAATTTGTGTTCCAGTGCCCAAGCAGTAAAGATAACAGTGCCTTGGAGACACAGAACTGAGATATGGAACAGAAGTTCCCTCAAGTTAAGGAGGATGCGGCCATGTGTCAAGGGATGCAAGCTGCAAAGTAGGCGAAGAAATATACTTGCAGACACATTTGGATCTGATGCTGGACAAAAACCTTCTGCACAGGTTTGTTATTACTGTTTCCAGGTCAACTTTAAGATGTAAAAGCTCTAGAAGTACTATGTTCATAATATACTTGAATAACTCTCAATTTTACCTCTATTAAAAAGGTACAGTCTATTTAAAACTATGTCGGAGGCCATTCTTACCGTGACAAGCAATTCCAACGGTAAGAAAACTGAAGAAAGGCAATGAAGCTGTCAGCAGAATGGCTTTTCCCATTTTTTGGATTGAAGCATGTGCGTTTATGTGGTCAGTTAAAGCAGTGAAGTATTTCAGATGCAATCCTAGAATACCTACCGGGCTGAGCTCAATATTAATTTAAAAAGCCATAACAGTCAAAGGATAATTGTATATAATCAGGCCATGCAAGTAAATGAGGAGGCAGCTTATTTACAGAGACTATTCTGTTGGCAAGAAAGCAAGCGTTACCAAAATGAAACTAATAGAGAACTCAGTGCCAATATTATACATAATTCAACTCATCCCAATTACATTGCCCTTTTATGTTTTCTTGAGCTGCAGCAAGAGATGGAAGAGACTCCTCCATGTCTGTGCCATGGCCTTTATAGCCTCTTAACTCTCCTTCACTGTGGCTGCTCCTCTCCCTTGCCAGCCTGCATTTACAATAAAAATTAGAAGCATTTATAAATATCTTCCCTGTTTTTTCATTAAACAGTGCAAGTCTCCTGATGTAGGGCTAGTGTTTGCATCCAAGGGGGAAAACCAGACGCAAACCAGGGAAATGCCTTGCTCAAGAGGCAGGGACTGCATGTCAGAACATGGGTTAAAACTAAAGAGGCTTTGTTCTATGTTCATACCGCTACATTGTAATTATCCCACTACGCATTAATCTTGGCAGCTAAAAATAACATAACAAGGATATACATGAAATCAGTTAAAACTGCTCTTCCACTAGAAAGGATGCTGTGCCTCCCGTGATTTTCTCTGCGTCTGGAAGATCCATAGCCCTGAGAGCAAGATACCAGAACAGCAACTCAAAACCCTGCACGTGGTAACAGAGAACCTGCTGCCACGAAGACATCATTTCCAATCCAATAGGTATTGTCACACTGAACAATCTCAATCACAGAAATCATATTTAATGTCTGATTAAAAATAAATACAAACTTACATGTTGCTTTTGTGAGACATGCTAAACAGTTAGATTAAAGTCAGGGGAAAATAGACCCAGCTTACTTCTGCTCCTCAAAGCCCCTTCAAGTGTGCACATATTTAAGCAGAGCCAAATACCTCCATGAGAGCCCGAAGATGTCAGGGGAGAGGATACAGGCTAGCAATTCCTCCCAGCAGGCACCAAAAAGCAGCTATGCTATTTCAGTCTTAAAACCCCGAACCACTTTCCTCAAGAGCCCTGAGCATTTGACCCTTGCCTAAGAATATCTTCTCCCTGGGAAGAGCAAGAAGAGGAGGCAGCCAAGCTGGGGAGAAGAAAGAGGGGGAAGCTGCAGGTGGTGCAGTGAAGGGAACAGCAGCCACACAGGGAACAAAGGAAAAGGGACAACTGACTAATGCTTCACAAAAACAGAGCACTAAAAAGACAAAAAGTAAACTAAAAATAGTTTCTCAGCGTTGGCCCCGGGGCAGGTGGAACAGGCACAACGCTGCAGGGCTCGGTGCAAAAGCCATCCCATGGGAGTGGTGCAGGGTCACGGCCAGCAGCAGCTCCTGCAGTGCACTGTGGTGGCTCCTGTCAACTGTCTGGTGGCCCACAGGCGGCAGAGATCCAGGGCTTTTAGCAGGGAAAACTCAAGGATGGACCACTTTCTCATGAGACAGATCTCTCTTCCCACCCCACCAGCCCTGCTGTTCACCCCCATCCCTGGCACAGCTCAGCTTCGGCAGGTGGGAAACTGTAAGAGCAAGCAGCTGCCAGCTCACTGACACCACACCAGAGCACTGCTTTATCTTACCAGTTTATTTTCTCCTCTCTCTCTCTCTCTCCCTTATACCTTTCTAAAAATAGGACAGGGATCTCTCAGCTCCATCACATTCAACAGGCAAGTCCCTCACAAAGTAGCTTGCTTGTGTAAGAAATGCAAGCGAGGTCTTCCTCCCCAGAGACACCAGTTTGAAGGAGTCCATACACCAACACCAGGCCCCAAGGCTGCCAGGACGTGCGAGGGCACACCGCTTGGCCTTTGCAGCTTCCCATCTTCTGAGTCAGCCCTCCATGTCTGTGCAGCTTTCCACCAGAGAGAGCTTACAGCGACAGTCCTGCTGGCTGTGCTGCTGTGAAAGCTGCTGGGAGTTACCAGGCTGGAGAGGACAGGATGGTATCTGCCGCTCTCAAACAAGAGCGAGTTTCTTTGCCTCGGCTGGCAATGCAAGAAGCTGTTATATGTCATTCTGCTGTGCTTCAAAATATAATAACTGAAGAGAGCCGTCTCAGCTTTCTGCTATCGCGTTAGGGTATCTCCTCCTGGCCTCCACCAGCCTCTCTGTAGGCAGTTCCACTGGGACCTGGGGGAGTTTCACCTAAGAAAAGCCCTGGGAACCTGGGCCACCGTTTCCACAGAGGGGAGTCCTGGCGCTGCAACAGATGGAGAAGGATGAAAGGAAGTTTTCAGGACTTCTGCAAGAAGAATACAGGATGACCGCTGAGTATGATGCACTGCATAACAACAGAACCTGTATAATCACACCGACATATTCAAGACAAGCACTGCTCACATATGCAGGGCTGCCTGGAATATTTTCAGTGAAGTAAAAATACCATCATAGTAGTATATTGCATTAAGGGGGGGGGGGGGGGGGGGGGGGGAAAACCTTGTATTGGGGAAAAAAAAAATACTGGCTTCAACAAAGTTTCCTGGGAAAAACAGGGCAAGAGGCTACAGTCTGGTAGTTCTGGCAGCAGCATGGATGTGGGCATACCCAGTTCAAATCCTTGTTCTGCCGGATCATCAGAATCGTTGTGGATGAAGAGCAAAGACAAGTACAGCAGGAACTGAAACCCACTCTATCTCCCATCCCCTGCAAGCCTTCTCAATCTGGATGCCAAGACAGGGCTCCGACTGTAAAGGCAAGACAAGGCCAGAGGATGTGTGGCCCGTACTGTAGAGAGATGTACCATCTCTGACTAGTACCTCCAGGACTATTAGCAAGGAGAACAGGTACGACCCCAAAAACGCCATCTGCCTCAGGGCCCTTCATGAGCCTCTGCTGACCAGGAACAACACAGACCTGGGAAAGGGATTTCCACAGGCTCTGTGAAAAGGGAGGGAGGAAGGGAGGGAGGGGAAGGCTCTTTATTTAACTGGTTCTTATTCTTCCACACAGGAAAGCTGATCCTGGGGGATACAAACTGAATAAACAAGACCTTAGCCTGCAGTCCTTGAACAGCAATCTTGCACTTTCAGTTTTAAGAAGTAAGGGGGAGAGGTAATGGCTGCAAAGCCATACATTGTGGGTTGGGTCCATTTTGATTACTTCTCCTCTAACTGCTCCAGTTTTACCAGTTCTGAAAGATCATACTGATTTGCCACATGTAAGATGAAACAGGACTATTTCTTCGGCCACAGTTTAATTATCAGCAGTAAGTAGCACCTTGATGCTCCTCAAGTATTGAAATATCAAAAATAATAGAGCAAGCCAATATTATGTTCCTATAGTCCTGTAAATTGTATATTTCTGTGTCTGTGAATAGTGGGACTAAACTAATCACCCAAAACCAGGATACATATATAGCATGCACTGAGCGTGCACAGCTATTAATGTTACTGATAATCAAAGTTACCTAATCCGTTTTATCACAACGTTTGACTCTGATCTGGCATAGCAAAGAACACCAACATCTTACTCGCTATCTCCAGTAAAAGTAATTGCAAGTTTCCACACACATGTTATGTATACGAATGTGTATGTATCAAGGTGACATTCATTAAAGAAAGAGATTGTATTCATTAAAAAAAAGAGACACTCTCCCATTACTTATGCAAACAGACAGATATACAGTCTTGCTGTAGCTGGTTTTCATTTCCGTCATGGTTACACAAATTGATACAAACATCACAGTAATTCCCAGTTGTTCTTTTTACAGCACAAAGAAAAGCCAATCACATACACATTGCCTGGTGTAAACCTTCCAATAACTAAAAAAATCCATGCGCACCTTTCAAAGACTATGCTTGTTACATTTCCCGGGCACGCACAACCTGCTGGTTGCATGAAGATTACATGCACAGAGCTGGTAGACACATGTCTATTTCACAGTTTTTCTTCATAAAAGTTCCCTGTGTCTCAGCAAGCCCAGGAAGGTGAAAGCCAGTCCAACAGCATATACCAAGTTACTCTAGTTTTTTTCACGAGTAGGAAGGAAAAAAAAACTAAACCCCTCCATCCCATCTTTTGGGGTAAAATCAAATAGAAAGGTGCCTAAGGAGCAGCTTTAACTAGTGTTCTGGGCAACTTACAGGGATTTGTAGTCAACACCAGTCCTTAAAAGCAGTGATTAATTGCTATGGCAACCAGGGCATCACACCACATGCACTTGGGCTGGGATACAGGGACTGCAGTGTGCCCTCTTACCCACACACGCATCTCAAAAGGGTAACCGGCTCCTCGAGGGGCCGCATTGTTTGGGTGCAATTAATCCTTTATAATAGACCCTCTTCATTGGGGATAGGAGACTCTGCCCATACTCCACTTTTCTTTACAGGAAATCTTGCAACTTTGGTGCTGCTGTGGCTTTGGAGGGCGCCTGCATGTAGTGGGAGAAAGAGGAAAGGGGAAACGTTGGACATGTATGGAAAACAAAACTGGGGGTACCATGTATTTTGGGATCCAGGTAGGAATCCATCTTAAGAGCTGATGTACCACTTTTTCCTTTGCTGCTGTTGTATTTTCTCCACTCATTTCATGGTTCTTTCCTAAAAAACAGGTTTCCCTCCCTCTTTCAATACATCACCATCACTGCGTTTATAAGAACAGCCAACGTGTTATGCTATATCCACGTGTGCAAGCTAGTTCATTGCAAGCCACATGGCAATCTCTGCCTACCTGAAATCACAGCAGAGCTATAATCATCACCAACACCCAAGAGGCAAAGAAACAGGTCCTTTCTCCTTCCCTGATAATTTATTTCTATGCCACAGAAGCATACTTAGACACAGAGAGACAAAATGAGATGGAGATTTTTGCTGCATTCCATCTCTCCATTCCCAACAACTGGGATTCAAACACTGGCAGAATTTACCTGGAAGCTCCTTCCCTGGCTTCCTCCTCACTCATTTTGGTATCAAACCATGAACTGCTGTATATGTAGCACTGTAGGATTGTATTTATTCACAAGCTGTTAAAGTTTTAACTGAGAGCAGGAGTGCAGCAATACTAATGGTTTCAGCTTCCCCAGAACAAGACCAGCCCCAGCAAACAATCCGAGTTTGTGTTGGACAGTAATCTGGGGGATACAGGGGAACCAAGAACCAGAAGAATTCCTGCATTAGGCATAAACCAGAAAAAGGAAGACACCACAGCTGTCCCACGGCCAAACTTGCTGTCAATACTGTCACCAAAAAAAATACTGATGTTAACACCCAGATCTGTAAGCAATGGCACATTCAGTTCTTCATATGAGCAGAAACACAGATCTCTGACCTGAACCACAAAAGTGAAACCTACCAAAATTCCACTTCAGGGATCAGAAAGTGGTCATCCACCACCGCTCATAAAAATAACTGACCAAGAAACTCAAGCACAACCTCGTATTTGCTAAAAGTTGGATAAACTGCAATGTTTCTTTTTTTTTTTTTTTAAAGAGAAAAATCACAACCCAAAGAAGCTTTAGGCCCTGATCCAGAATTTCTGTTATCACTTCTACCTTTTTTCAATAGGATCACAATGAAGAACTGAACAATGGGAGATGTTCTCTGCCTGGATTTGTTAATCCCTTATTTGTCTTCAGGAACAGTATACAACTATACTGTTTTATGCTTATTGTCTTCTACAACACCTGTTTTCCTCCTTACCTCTGTCTGCCTGTGCTTTTGATGCTCCAAGTCCAACAGCTTTACCTGCTGCAGGAGAGGAGAAGGTGGTGTGAAGCAATATAGATGGACTGTGCAACACCTTTCCACCACAGTACTGGCAAGTGACTGTATAACGGCATGCTAGGAGGATACAAGATCGGTTCAGGAAGCAGGACTAAAAGAAACACTCCCAGAAAACTGTTTTTCTATGTCAGTGCAATCTGCCTACCCAGAAAGGCCTCTGGTGGGACTACTCCCAAGGTGATCAAATTGGTGGATGCTTTGCTCTTAAGAAATTCTTTCAGTAACTGAAACCATGGGATTGCTCATCAGAGCGCTCCCTCAAAGGCATGACTTTTGGGAAAGAAACTGCATGGCTGCTGGCTCTAGGGAGTAACAGAAGAGACAAAGAGAGGCCAGGGAATGGCAATAGGCCTCCAAGGTCACATCAGCCAAATAAAAAGAGCTATTCACAGGGCACCGTATACGGGAAGGCTGTAATACAGTGCATTGCCATCACAGAAAGAGGGACAAACCAGTTCAGCAGCCACTGATCAATTGCTATTTTTCTAATCATCAGCAGCAGAGAAGTTACTGCACACCTTGCCAGAGAGGCAGAAGTGAGTCATAAAGCCCACAGTGGCACTGCCACAAACTAGATATAATGATTTTAGATCTGCTGAACATGGACGTCTATTTCAGTTACTGTGAAAAAACAGTATCACAGATAAGGCTCCCATTCCATCTTCTAGCAACAGGGAAACACATAGCATGCTTATATTAAGGTTTTGCACAAATACCCATCCTCACTGAACTCAGCCCTGCCTAAAAATAAATAAATAAAAGGTATAACAAGGAGGACCATTGTCCATTTAGGGCTGCATCACACCTCTAACAGCACAGCATACAGCAAGTACTTACAGGCCTAACAGGACATATTTTTTCCCCCAGCTCCACCCAGACTCATGCTACCAGTTATCAGACCTTCATCTTTGTCCTCTCTGGGTACAATCATATCACTTCCCCCCTATTTGAGTGAGGAATTGGCTACAGCTGACTGTTTACCAACTGCTGATACCCACCAAGTCTCACCTGGGGTCATCACTACTCTTCCCAGGAACATCAGCGCTAGGGCTTGTAACAAGGGAGAAGGCAGGACAGCATGGGCAGCAGGAAGCTAAAGACTCTGGCAACAAGCAGTTAGCTCAGGCACGGTATTATAATACAGATGAGCCAAATAAAAAGCTTGTGACCATAGAAAGAGATACTTTCCCTTCCTTCTTTCCAGTTTCTTTTACCTCCAATCTCTACTTTCCCCATCTTCTCTGCCCCGGCTCCTCCCTGTTCTCCTGCTCACCGGTTCCCTCCTTTCACCAGTCCAGGCACTAGTCTAATCAAAAGTTAGCTAAAGACCCAGCAACAACAACAACCGTTTTCAGCCAGGTTAATTCTCTGCTATTTTAGTGAGCTGACTGTGAGATGTGACAGGAACCAGATCTGGCTTAGCAAAAGCAGAAGGAGCGATTTGGCCAGGAGCAGGGAAGAGACAGAAGTGAGACCTCCTTTTGGCAGTTCGTGAAACTGTGACTTAAGAACAAACTCATTCCTCAGCCTTAGCTCATGTTTACGTTATCCAGTCCTGTGAAATGGCTGAGAGGGTGAATCTTCGCATCTGGTAACCCACTACCCTCTCCTAACAACTTCTAGGTATTAGTTCAGGAGTGGCTGATTAGGAAATTATTTCCTCCCCCCACCACTACCTTTTTTTTTTCCTACAGTCTCCTATTAAACCAAATCAATACATGTGTGTGCATGTGCATTGTTCACATAGTGCCATATATTCACGTCGTAAGTATCCCTAATAACAGTGTCAAGATGCAAATCTCAGAAATTATTACAGGCTCATCTCTAGCACATCTTTAGCTCCCTCCCCCTTGTTAGCAGAGTTTCACACACAGCGTGGTGAGCTTCAGCCAGGATCAGCTCTTCACCAAATGATCTCTCTTATGCTATCATACACATGCCTCCAATGAAATCAGTGTAACATGTCTTAGGAGGCAGGAAAGAAGGTTAGCTCACTAACTCCTGTCACACCTTCAAACCCCTGTGATGGCAACGTCTTCTGTGTTTGGGTAACACGGTTTACGGCACCATCTTCAGAGTCAGAAGAGCTTCAGCAACCCCAGCCTCACTTTCTCTCCAGACACTTGTTCTCATCCCTGTGCCAGCCTCTTCACCATGCTAGTCCATATGTTTGTAGCCACATGATGAACTACACTGGAGAGATGATCCACTCAGAAAAACAAACCAACAACAACAGAAACTTTTTTCCATTTTCTTCCCCATCTAGATCAAGCCAGCAACGTGGCTCTCCATGCCACAGCGCAAACAGCTCCACCAGCACAACAAAGGGGGAAGAGGCTGGGGACGGGGACAAGAGTAAGAACGAGCAGCTGGGAGTAGAGCAAGAAGCTCTTCTGCCACCTGCCAGAGCCCCCCTCTGCAGTTCCAGCCTCATCTGACACTGGTTTCAGTGCCAGACCGCTGCAGCTGCTCTCGGGAAACCTCCCCTTGTATTCTGACAGTAGGTAAAGTTAGAGACCTTTGAAAAGATGCCACCCCCTCGTCTCCCAAAGCCCACACGTACTGCGCACATTAGTAATTTTGTTTCCTGGCAAATGTTTGGCCATAAAGTTTCAGAGAAGCACTACAGTAACTGCAGACCAGATGCTTCTGAGTACTACACTGTATTTTATAGCGCTGTATAGCATTTTACAAGCATTAACTAATCAACAACTCTTCCAGGTAGTTAAGTTTAATTATCCCCATTTTACAGGTGCTGAACCAGACCCAGGGAGGTTCAGAGATTTGCCCAAGGCTGAAACAACTATTGGTGTCCAACCCTGGACTGTAAAGCCGGTGCTACTGCAAGTAACTTCTCCTGGAGCCTCTCACTGCAGCAGCAGCAGCAGCAGAGTTCCCTTCATCTCCTGCTGCAATACCAAGCTTCTCCTGAAAACAAAACAGGCAAAAGCCCACCCCTCCCTGTCCTTCATTGCAATGGGTTGGTCGAGCTGCTTTTTGTCCACCAGCTCTCCCGTAACTTAGTCAAGCACAGTCAAGATAACACAAATCATCATGCTCTGGCTTTGGTCCCAAACCCCACGACTGAATCAGGCAGGCAGTATTCACAGGGCATCTCCCCATCTTTCTAATTTCGATGCCCACTTCTGCATCGTACTTATACATGATGTTTTTGGGGGTGGTTTTTTTCCCCTCAGTTTCCCTTTATCAGCTGACTAGTCTTTTTGTGCACGCTGTTGTTTGTTTATCAGGCTTGAGCTTTTACTACCCAGCAACTGTAGTGGTGCACAGGTGGCAGCTACAGTAGCAACAGTAAGTCCAGACCAAAAAGTGGTGAGATGAGCAGTATACTGAGTGAATACAGCAACTTTTACTAGAAAACAACAAAGAAAGGCTGGCTGGAGAAGAGTTAGTTTTAAGGAGCTTCACCTTACAGACCACTGGATGAAACGTTATCTCTGTGCACCTGCAGCTGCTGGAGATTTCTCCACAGAAACTTTTGGTGAGCTGCTTTGGATTGGATTTAAAGTCTGGGCTGAGTTCATCCGGTCTGTGTAGTTCTCTTTCCAAGAATTACAGAATATTTCTGGTCCATCCAAAGGAAGGAAAGATGGCATCTCCAAGCACCACTGGTGCTGCGATGGGAACAGAAATGCCTCTGTTAGGACTGCCTGAAGACTGATCTCTCCCTACCATCAGTGCTCTCTACCAGTCTTGAACTGGCAGCGTGGGCAGAGGTGATCAAACAGCTTTCCTCCCCTGGTACTTGCTCTGGCCGCCGCCCCCCTCACTTCCCACCACGAGCCTTCAGCAGGTCCTGTCTGATGCTCGTGCTCTGGAAGCAAGCGAACAAGCCCCACCTCAGTTACTCATTTCGGCTGGTCTTTGCTACTGCTCCTCAGATGAACACTGCTGCTTCTGAAAGATAAACGCACACATGGCCGCTGCTCAGAGAAAAACATGCAAACATACTACATTTGGCAGGCAACGTAGCTGTAAGTTACATTTGTACCTTTGTTCCGTCTCCTGCTTTGGGCCTGCCATGCGGAATGGCAGCCAAAACGCGTCTCAAAGATTAGGTCTGGTCTCAGAGCCCTAACCTTGCAAACACCTAAGTTGCCAACTAATCTTAATGACTAGAGTATGGTCATGACTCGTTTGATGCTTGATGCATGGTATTTTGCTACAACAGAGCCCACATACATGGAAAAAAGATAATCATTAAAGGACAAAGAAGAAAGACAAATTTAAAATTGTCAGAGTGTATGCTTCAAAATAAATTGCAGCTAAATACTCTCAAGTGTAACAGTATTTTGGATGTTAGTAAGACCATTCATAAATGAGAAAAGAAATTGGTATTGATTCTGTGGGCTCATGTCTCAATACATCTATAGGTTGTAAAAGTGTAGGAATAAATCTAATAAATTAATCTAGCTGAGTAATAATAAGTTCCATTAACACAGTAATACCTACCAAATCAATATGTATGAACAATTTCAGACATCAAATTTAACAGAAATCCTTCTACAAGTTAGAATGTGCTAGAATTTATTTATTTATAACAGGATGTTAAATTCGAGTAACTTTTGTAGTTCATCTTAAAAAGATCTCGCATGCTTACACAGACATACAGCCCTTTTTTCAAGTGAATTATTAGGGAATTATTTGGTGTCTTAAACTCGGGTAACCTCTTTAGAGCAGGAGAAATTCTGAATCCCAGAGATTTTCTTGGTTAATATAGATGCAACAAACTCCTACACTTCAGGCAAGCCTCCAACCACCGAGTGGCACTGCCTCTCACCCTGACCACTCTGCCTCACTCCTTGAGAGCATTCTGCTGCTGAACAGTTGTTCTGGTAAGATGTCACCTTTTTGTTTAAATGAGAGAAAACCTGGGATTTTCCTTTTCAATGCCAGTAAGCGGTGCCTTCATACATGTACTACAGCCATCATACCACCTTGCTCCTGTGCTTCTAGATTAAGTCCTCCAAATGTCCTAGACTCTACTGAATCTCTTCAAAGTCATGATTCCCCCTGCTGCAAACTGGACCTGAAAAAACACTGAAGTACACTGTCAAGAAAATGCTGGTGAGTGAGCAAAGCAGCTTTGGTGGAACCTGAAGAGGAGGTAACACAGCAAGGTCTCCAGGGCTACACGCAGGTGTTGTCCACTCTGGGAGGAACTGGACCACACTTCTGCAAACGGTGATCTCTAAATTCCAGAAAAACAGTTGTTTTTGAGCATCCCCCTCAGCACACCAGGCACCCAACAGCAGGGATCAGGTATCCAAAATCTGACTGGAAGTTACCTGTGCATATCAGGTAGGTCACACAGGAAAAGGAGGCACTTCAGTCTGACCATTACATATATTTATTTGGGTGCTGGCTTTTTCCCCACCATGTTAGATGAAGCTTGGAAACTTCTTCTGCCTGACGGTACTTACTCCTGATACCCAGCCCGATGAAAATTATATCTACAATATTAAAGTTTTATTTCCTTCAAGTATCAAATCCCATACCCATTAAAATATTTTCCAGCTCCCTGCTCAACTCTTCCCAATCTACTTGCTATTTGCTGTCCTTCTTCACTTTCAATCTATCCAGGACGGTCCCTGCAGACCTCAATATACTGGCAGCAGGGAGTTAAAAAACCATAATCAAAAGCATTTCATGTCTGTAGCAGCAGCAGAGAGAGAAAAGGAAAGGAGCAACAGGAAAGAAACACTTGCTCAGTTTCATTACGGCGCTCAGCTTCTAGTAAGAAGAGATTGCAGAAGGTAAATGGCCCAAATCAGGCTGCAGAAGCCACTGAAAACACAGAGCTATTTAAACTCCATAAAATATCTGAGCTTAGAATAATCACAAGGTAATTAATTTAATTTTATTATGTATTTTCCAGCATTTGTCTCATCATCACAGGGAGAAAAAAAGCAAAGATCCACGCAGAAGAACATTGCACCCTGGGATAGCCACAGAGGAACCTGAGTAGGCAAAGATCCAAATCTTTGTAAAAAACAGAAAACATAGGATAGAGTACAGCTTTTGCCTTTTTTGCCCCCCCTTGGAGCATTAGGCGCCTACCTAAGGGGGCCAGTGACTCACTTCAGGCCTCCCCTGTCTGCGATTCACAGTCTTGAAGAGTTAGACATCTACCTCCTCTCTTCAAAAAAAGGCAGAGAGAAGTCCCCCCACTTCTACTTTGTAGCCACCACTCTCATTCAGCCCATCCCCCTCAAACTCCTCCTTCGGCTGAAAGGGTCTGAGCTAGCAGCCCCAAGGCTACATTAAGGATCAGGATTTTAGTTATTAGGCTGGAGAGATCCAGAAGGGGAGCTGTGGAGCTTTCTTCCTCTTCAGTGAGGTTGATTAAGAGGTATCAGAGCAGGAACAGACTCTGGTATCTCCATCCCATGCTGCCGATGGCTTCCTCTCCATTTCACCAAACAGGGGAAACATTTAGTCCTCTCTTAACTTATTTTCCATTTCTACCAAATGGAAACCAGAAAAAGTCAGGTCACATCAAAACACTTGCCAGATGAGAAAAGTAATGAGAACGAATGTGGCACAGAAGACAGCACCATTTTTAAATCAATGCAGCCCAATGAAAGACAGTGAAGCAAGCTTCTGGACATATGCATGACAGTTTCTTTGACAAATGAACACCAGAGAGGGCTAAGTAAACTAATGGTCATCACTATAAATGCATCAAATTTTGTTTTCGTTCCGTCATCAGCTAATATTGGCTTACAGGTTGCAATTAACACTAGGGCTTGGGATGTAATAATTGCGGTCTTGCTACTGGACACAAATTACCTCATTTATCTGTATTAGAGATGCAGCAATCTGTTTCAAGCATAGTGTGCTTTCATAAATGAACACCTTGAAGCCTGAAATGCCTTGGGAGATGAGCTGGGAAAAAAAGCCTCCTCTAGTTCCAAACTTTTAATTTTCAAAACTTCTCCCATTTTGCGTTAGGACAAAACCATGACCTTTTGAGGTTCTTCATCCCAAGAGAACCTCACAGTCCATGTGTTCACAGCAGCCCTCAGGGATGCAGCAAAGCAGAGTTAAACCTGGTCTCCTATATAGGTATTCCCATCACCAGATTATTATGAAGTCTTACTCACTCTCCATCAAAAAAAATCTAGTCTGGAAATA
>NW_008824982.1:5447085-5454285 GCF_000699105.1 Pygoscelis adeliae
CGGAGTCTTGAAAATCCAATCCTTCTTGCCAAGGTTTTGACTCATCCACATTTTCTGACAGGAAAAAAAGTTATAGCAAAAGAGAAGATTCGCTCTCCGGCTCCTAAGTTCCTATGCACTGCCACAGGTCAGACCTATGTGAAGGTGGAGCGTGGCCTGCCGCATCACTATGGGAAAAGGCAACGTAAGGAAGCAACTGACCACCACACCAAGGGGAAAGTGAAATTAAGGGCCGAAATGACTATATTGGCTACAAACAGAAGGCTGGCTTAATAAGTGTCACTAAAACTAGTGACAGCGGCACCTACATGGCATCATTTGCAGACAGACCTTTCTGATGAGATCAAGGGTCATCCACCCTGTCTAGCAAATAATTTGGCTAGCAACGTGTACCGTGGCACATCCCAAAAAGCAGGCGCACTCCCTGCAGAAGTACGGCACAGTATTGCCGCACAGGTGCTCTCACTGAGCACGGCTGGTCTGTGGGGACGCTCCCTCCTCGGTCTCTTGCTCTTTAGTTCCAGCCGTACCAAGGAGAATGTGATGCATGGGAGTCAAACCCGCTACCTCTATCATTCGGTGTCTCTGAGAAAAATGACAGAGAGTATGTATTGAAGAAATGCTTTCTTAAATCACAAGAGAAACCAAGTCAGAGAAAGCTGAAAGACAAGCTTCAAAACTGGCGTGTTTTCAGTAAAAATCCCGGGGAGACAAATGACAGACATAAATAAGCAGAGACAGGTAGATTAGGTGGTTCACAACACGAGTTTCACAACCACCAATACTTACACACTTTACAGTCATAGCAATTTATGAGTCCCCATACAGCTGTTCTTGCAACAGGTGATTTCAGCTGAGTTTGAGCTCAGCTCACAAGCCTTTGAGCATGAGTTTTCTGTTGTTGTTGGATTTGGGGGGAGATTTTTTGTAGTTTTTTTAAGTTGAGCTTCTTCAGCAAGTTATTTTTCCTAAGCTTTCCTGGTAACTAGCCCTAATCAGTATTCAAGTGCTGATCTGTAAGGCTATCTGCTGACTTAAAGGAAGGGAACACCTCACTAAACACAGCCCCAGTGTTTCCCTCTGCCTGCAGAAACAACCGCGATAAGGACAGAGGCTCCAGCCATCTCCAGAGAGACAGAGCCACAAAGAGCCCTTCTGATCGCTGCTGGCATCTGGCCTTCCCCTCATTAGTACATTAAAGCTGCTCTGTCCATCCCATAAGAGCCACTCTGTCCATTCCTCCAGCTTTCTCTATGGAGCCATTTACAGCGCTGCTCCTTTGAAACCCCCCTAGTTCAAGAGGCAGTAACCCCTTCCCAAAGCCCACGGCACAGCCAGTGTCAAAAATTCCCACTTACAGACAGGCACCCAGTAAGTACCGGCCTTCTGAATGTCATAGGTAGACAGAAGACACCCACGTATTTCGCCTTGCCAAATTGCCCCTCCTAGGGAAAGTCTTTTCCCAATCGGTACGTGGGCTGTCAGGTTTAGATTACAGTGCACTTGCCGTATCAAATCACTCCAAACAATTCCTATTTCAGAATCGGACCGGCAAGGCTTCTATCTCCTAAGGCGCAAATTCTCAAGAGCAAAAGCGAGGCAAGGAGGACAAAGCTTTCCGACACTGACTCCGAAACTTGTTAGGAAACCACGCTCAGGCACTTTGAAACCACACTTGGACAGACTTCCAGTACCTGCTACAGCCGCAACACAGAAGCTTTAGCTCATCTTCACTCCTAAATCAAAGCATTTTAAGTGTACTACAGCATGCCATTAAGTGTGCATTCACTGAAATAAGTTGTTTGGAGGGGAAGAGCATCTTTTTTCTCCCATTTTACAGGTATTTCCCTTATGAACCCAAATTATTGGGAACGTAGCTAATTCACAGAGGTCACTTGCTTTCAAAATGGTGATTACAAGTAAACTAATGAGAAAAGAAAACAGTGGAAAATTTTTCATCAGTTGATTTCTATATCCTCTGCCAGGATGCCTTCCTATGGGCAGATACACCCTTCTCACTTCCCTGACCAAAAAGAATAATACTAACAGGTACAAGAAAGCCAACCTAGTTGCTTTATCTACACTCTGAACTCATTTTCTTTGACTTACTTCAGAATGGTATAAATATTTTTACCTAGGAGAGGTACAGCCATCTGAATTGGGCTCAGACTCATTCTTCTTCTACAGTCACTGTTATTCTGGGTTGACTTTGAGAAGCTATTCGTACTTTTTAAGAATAAAAATCCCAAAGGAAGCCAATCCTTTTGTTCTGAAGAAGAAAGCAAAGCAACTGAAGGTTATGAATACTCACTCTTTTTTTGGATTCCAAAAATGATGTGTTTGATCCTTGACTTGCTTTTCATTAAGGAAAAATGCCATAAATTATTTGCTTTGTTTGCCTCTCTGATCAGTCAACTGAAAGACGTTATTGCTTTGGGGCAATGAAATATGTTGCCTCAATTTCATTATTATTCAGCTTCAGGTTCTTTTTAGTACATAAACTCCCTCTGTCTGATTTACTATGTGGATACGCGTTATTAGAAAAAAAAAAATCATTGGGTTATAGCTTTTGATACTTGCAGTGTCATTTAAACAGCTCTCATCTCTGAAGAGTCAGTAGCCTTGGCACACGGTTCAAGTTCAAAGTTAGTCAGCTAGTGGGCCAAATTCTTCCTCAACTCCATTATCAGGGATGAATTGGGCCTGTAACATACTAAAAAGGCAAAAGTTTTACTCAGACTCTTCCCAAACAGCCGGGCTTTCTGACAAGAAGAATCCAAATTGCTTTTCTTCATATAATTTTGTTCAATAAATCACTGCCTAGCTTAATGAATTATACTTATTAGCAACATTATTTTTCTTCCTTTTCCTAAGAAAGGTAGTGGTAATTAGACCATACACTGGCTTTATGCACAAGGCTAAAATTTATCTGATAAAGTGAATAAGTGTGCAAAGAAGTAGAAAGAGACTCACACTGCTCCAGAGAAAGCTTTCACGATTCACTAGTGCGGAGAACATAACTACAAAGCTATTTAAAAGATGGCATGAGGCTGAGTGCCTGAAATTACTCTTACTCCATCTTCTGATATCAAGTTGAATCTCTCTAATGTTCTGATATGATTTTTAGGAAGCTTCTGAAAAATACAAAGTGCCATTTAGCAACAGAGAGCAAGAAAAAGCACATGAAGACATCCTTGAAACAGCAAGATAAGGCACGGCTAGATTTTATAGCAAGTATTCCTTAAGAAAGCACTAAAAGATAGAAGTGGGTAAACCCAGAAAAATGTATGTGCCATCCAGCTTTCTAAACAAGTCCTCATCAAGGAAAGCAATACAATAGCAGGGCCTTAGATGTTACTTTGGAAACCTGAGTTCACTGACGCAGCTCTAGTATTTTTTGTTTCCTGGAATAATCTCATTTACTTAGGTAAAATAACGTTGTCATAGTATCTAAAGACATTAATTCACTTTCCTTGAAGAAAATTCATTTTCCCTCCTTGTCCTGGTGCCTAGGACTACAGAGATTATGTCCATGTATAAGCAGGTACCTCATTTGTTGGCTCTCATTTAGATTAATAATTTGCAAGAATCCCCCAAAGAGATCATCTCCCAACCTGCTCCCCCTGAGTTTTAGCAATGTTTATTCTCTGCCCAGTTCCTCTAAGGAGGTGATAACCTTACTGTAAATTAGTAAATCACCTGTTTTGCAGGTGATTCTCTGCTCTTGACCCTTCAGGTCACCCAGGGAGTGCAAGGAAGGGAGGCAAGCCACCACTCTGTGCTGGGATGCAGCCAGACAGAGCGAGTTCAGACCCACCAACAGGTATCTCTGAAATACGCAGGTGCTGGGGTGGAGGCATGGAGAACCACAGAGCTCCAAACCGCATGATTTTCTCCTTTTTTCCTTGCTTCCCTCTATAGGTGGGAGGCAATAGGGAGCAGGTGAGTCACTGCTTATTAAGTGGTCCTCTGCAAGCAGACAGAGTTGGTGGAGTCCAATTTTGGCTTTGCAGAGGCTGTGGGGAAGCAAGTAAGCAAGCAATCAAGCAACCAACATTGTTCTTTCTCTCCCCTGCAATATAGCAGGGCAGGGTCAGCCAGGGACACCTGCCGAGCAAATGCCACAAGGAAGGTACCAGGCAGGGCCCTGCAGCTGGGATTCATGGACCACGGGTGTGAGTCACAGGTCCAGGAACGTATTTGCAGTATGTAATCACCACGACGTTTCCCCTTAATGCAACGGCAATTCAAAGTCATCCTCTCCAGACTTCAAGCATAACAAGAAGCTTGTTCCTGTTGCAGCAGGTCCAACAGGATTCACCATTACTGACAGCTCAGAATTTATATCCAAACTATTCCAGTAAATCCCACAATTTCATTGAGCATCTCCAGTCCTCCATGATTCTGACCTTTCGGTTTTGTGTTTTACTTTGGTTTTCTGTTGTGGCCAACTTTTTCACAGAGTGCAGTGTTTGCTGTGGTCACTGAAATAGATTTTTACAGTCAACCAGCTCTGCTTTCAGTATGTTCTCTTTCCAGCACCCTGGGGGCGTTGTTCCAGTGTTTCTCTATTACCTCGGGAACTATTGAGTGAACAGGGAAGCGAGGTTGGGAGGTGAAGATAAAATAAGTTTCCATGGCTTGTAAGGAAATCTTAAGATAAGACTTCAAAGGCAATTCAGGAATCACCAACAGCCTGGGTGACCAAACTACTGCATATAAAGTGAGAGAGAAATGATACTTAGTTTCTTCCAGTGTCTGTCCCCATTCTCCTGCTGTCTTGTCTCCTCCCTGACCTTACCAGAGTCTGTCCCCTCCCTGGGGACAGACCTTTTAGCAGGGCCTGTTGTGACGGGACAAGGGGGAATGGCTTTAAACTAAAAGAAGGTAGATTCAGACTAGATATAAGGAAGAAATTTTTTACGCTGAGGGTGGTGAAACACTGGCGCTGGTTGCCCAGAGAGGTGGTGGATGCCCCATCCCTGGAAACATTCAAGGTCAGGTTGGACGGGGCTCTGAGCAACCTGATCTAGCTGAAGATGTCCCTGCCCACGGCAGGGGGTTTGGACTAGATGACCTTTAGAGGTCCCTTCCAACCCAAACCATTCTATGATTCTACCAGCTACAAGCAGGTTTCTGGCATCCCCGGCTGTTGTCAACCTTTTTATTTTGTTCGTCTGCCTGAGGAGCCCCCATTTTGTCTAGCAGAAAACAGAAGCACATGAGCTCAACTCAGAGAGTCAATCAGGAACCTTTCATAAATGGGTCTCAAGCAAATGGTGCACACAAAGTATAGACAGCATGGAGAAAGTGCTGCCCTTTTCCAGTAGAAAAACATTAACTGAAGAAACCAATGCCTCGTTTGTTCTGGGCTCCTACTTCTTTAGGGATTCGGCATACATATTTCTTCCTTTCCCGTACACATTTGCATGCTATTGTTTCCATAGAAGATGAAAACGTAAACATTGTGTTGGGATTCATTTCACTGTGTCGGGATTCATTTCACCCTATCAACAGATATACTGCATGAAAGCCATGACGTTACAAGGGCTGAGTCCTTAGTTCCCATGTAAAGTTGAAGGAAATCTAACGTGGGCAGAATTTCCCTTGATACAGACTTTGGGATGGGCTAAGGATTCTCTTACACAAAGAAAAGGCTGCCTTAAAATGCCACAGTAACAAGTCTCCTCCCTCTCCATATATCACAGAAATTTGGAAAAATTTGACTCTTGTTTCATGTTTGAGGAGGGGAAAAGAATATGTTTGCGAAAAAGTGACTGGGCTGCTGCTCGTTAAGGTGTTCCTCTGGGCAATGGGAGGTCCCGTTTCTAGATTGAAGTTTGTGAATCACAACAGAGATTTGAACTTTGGTCACCAGAGCCAATTTCTATCCTTTTCCCCCTTCAGAAAACCCCTAGATATTCTCATTTCAATCATATCTATAAAACAATAAATATTGATTTGACTCTTCATATATGGCTGAGAGTCATATATATGCATAAGCATGATAACTGCTTGAACTATATGAATTAATCCAACACCCCCTAGCCATGAAGACTGTGGCCAATTTGATGGCTCCGCAGAGGTCACTGTTACCACCCTTGAACAGGAGTACCTATTGCTTCTATATGCCACCCCCCCACCACACCTTCATACATCTCTTGCTGCCCCCGAGAAAACTTCTTTTCTCTAGTGTCTTACTTCAGGACTGACACACGTCTCAGGATGACCAAGCAGAAGAAGTGCAGGATTTTGCAAGCACAGGACACCTAAGATGACACAGACTGACGGGTTGAAGAATTGAGTGAATTTTACTATACTGAGAGTTGCAAATGCACATGTACAAGAAAATGTGTAACTGAGTTTGAGCTGAAGCAGCTCTTACTTGTTTCAACTTCTCTTCAATCCTTCTCATGCTCAAATAACAAAGGATAAATATTTCCTCCCTTCCTGATGCTTTTGAGTATCGTCCTAGAATGGTAACAGTTAATTAACTGCATGTAATAGCAATGATCTGTGAGCAATCAAATACCCCCAGGTATTTGTAACAAAGATAGTAACAATGATAATTTCCTAATGTTTAAAAGCTTGAAAGAGTCGACGAGCTTCAGCTTCAAAACTAGTACATCCAGATAGAAGAGCTGATGTTTTTCTTAGTAGCTCATCCGTATTACACGTACGCGAACCTAAAGCGGGGACAATGGGGCCGACACTGGTACGCACCACCCCGTCGCTGCTCATAAGGCTGCAACTGCTCTATTTAGCACGTAAAAGTCATTAGGCAGAAGCGATGGCTTCAGCTGGCTTTTCAGACAGGAGCTCAGAGGCTCCTTCTGGAGAAGTGCAACCAGTCAGCCTTTGGATAGGCGCTGTTTTGTAGTAAAAACCTCAGCCCTAATCAAACGCAGTGCCGAAGAAACAACCGGCGAAGAGGAGAGCGTAAAGGATTTAAGTAAGACGGTTCCAGCGTTTTCTTGTGCGTTCGGTGAAACAATTTACCCCGAGTACCCTGCAGTTTTCCTATCCTTGCATTGACAATTCCGAGCCACGCGCACAGGCGAAGCGACCAGCCAGCGCCTCGGCGGCACCCCGCTGCCGGAGCCAGAGCACGCTTCTCTCCGACCACGCGAGCTGCTCGCAAACCGGGCAAAAACCCCGCATGGGGCCACCCGGCACCCCGGAGCATCAGGCCCCGCCTGA
>NW_008824982.1:5455740-5456398 GCF_000699105.1 Pygoscelis adeliae
GGGGAGGCGAGGGGGGAGCCGGGCCACCCCTTGCTTGCCCCCAGACTTCACCCCATTAAATACCGATTTTCTCTTGGGGTGCGTGGTTGCCTTTTTGGGGTGGTGCTTTTGCTAGTCAACTGCCTCCTGCCTACAGCTAGGCAACACGGCGCCTCCTCCACCGGTGTTAACACCTAGGAACTGCCATACGTTTGTCCTCCGAAACGTGGCATGGCCTGCCTCGTCTTCAGGGAATTGGGAAAAGTGTAAATAAAAAATGCTTCTGAGCAACACCCTTGCTCGCACGCTGCCAGAGAGGCACGTCAGGGACTGCGGGAGGGATGGCAGCCACCGTAAAGTTCGGAGCTCCATACATTTTTCATAGGGACGGTGCACTTCAAGTTCATGCCTGGGCGAGGCTTGTTACAGACTATTGTGTTAGTCTCTTTCAAATACAGGGAGTCTCGCCGAAAAGAAATGGAATGAACGCGGTTTTAATATTTCTTATTCTAAAGAGTAAGATATTTCATTTTAAAAATTTAATTAGGCTCAGAGGAGGTAAAACATATACATACCTTTTAAATCAATCATGCCTCTCTGAAACGTATTATCTGGTAATTTTGAAATTTCACCTTTTCCATTCTATTGTCCCCCCGACTTATTTTTGTCAAAGATTCTT
>NW_008824982.1:5456411-5465934 GCF_000699105.1 Pygoscelis adeliae
AACCTTAGACAAAGGCGTGAAGGTGAGAGGAACATTTGTAAAAAACAGGGAAATGTGGTTATAAAGCTGTGGGGCGTTCCCCAGGGAAATCAGATAGATGTTAATACTCGAAATTACTTTTGCTTTTTTTTTTTTAATGACTAGATTTCAGGTCGGTAATGTCTGTTTATAGAAACTATTCCTTTTGCCAATATTAATTTTTGATATGTCGGTTTACTCTGAGTACCTCAGCAGCCTCAGTCAAACAGGTCTTCAGACGAGATCCAGTGGAGCACGTTGCTCTACCAGAGGAATGCTTTTGAAGATGGGGCTCACTCACTCGAAATCCTCTAAAGTTCATTCTCCGTTCTGGGCAGAAAGCCAGCTGTTTTCAGCGCGAGCCGAACCTCGCTTGAATCGGATTATGCTACTAAGAGATTCTCCTCTCTCCCATTCCCCCCATGGCAACCACATGTTTCCATAAGTGGAGAGAAGATGAGGTTCATTCTCCCTGGCAGCTCTTGGAAGTGGAAGGGACAGAGCCTCCAAAGCCTCAGTGTCTACAGCCAGGGCGGTACAGCGTTAGCTGCAGGGCTGGCCGGCCGGCCGGTGCAGCCGTCGCCGCTGTGGGACGTCACCGTGTCGGGTGCAGCCGTCGCCGCTGTGTGCCGTCACCGTGTGGGTCCCGCCATAGCACCCCCAACCCGCACGCTCATCTCTATCCCATGTACCTCTAGCACCGATCTGATAACGTGCCCACGCCCTTCCTTAAATGTGCTGTTTCTCCAAACTGCCGGCTGGATGGCAGCTGCAAATATTCTGGAAATACTCTCTGTGCCGGAATGAGAGGGTTTAGATAAGAGATGCGTTTGCTTCTGGGTGCTCAGTGGCCATTTCAGACTAATCCGGCAGCTGAGCGGATCAGAACAATAGTGTTTGTGTAACCTTAGTCCTACTGATTAAACCAAATGAATGCACACCTGAAGTCTGATTTGGGATCTGCCGATAAACAGGGGGCTGTGGGAAGCTCCTGTCCTCAGGACAGCCCCCTTACTTGGCAGCCCCCTTTTTACCGATGCGGAGGGAAACTGTAGGTCCGTGCAGACAGCCCTGCTGCCATCGTGGTGAATGGATTTCTTGCACACGCAGGTCTATCAACGCCAAACATTTGCTGTGTCCAATAAAATCGTTTCCGATTACTTTTCAGTTTGTCTCCCAGTCATACCGCACG
Source organism: Pygoscelis adeliae (assembly GCF_000699105.1). Classification (NCBI taxonomy): domain Eukaryota; kingdom Metazoa; phylum Chordata; class Aves; order Sphenisciformes; family Spheniscidae; genus Pygoscelis; species Pygoscelis adeliae. Next base: position 5,457,622 of record NW_008824982.1, read on the forward strand.
TGTAGCATTACGCCATCCCATGGCTTTGTGCGTTTAATGTTGCGTGAGGTTTACTCACGCTGGTTTTTTTCCATGACTAGACAAAATTACTGGGAGGAACAATTATACCGGATGTATTCTGTTTAGTAATATCAGCAGATTGACTGCATCATACAATCAGTAGTGACTGACTGAGAACAGCATTTTTTAACGGTTTAATAATTACTCAGGATGCTGTTCATGTGGCTAAATATCCCTTGCAGTCTGAGCACTCTTGGCCTGGTTTCAAACACAGCGCTAAGCATGTTCACCTCCCTTGTAGCCGTTTCTCAGTGTGCTGACGTTCAACTATGGCACGTCTGGCATCTTCATTAATGTAACACCCAACTGGATTAATTTTGCTGGAAGATAAAAATAGAATTTGTATAACTGTGAATCTGTATTTTTTGTTAAGTATTTCATTCCCCTGATTAACAGGTGAACGTGCTGGAGGTTAGTGCAATGACTCCTCTTTGTGGTTTACGCTGAAGTAGTGTTTTGCCTTCTAGCATGAAGTCTGTTTTTAAGTCTAGGTTTTCCAAAATTGTCACGTGAGCTGAGCTGACTCAGCCTTTTTGGTCACCCACGCCCTCCATAAATAAAACGAAAACACCTCTCCGTGGTCACCTGAGTTCACAGGGGGCCGAGTGCTTTTTACTTTTGAGTTTCTGTATATAAACATGCACAAAGCCGTTGCAACAGCAGCCGCACCAACTTGCTAACGCACTGCCCGGGGGCCTGGCTCAAGCCTGAATCCTAATGGCCTGAAGCCAAATCCTGAAGCTAAGTGGGGAAGTCTTCTCCTGGGGGGTCTGACCCTGTAGCTGTGCTCTGACCCCACTCAAGACCTGGCAGAACTTGCAGCAGGACCAGAGGCTAACCAGTAACTAGGGGAACAACACAGCACCGGTACAACTTATAAGCAGGGGAGTAGTGTCAACAAATGAGAAATTTTTATAATGATATGCACATCCATCTCCAAGTCGATTGAATGCTGGATGTGGGGACGTGGGATCTCAGCTCAGCTTAGTCAAATTTTAGAGAGTTAAAACTCAGTCTTTCCTATTCCAGCTGAGTCTCCTGGAACTGCTGAAATTGCTCTTCTGCATTCCTGTCGGCATCCCTTGGTCCCCAGCCGATGAACAGCTCCAAGAAAAGAAACCCAAATTCCAGTGGTTGCAGCTCTCGCCTAAGATGTGGAACAGCTCCATCACGTTTTTTCAGGGGTGGGAAAACTGAGGTACTGAAGCAGCTCTGGCCAAGACTAGACATGGTCTGTCACTTCTCAAGCAATCACCAGGGCTACTAAGAGGATGAGTCATGATCTCTTCTTCATCTGTCAGAATGACTATTCTATATTTGCTGTTTGATTTATATCAAAATTATACTTTGATTTATTAACATTTAAATTTTAATATTTGATATAACATTTTATTTATATTAAAACTTTTTATTTGATATAAACATTGCTTGGTTATTACTAATAAACCAAATATTACATTTTAATTTGATTTTATACCTGGAATGAAATAGTTGCAGCTGGAGGGAATGAGAAGACCTTTTGTTAGCACACTCTACTGCAACACCACATAGGTCAACGTTAGCTCAGAGCCAAGATTCATCCCGCTTGTTCCTGCATGGCGTTCCAGAGAGGAGGTATTCATGCATCTGGTGAGTTTAAGTTGAGCGCTGTCCTGGAGCTGTAGTGCTTCTGCCTAGCTTATTTAAAAGTAGCCCAGGTATCTTTACACGCAGTGCTGCATAGGGCAGTGGCGACAGCCTTTGTTGTGGTGCTTTTGGGGGACAAGCAACAGCCACAGAGGCAAGGTGTCGGTTTGCACAAAAGCCCTTTACTCAAAATCCTTCCAAGCCTCTTCTCAGGCAAGTTTTTGTTACGAGAGCCCAACGACTCCAGCCACCTTCCAACACCAGAGAAAGACTCAGAGAAGTGACAAGTTTCCAACACGTGAGGCTGACTGTGAGAAAAAGAGCACAGCCGCACAACCTTCACGTTAATCCTCAGCCTCCACGCACCGGTGTCCCATTTCGGCACCATTGTTGCTGTCCGCCGGGTTGTTACAGATAATCAGGACCTCACAAGTCAACTTCTTAGGAGATGAGAAGTCAGCAGTTCTGAATCTGAGCATAGCATGTTTATTCATACACGCTTGTGGATGAACAGCTGTGGAAAGGCAACATAGCTGTGGGGAATCTCAGCACACAGCCCACGTACAGTTCCTAGACAGCAACTCTGCATCTAACAAAACAAGAGGAAGAGAGCATGGAGGCATGCAGACAGAGCTGCTCCTCCCGCTGGCTCCTCGCTCCCTTGCGGCACGAGCAAGGCGAGACACCCCACCTGCATCACCCAAGGTGTGAGGAAGGCTGTGGGTAACAATGCCTGTTTTTCACATCCACCATAACAATATTTTATGTTTCTCATTAGTTGCGGGGGGGAATATACCAACTGGCTGACATAATTTTCACTCTTGTAGGGGAATATTTACACACAGACACACAGAGACAGGGAGAATTACATTACAATACCATTGGAGCTTGAGACCAAGCAGCTGAGTCCATATAAAAAGGGTAGATTATACAACACAGAAAGGGTAAAATTAAATAGAATTTATTTGTTTCCATCACCTTGGGTGAGCAACAAAGGCACAATAAAAAGTACAATAAATAATCTGTGAATGCCTTAGCTTACAACAGTACAAGGTTCACAAGCAGTTCAGAAACAGAACATCTGAGAGAGCTCAGTTTCTCTGGAGGAGGATGGGGAGAGTTCCTGTCTCACATATGATTGCTCCTTCTTCAAGATTTCACTTGCTTCACTGCTGCAGCTATAATTTCAGCAGCGTTTGTAGTAGTCATGCAGTCACCGGTAGCTTTTAGACAGCTGCAGACATTTACCTACTTGTCCTTTCCCTAATTTGCATAAAAATAAATGAATCCTGCAGAGGTTAATTAAGAAATGTATTAACTTTCCTGCTTTGCTTGTAGCATAGGCCACTCACAGACTCAAAACCTCAGACTGGAAAGAAAGCTGAATCTCAAAAGAAAGCAGCAACAGCTCATCAGCTTAGAAAGCTGCAGGGAGGCAGACTGTTATTTCCCTCGTTGATATTCAGTACTGAAAAAGCAAGCAGGAAGAAGTCCCTAATCTGCTAGCAAAAGAGAAATTAACTTATAATAGCTGTGCGATGCTATTTTTGTGCAGCCCAACAGCATATTCAATCTACTTGTTCTTTTCAATAAACCACATTACAATTACTTTTATTTGTTTTATTGCGTGCTTCCTCTCCTTCCTTACTACATAATTGAATGTCAGCCTACAATATGCCCTGATTTTGGTGTCTCTACTTGTCCAGAAATAACATTTTTTTAAAATAATCCCAGTTTTCTATGAAACAACAATAACCCTTTTCAACCTGTTACTGTTTAGCAATCAGAAAACATGATACACAGATGTGAAAAATCAAACTAATTCCATTTGAGCTTGAAGAAACAAGTCTTGAGAAGTCCTTTTCAGGAGGAATATGACAATCTAATATTGCTTTATTTCTTCACCTATCTGTACTTTTTACAAAAAAACTCAATCTTGCAGACTTTGTTCACTCGTGCATCATCCCTAGCTCTCATGCCTGCACTTGGGAAACCCTTCTCCTGCCGTGTGAAAGGAGCACTCCTCTTCTGGCTGATGCCTTGGAAAGTCCAGGGTGCAAAGGAGAGCTCTTCTCCACCTGGGGGACTCAGGGAGCAGGTCGGAGGCACGCTTTGACCCACGTCTTGGGAAACATTTTTGGGACTGACACAGTAGATGTAGCCATTCTATTTGTCTAGGAGCATCTGTTTGCATGCCTTAGGAATGAACCTTGCCCATGTCCCTCCTGCATGCAGAGCTATCCACGTGGCTAGGCCCCTTATTGTGAATTAGGAGTGCTAGCCCAAGGATAACTAGAGACTGACTGCCTAAAATGGGAAGGGATACACACTTCACAGCAGAGGTGGTTTATTAGTCCATTTGCAAGCCAGATAAGCAACAGCCTGACAAGGAGAGGACTGGGTTTACAAGAGTGAAGTTGCCCTTGGACTAAGAGCTGTTTCACTGCCCCAGTTTCATCATACGATTTCCGTGCAGAGAGAACTCAGTGAAACGTAGAGGCCTGTGATGTGTAAGAGGTCATATAAGGTGATCTTGAGGTTCTCCTGGCCATGCACTCTCCGAGTAAGCGGCATCCAAGCAAACACTCGAGGTGAGAGGACAGAGACATACTGCCAGACTCCAGGGCAAAGTGACACAGCAGTTTTGCTGGACAAGAATTAAATTTGGAAAAAGGATTTTGACATCTAACGAAATTCACCTCGGGAGAAGAACGAGGGTGCATTTTGTCAGGGAGGAAAGCCATTAGATGGACTGTGGAGGAATTAAAGGGGCTTCCCAAACAGAAAATGTGCTGAGCCCTAGAGGAAAACAACCATACATATTTTATACCTTAGTGTTATTATAATACATTTCATGGACAGACTTTTGTCCTAGTTAATAACACTTTGCTTTCAGAGGCCTCTGGATTTCTAATTACTGGTGTTATAGCTCCCAGAGGAAACAAAATGGTAGGGCTGAAACCTAAATCAAACCTGCTGGACGTGCGAGCGAGACCCCAGGGAGTGCAACCCCAGCCCCGACCAAGGGCGAGAACAGCATGGTCCTCCCTCCTCTCCCAGGGCCGTGGGGAGAGGCGTCCAGCTGCGGACAGGCTGCAGGAGGCAGGAGCAGAAGGGTCATGCTTTCAAGCAGTAGTCATGATGGTGCTGGCAGGTTTAGCTTTTCCCTCTTCGTTTTATCTGCGCGGTACAGCCATTTGAAATGGTACTGCTGTGGCCACATCTGCGTCTTTGCTGACACTGCCTGCCCTTCGTGCTCAATTCAAACTTCTCATGTCTTCACTCTCTGGCCTTGTGTACATCTAGTCCCACCTGCCTTGGCTCCTGCTGCACAGAGATGCCTTCTCAGAGCTGATCCATACATCTGTGACAACACAGCAACGTTTTCATTAATTCTATAGGGGGAGGAAGAGGACTGACCTTTGCACTGCCTTTCTTTCTGCTTTTTTTGGTACAGTATTTGGATTAGCTATATTGAAGGAGGCTGTTGGAAGCAAAAATGGCTTTCTATCATTTCTAACTTCCTGAGACCACCTGGGACTGTCAGGATCTTGGTTAGACCTCGAGGCTGCCCTAGAGTCTGGGATATACAGGAAAAAACACGCTCTTTTTCTAGTATGATGATGCTCTAAAGACACCAAATCACAGCATCTTTAGGGTACGGGCTACGACAAGAAATGCCAGGTGCTTTATTAATTCCATCACGCATTGGCACAGACTGCCCAGGATGGATCCTTGGAGGTTTTCAAGACCCAGCTGGAAAAAGCCCTGAGGGACCTGGTCTCACGTCATGGCTAACCCTGCCATGAGTAGGAGGTTGGACCAGAGAATTCCTGAGCTCCCTTCTAAGGAGTTATCCTACAGTCATGAATTATGATTTTAGTTGTGCTGAGTTATGTTTCAACAGTATGTGCCTGTGTAACTGTGGGATCAGAAAACTCCGGAAGGGGAAAGAGCCGGGAAGAGTAACCTTTTCACTATTTTTCACTTTGTTAGGACAAAGTTACGGAAAAACACAAAAGAATGAGGATCTATAAAGTGACTTATTCCCACGTGGCATTATACAATAGTGAAAATAAAATGAATGTAAATAAAGCAACAACAAAGTGCTTGAGCAACACAAATTCTTAATTACGGAATTTGTTGGTAGAAATAGTAGAGGTTCAGCTCTCTTGCCATTTTCTTTGCTGGACTGGAGGGATGAGCACCTCTTGGGATTATTGCCTCAGTCAGGATGCAAAATGTTTGTGACCGACTGGTCATTTAGGGCATCCATCAATAGAGGTAACAGCTAATAAAACCACAGAAAAGTCAGAATACTTCCTTCAAGAGCAACACATTTGGGGATATTTATTATTGTTTTCCGGTGATTCTTTATGTCTGGTACATTTTTGCAAAATGTCTTAATCTTTTAAAAATAAAGACTGATATCCAGGTACTAACAAGTTCTCCTTGTCAGTGTAAAGTGCCTTTCCATGTTATCTTTTCTCATGTGTCACTCTGTTTTGCAGGCCTTGTTGGCAAGACACAACTGTAATTCTGCAAGTGAGTGAGAGGAGGGATTGTTGTTGAGCCAAGTCCAAAGGCTAGTGTTCTGAAGGAATTAAAAATAAAGAAAAAATACATTGTTTTGGGGGACAAGAAAATCACACCTGCTAGTCACACCTTACAAGTAAGTCTACTTTTTGGGTGATTAATGAGTTATCATCAGGTTCAAGGCTTTATTCAATTGTTATTTATTATTTAATTCTGAATTACTGAAATAGCAGCAGCAGACATGATTAACAGGATGGCTCATGCTTAGGACGCTATCACCTAATGAGGTCATTATGTCACCATCATTAGCGGTGTTCAGGACAAAGATGGATACATAGAAAGTGGAATTATTTCAGTGCTTAATCCTGCTTGATTCCAGAGATTAGATTTGATGATCAGAGAAGTCATGTCCCACAGTACTCTCTACAGTAAGTTCTTAGACAGTAAGTTTTACAGTCTAAGAATATGCTAATGGTTAATAAAGGATTCTCTGAATGAACCCTGAATTTCAAAAAGAGATGTGGAAACCAGGGTTTGTGGGCAAAAGCATTGGACCAAATTCAGCTCTTTTTGCTGACTGGGATGCTAGCTCCTTTTGACTTGTTCCTTTTAACTTGTTCTCAGAGCATGTTCAACTAGCTCCCAGGTTAACCAACAGATGCAGGACTCAGGCAGAAATTTTACCTGGTTCCAGGCAGATGACTTTTGCTGCAGGTGCATAAACTGCTCTGGCAAACACATTTTCTTCTTATTTCTGTGCACATTTATATCTAACTGAAGAGCTGGAGCCCTGCCCTGCTCTGCACTTAGGACGAAGAGCGGAAGAACAGGATGAAGAATGTGCTTGTCCTGATGTACATGCAACCAGGATTTGCTCCTTACTACACTGGGATTAATGAACATGCCTATCATATTCTGGACAGTATTTAACTGCCATGCCAACTGAAGCAAGAGCTATCCTCAGCGATAAGAACTACTTAGCAGAGAGATATAATGCCTGTGTTGAAGTAAAAGCAAGTAAATCCCACCATAATGTGCTCCAACACATACTGTGAAATCCTTCTCAAGGAAGCAGAGCCTGGGTAACAGAGTTTAAATCCAGTTGAGATGGCTGGGACTGCTTTTCAGCCTTGTCTGACTCAGTAACCCACACAGGAGTTCTGGACACAAAGTACCAGAAGGGTGCTAGACATGCAAAACGTTTCACAGCTGGACTTGAAGGCTGACTCGTACCCATTAAGATGTATTGCCTGACAGATAATCCTGTAAATTACTGCCTACCATCGTATGAAAAGCCTGCCAGAAACTGCTGATCCTTCTGCTTGCTGCGTCCTCCCTTTCCTTGGACAAGCACAGACTGCATTTGCAGATTCAGATTCAACTCCCTCCACCTCAACCTATCCAAAGAATTTATCAGAAAGGAAAATGGGCAGCAAAGCTAATGTTACTGCAGGGCAACTGTCCTTTCAAAGTCTATGAAATGCACAAAGACGTTTCAAATTTTACATCAAAGGCTTTTGGTAAAGAGTGGAGATCTGTGATACAAAAACAAGGCCCACCCTGTGCTTAAGACCCTCTGGAATTGTTCGGGAGCTTTTGAAATTACAAGGAAGAGCAGAGGGGTTGATGCAAGAAGCAGACTCGGTACTGTGGTCTAGGACAAACAAATCATGAGTCCCCTGCAGTATGGCACCTGCCATTCAGTGAGTGTCAGCTGTTTAGTGCTTTGCAGGCAAAAAGAGTGCTGATTCTTCTGTTCTCCAAAATACCGTAAATGGTCAATGCAATAGCTGTGCATGGGATACTTATTTACTCCAGATGAGCATCTTCTGGGCCTCAAAAAGCTGAATATCTAAGCCATGGCTCATGACAAGACAGCAACTTGTGCATTCACACTGAGTTCATGGCAAACAGTGTACAAAAATGGTACTGAATTAAAGCAATTCGAGGAATGCTATCATAATTGGACGCTCACAAGTCTATGGGGCCGGATGGGATCCACCCGAGAGTGCTGAGGGAGCTGGCGGAGGAGCTCACCAAGCCACTCTCCATCATTTATCAGCAGTCCTGGTTAACGGGGGAGGTCCCGGA
>NW_008824982.1:5466050-5466526 GCF_000699105.1 Pygoscelis adeliae
GGGACAACCAGGGGATCAGGCCCAGCCAGCACGGGTTCATGAGACACAGGTCCTGCTTGACCAACCTGATCTCCTTCTATGACCAGGTGACCCACCTAGTGGATGAGGGAAAGGCTGTGGATGTGGTCTACCTGGACTTCAGTAAGGCCTTTGACACTGTTTCCCACAGCATTCTCCTAGAGAAGCTGGCGGCTCACAGAAGCTGGCGGCTCACGGCTTAGACAGGTATACTCTGCGCTGGGTCAAAAACTGGCTGGACGGCCGGGCCCAGAGAGTTGTGGGGAATGGAGTGAAATCCAGTTGGCGGCCGGTCACGAGCGGTGTTCCCCAGGGCTCAGTTTTGGGGCCGGTCTTGTTCAATATCTTTATCAATGATCTGGATGAGGGGATCGAGTGCACCCTCAGTAAGTTTGCAGACGACACCAAGTTGGGCGGCAGTGTTGATCTGCTCGAGGGTAGGAAGGCTCTGCAGAGGG
>NW_008824982.1:5466912-5467170 GCF_000699105.1 Pygoscelis adeliae
GACTGACATTGATTTTAGCACATTACTGATTTATTCCTGACGATATTCAGGATTTATTCTGGGGGTGTTGGTCGACAGCCGGCTGAACATGAGGCGGCAGTGTGCCCAGGCGGCCAAGGAGGCCAATGGCATCCTGGCCTGTATCAGAAATAGTGTGGCCAGCAGGAGTAGGGAAGTGATGGTGCCCCTGTACTCGGCACTGGTGAGGCCGCACCTCGAATACTGTGTTCAGTTTTGGGCCCCTCACTACAAGAAGGA
>NW_008824982.1:5467470-5478048 GCF_000699105.1 Pygoscelis adeliae
TTGGACCAGGCTTCCCAGGGAAGTGGTTGAGTCCCCATCCCTGGAGGGATTTAAAAGATGTGTAGACGAGGCGCTTAGGGACATGGTTTGGTGGGCATGGTGGTGTTGGGTTGACGGTTGGACTCGATGATCTTAGAGGTCTTTTCCAACCTTAATGCTTCTATGATAATTGATTATGGTATTTCCACCTGCTGGACCGACTGCTGGACTAGGAGTCCCTGTGGGTGACATTCATCCCTGTATGAGGGGATGAGCACAAGAGATTATATACCCCAGTCATTTTACTTAAACTAAAAATACTGTGCAAGTAAAATAAAAGCTATGTGCCTCTCCTTCCCAAGGTTCTGGATTTCAGACAGAGCAAGACACTGTCTTCTTGCTTTGTAGACTACTTCAAGGCTGCAGTACTTAGAGGAAGTGTTTCCACCGAGTAGCTGGACACGAGCTCTGGAGCTGTGTTTGATGGTAATGCAGCAATAATCTGTGCACAGAACAAGGTAGAAATCTTGGCAGGCCCTTTACCAGCTGTAAAGTTATGTCACACTTCAGTGTAAGCAGCTGCAGTATCTTTCTGAAAGGTCTGGAGGGTTTAAGAGCTACATTACAGCAACAAAACATACTCAGAAAATGTCAGTGTGACAATTTCATAGGCTTTCAGCATGAAACCCAGAGACCCCCTGAGCATACTCTGGAAGCCCAACCATATGGGTTTTTTTACAAGCCCTACCATGTGCCTGAAGGTCATCACCACTGATGTTTCTGACCCAGGGAGCTCTTCAGGAGTCTCTCGTGGTGTTTTGGGATGCTTCTGCAGCAGATGAAAAGGTTCCTCCAGCACAGGGAATTGTCTGTATACAGTAAAAATTAATGGTAAGAAATGACAGCTAAATGGGTAGTGCTTATGAGATGGAAAATACAGGATTACAACTAGCATCGCTGCTCTCAAATTTTCCTACTCCCCAAACCCTGCCCGACTGTGTGTGTTTTGCCCGTTTCTACTACCTCCGTGCCTTCTTCTCTCCCCTGTTCCATCATTTCATGTGCTCTTTGCAGCACACAACATGGTATCAACAAGCTCCATTTTGCTCCAGCGAGGGAAGAAAACCTAAGCTTTGATTTTCTTCCCTTGCCTTGTGACTTTGCTGGTGTTAGAAGAGTGCACTGGTTAAAAAATAATCATGATTGGCATTCATGGCAGGAGCAGAACTGATGCAAGATAAATCAATACTAACATGGGTTAAACCAGCTTCAGTACATCTATCATAGTAATTTACATAAGTTTAAATAAATTTAATTAAACTGACTTACTTTTCTGGTAGAGAGAAGGCTTTACAGTGTGCCAAATTTAATCCATTGACTGGATTGAAATAATAGAAAGGGGGTGGCTGGTGACTTTCAAGTTCAAGATAATGAGTAACTGGTAGCGTCATGGAGAAGGAGCCATATGAAGATAGCTGGTTGTGCTCTTAAAAGAAGAAAACTAATCAGAATGAAGAAATCTCCCTTACAGTGCAGTGATGTGTGATAAGCATGATTACTCTGAATTGTTAACCCTGTGCATTATCAATACCTCCATAACCCTTGTCTCTGGCAGATGGTCACCTCTGAGAAAAGCAAAGAGCCTTGTCTGTCATCTGAGACAGCATAGCTGATCATTGCATATTCTTCACTGGCCATTTTTACAGTGTAAAACTTGTTAGTTGAAATTGCTGTCCCCTTTAAACAGCTTGTTTTTAGGGTAAGTCTTGCCCCTGGGGAAGGTGCAATAATTCAGCATGAATTTTACTTAAAAAGTTATATCAATTTGGGCACCGGCACAGTTAGCTCAGCTCAGCTTATTAGTGGCAACTTCCTAAGTTGTAGTTAGAATCTTCTAAACTTTCTAGGCCAGACTAGACTTTGCTGACTACCTGCAATACTTCCAAGTAGACTGTCACTTAAAAATTTCTGTATCGTGGGATAGTTTGGGACACACCAAAATGTCCACCAGGGACCCCTGGCTGAAATGCTCATAGAAGAAAATGGTAGGCTATGAAGCCCTAACCTTCCCAAGGAGAACATTTTGCTCAGGGCTGGGACCAATGTAATTTTTACCAAACCCAGTTTTGCAAAGCTCATCAGTTATAAGTCAGAGCGACTTCATGTGAGAACTCTTCATCATTCTCTCTTTCCATTCCAGAGATGACCTCCAAGGAAACATCATTTTCAAGCCCCTCCATTACAGTGAAGATGACTTGTTGACATGTCATTATTGTTGGCAGTCCATATGCCTCACATCAGACATTGAGGTGGTGTTACTAACTTAGAATTTTTCCCTGTAGAAAGGTCGGAGATTTTATGCACAGACCACGTAACAATGCAAACATATTTGCTCTATTACTCCCCAACTCCCCAAAGACTGTCTTATTTTTCTCTAATGCACAGACCACTTTCAGAGGACATACCATTTGTATGACCAGGATGGAATATGTTATGTGGATGTGGCTTTCTGTTGTTTGTCTTCCCTCCCTTCCCCACTCCAAAACTGTGTGGGGATTTTAAGTGCCTTGATGACTGACGTTTCTTTTAAAACAAAGTATTGAAGATTGTATGCATGCACTTTCTCTCATTCAGGGTGAGACTTAATTAACTTTCACCAGGCTCTGATTTCCCAGAAAAACAAACTATTCCAAACGCGATAATAACAAGCCCTAAACAAATAAAAATATCAGGTTTTTCTGCCTGGGATCATGTAAGATTTCACTTCAGCACACAAATGTTCTCATACAACTACTTCTGTTCTTCTGATCTCTGAAACTCAGGGGAGCTGATTTTATTTGGTCCACTTATTCCTGTCTTGTTTCCGACTCTGTTTTTTTTCTCCGGAGTCTGCCTGATATCTAAGGAGCAAATCATGGCAAATAGCTCCTGTCTTGTCTAGCTAATTGCTACACCGACACTATGAGCAACAGCGAAAGAAGCAAGATGGGAGTTTGAACAACAATAATACAAAATTTTGAGTAAAACAGACATAAAAGGAAAAAGACAGGACTAGGAAATCATCAGTGTTGCACTTGTATCACATCCCTCCTACCATGTTTAATAATTCTTTCTCCTAATCACTGAAGTGACTGTCACAGTACTTCCTCAAGATTGCCCGCTATCTTGTATTCCACAAGTAAGTATATTTTGTTAGTACATGGAGACTCCCGAATTACTGGCCACTACTATTGCAGTAGTAGTGTGATGCTTTCCTCCATCCTCTTCTAGCAAGCATTTTTGTTGTGTCCTATTTGCTCCTCTTACCCTTCTTGGCAATGTGCAGATTAGGATAAAACAGTTTTGTCTATCATAGCAAGGTCACATGTAACTGCTGCCAGCTTGAGTCTTATGTGGTATGCATTTAAAGTTTTACCAAGCTTTCGCCTTGATTGGTAAAAAAGGGAAGGTTCCCACTGAGTGTTTCCTATTACCAAGAAATAATCTTCAAACATATTTGGAGCTCTCTTATAGTAATTTGCTGCCCAGCTGTAGCAGTCCATCAAAAAGTTAGGGTTTTAGAGCTGGCAGTCTAACAGCAAACTACAGGGGTGGGCATCAGCTTTTTATAGCAAGGAGGTTACTGAGACTTGAATCCATTCCTTCACACCCATCTGGGCATGGGAAAGAATGAGTTTGAATATAGAGAGCACCGTCTCTTGCACCAGTCTGGGTAGCTACAGCACAGGCACAAATACTAGGGCTCTTGACAATAGCTAAGAAAATACAGCTGGATTATGGTTCAGTCCAGCTGGGGTCCAAAAGTTTGGACTGGTAAATTCAACCCCAAATCTGTGTATCCTGCACCAGTAAGCTCAATTTTGTTGAAAATTTTGTTTTCAAAGGAGGGAGGGGCTGTTAAAAGTTGGACCCTGATTTTGTGGCTTTATGAGACAAGGTCTCATGTGGCAGTACCAGCCCGAGGCGTTGATGGCCTCCCCTCCTCTTCCCCACCTCCCTGTCTCTTCCTACTGCTCTGCTCAAACACATCACTGCCTGAGGTGCACGGGCATGGTTGTTCCTACAACTGAAGGAATCAACACAGCTTCTCCAGGGGTGTTTTTAATAGGTCATTTTTAAGCCGGGCCGGGTCCGCACTGGGTTTGCCTGCAGGTCTGGGGCATGAGGGGAGCTGGGCAAGCAGCGGCGAGTGGGGCAGCAACCCCTTAGCACTGCTGATAGTGCTGCTGCTGGAGATTTCGTGTCACGAAACCACGGCTGAGGAAAGGACTGCCAAAGGGTTGGGTGCCATCAGACTCCAAAGGCACAGGGAGAGCCTGCTGTGATGCCCCGTCACTTGTGGTTTTCAGATTTCTACTCATTCGCTCAGCACAGAGCGGCACTAAATTAAATACTTGAGTATTAAGGTTGAATAAGTGACCTCATTTGCAGAAGTGTAGCTCCTACTGGTGTCACATTCCAGGTTAGAAGCCAAATTTCTGGAGTTAGTTTTATAAAGCATGGGGCCAGATTTGTCTTCTTGCAGAACTACACGTGCCAGAAAGGGGCTTTGTGCCTGCTTTGGGAAAACACTGCCTGCTGCCTGATGTTCGAGTACGGAGATTATCTCTGCTTCCTCACCTGTAAAAAGATAATTACACTGCCCAACTTTCTAAAGAGCCTTTGCGTCTCCAGATAAAATATACTACAGAGAGGCACTACATAAATTATTCAGGCTAAATTAAATTAATGAAGACTGTGGAAATTCAGTTGCTTTTGTTTCTTTTTTTCTGCGCTAGGGTCAGATCCTGCAGTGGCCTTTGTGGTCTCAAAATATGCTGAAAGCAGAGCACTGCTAGCTCACAGCTCTGCTGAAAATATTTTCTTCATTGTTTGAAAATATATTAATTTAATTATTGACGAGCCCATTTGTGAGAGAGCTATTGAAGCATGACCAACTCACCATAGCGTTTTCTCTAACCATGGGCTGCCACAGGGAGTGAAGAATGAAAAGTCAATGCAATCTCTGTGAGAGCAAGATGGATTTATGAGGAATTACAGGCTGGTTTATAAGGAAAAAATGATCACTTCGTCAGCAATGTAGGATTACAAGGACTGTTCTTGCACCGTCCAGGAAGGACCTAGACACAACATGTACAATGTCGCTCCAGGACGCCTTAAATCCTTTGCAACAGTGCTTTTGGGTTAGCTGTGCTACTGTCCCTGCTCTGGGCCTCTCTAAGGAGCTCCTTTCCTTTCCTCTGTCCCCAAGATGCCAGGAGATGCCTCCTGGATGAAATTCTGCAATTCTCACCCCAGAATTTGGGATGCGGGGCTGCCAGCACTGGAACTCATAAAGGTTTCCTTCTAGCAGCCTACCACAGCAGTTTAACTGAAATAAAAATATGATTTCTTTTGCCAAAAACCTGCACAGCTCTTAGTAGAATGGATTTAAGAGAGGTGCCTTACACATTGTTTTTGTACTCATACTTAACTTTCCTTGATGGAGCTTAGACAGAACTGGCATTTTTCCCCAATATGGAGAACTGGAAGCTGTCCATCACTCTTGCAGCCTGGTTCCCCTGATTAATTTATATTGTTTTTAACACATCTTTATTCTGTCAGCTTTTCCTGGCTCACATAATCTCCTGCCCTTTCCTGGAATCTCGGAGGTGTTAGGGGCTCCTTTGAAAGCAGGCTCAGCTACTGGAGGAGTCTCCCAGCCTGGCTGGGTAAAGCCAGACATTGTTATCCTCACTCCTTTGAAGCTGCGTACCTGAGCCTGGCTTAACCGGGTCATTATTTTACTTTTCCTTGCTCAGATCTGTAACAAGCCCTTTACTACTTGCTTTCAATTAACTCTATGAATTCAGGCGAGCAGCAATAGGAAATGTGGGCAGGGGGCAGGAGGAGCTATACAGCATTAACCAAAGGGTCATGCAGGCGTTTTCCCAGTTTGCCCCACTTTGTTACCATAGGCTTCCACGTGATCCTGAAAACGGGAATTCTTGCCTAGAGCCTATAACAACCAACCTGTCATCGCTGGGTTTCTGTTTATTTTAATTAACAAAGGGCTAATTCCTGGCTGGCATGCAGCAGAGCAGAAAGGCAGGAGACCAGGCTTGGCCATGCCACCCCTTCCTGTCACTTCAGCGAGGCTGTTCTGATCCCCGGTACCAGGCGGCCCGCGCCGGCCCCCAAACCATGCCCAGGGCTGTGGACACAGCTGGGACATGGCCCCTGTCCCAGGGAAGGGCAGGGGATTCATAATTCATTGAGAAGTACCTACGTACCTATTGGCCAAGCCAGCAGGTTTATTTTTCCAGAGGTAGGTCTCAGACCCAGGCGCACACTGCGCTGCTGGAAGGGGCTGAGGGAGGGAGGGAGGAGAGGGCAGCAGCTGCTCAAGGTGAGGTTTTGGCAGCCTCCAAGAGCATCCACTGCTTCTGTGCATCCACTGGCATGAAGATGGAGCTAAGTGCAGCCTACCTAAAAACTGAAGGGGAAGGATGAGGTTCAGGGAAAACGAGCAATCCATTTTCAGTGCCTTCTCTCCTTCCTTTTCTGGGTGCAGGTGTGCTTCAGGTTAAAAGCAACCGTGGTTTGGAGTAACTTTACTGAACCACTGGAAACAGGCAGACTGCCAGGGGAAGACTGTCTTGTAGAGGCCAGCTCAGGTAGGACTGCTGCCTTTCCATGGCAGAGTAATGCAGGGCTGTGACCCAGGGGTGGTGGGAGCACGGGCTGCACCATGAAGAGGAGCCGTGCATTGCCCTGCAAAGGGCTTCACGGCATCTCCCCACAGGAGACAATGTCTGTGTCTGAGGCCAGGCTGTGGCCTGACTCACAGTGCTTGATGCCAGCTGCTAGCTACGAGGGTGCACAGGCTGTGGTGTGGCTCTCTAGCTGCTGAATGGCTGCAGGGGACTTTTGTAGTAGGGTGCAATTAGAGAGTGTGTGTTTTCCTTTGCTCTGGCCCATAGCAGACGTCTCTGAACCTGCCCAGCACCTCAGCCACACGTAGTGAACCAGAACGTAAGGGCATTACATTTTTGGAAACGGCATGAATTTTTTTTTTAATTTCACAAAAACAAATCCAAGCCATTAGGAATGTGTCTAGAAAACCCATTTGATATTCCATTTTTTTAAAGCGAAATATCAACAAAATGGTGAGCACGTATGGATGCTCTTGGTTAGCTGGCTAGTGAGCTAAGGGTGCTTTTTACTATTCTTGTTTCCAATGCAGTGAGCACAACGGAGTACGTGAGTTCCCCACTCTCATTATCTGATCGCCTCCAAAAATAAGTTCCTGCATATTTCATCCACCAGAAAACTTTGAGAGAGAGAAAAGACCTACTTTTCTTTTTTTTTTTTCTGCCAGTTGGCCTCAAGCCATGCAGCACTCTGAGCAGCTACTGAGCAGCTTTCGTACTTTCTCCTGCTTTGCAACGAGTCAGCTACATAGATGTCATGGCCCTGAGGGCAGCCACAGGCCTTACTGCTCCTGCCCAGCCTCTGCTGGGGCCACCTGGGCCCAGGAGCCCTATTCCAACCCAGCCTGGGGCCGTCAGTCCCTGCCCCAGCAATGCCACAGCAGTTCTGTTTTTTACGCTGGGACCCCTCGGTCGTACAGCCTTGTCTCTGGTCCTGTCTCTGGCCCCCTCTTCTTTAGCTCCTGGTGGGAGTCCCTGGAAGGTCCCTGGCCCTGGTTCATCGCTTTCCATCTCGGGCTGTTGATGGACCCTGTTACAGCCCCTGACTGTGCCCGCCGTGGTCAGGCCCTGCGGGACAGCACCCACCGGTGAGGGCATGGCCTGCACTGGGGTCACCCCTGGGTCCCAGCTCATCTTCCTTTGGGATCAGCTGTCCCTCACTGAGAAGCAGGAGAAACCAGCCCTGACAATACAAGTGTGGAAAAATGATGGTAACGAACCACCTTCATCTTGTAGTATTTATGTGTGCAAGCAGTGAGCACCATTACTGGCTCTGTGCTAAGTGATCAGAAAACATCTCCTGCAGCCTGGGTCATGTGTGTTGCGGTGGCTTTGCACAAGAGCAAGAGGGAAGGGATGGAGCATACACTCCGAGGTGTTCCTGTTATAGAGCCATCTAAAAGTCTTTAAAACACCCATTTAACTATCTGTAATTTTAGTTATATAGCTTACTAATTATCTGTCTTGTGATAATGCCTGGTTCTTACAGCAAATAAAAGGCTAACGAATCCAGGCCTCTCAAGCCTTTCCTCATTTGGCACATGCTCCGTCCCCCTGACCATCCCAGAGAATCCTCTCCAGTTTGTCGATCTCTCTCTCGTACTGGGGGACAAAGCTAGTCCTCCAGCCGTAAGCTTGCAAGTGCCCAGCCATGGTGAGAAACTGCTCCCCTTGGCTTGTGGTCGCCTTCTGGCTAGCGCAGCCCAGCTGACAAATGAGCCCAGGTCAGCCAGGCTCATTGAGATGTTCATGTTTTCTGTGCCTGTTCACCCCCCCTCCTCTGAACTCTCCCCATCTTTCCCGAGGATACTTAAAAATAACAGCAATGCCCACCTGTGGAGCAGGTATGTCATGAGACATAATGTAGCTCCTGCACAAGGCATCACTTCATGGATGCTGGGGGAACAGGGACAAACCTGTGAAGGTTGGAGGTACCTGCACATGAGGTAAATTGTTTGTATCTCTGAGTAAGCTGATCACAAAATTGTCACAAAGCTCAGAAAGAGGTTGCAGAATACAAACAAGATAGTCATAATGATGACTGATTGTGTGACAAGTCACATTGTTAATTCTCATTTTTCCCAAGTATAGAAATGCTGGCATTTCTATCTTTTCTTTAAAAAAAAGTCAAAATACCTTATGAACAGGAGAGCTGAAACCAGACCTCCATACCTTCTTACATTTTATTATTTGTCAAAATAACATTTGGTAGAAGCAAAACTGTGACAGAACACAGATTTCATAAATATTGCCTAAACTGCACCCTAACTTTCTCTCCTTTCCTACATCCTCCTTTCTATTTCTTACTTACTCTCTTCCTTTCATCATTTTCATTTCCTTCTGACTCTTTCTTTTATTTCTCAAAATTACTGGTCCTTCTCCTGGTTAATTTAAGCTCCTGAAATAGCTATGAAAAAGCTTTTTTCCCCAAAGAAAAAATAAAATGCTGACATGGGAAAATAAATCACTACTAGTATTTCATATTCAGCAATGAAAGATTGACAAGGGGCACGAAGAAGTTAACTTTTTAAAAGTTACTAATAGAAGTAAGGTTTAAAAAAAACTTATTAAAAATAAAAATTATATATAAACACATATATATAAGAACAAGTAACTGCAAAATATCTACTAATTCTAATGATAACTGAGAAACAGACATCTGGAGTATCAGATTCTCAGTCTAGTTCTGCATTCTCCTTATGTGAGTTAATTTTTTTCTTCAAAAATAATTTATCGAGCACAAGCAGATATTAAATTTGTCTTTGATTGCCCACAGTTTTCCACACTCGTATTAAGTCAGGGAATACCCAGAGGAACAAATCCAAATTACGAGGTGAAATGTGGGAAAACATAGAGAGCAATTATGAGTAAAATATTAGAACTTCAGCTTTATGTTTACAAAATCTTTTCTTTTCCAAGTTTTACTCCGAGGGTGCAATTCTGCTAACTTAACCATAGCCGTGTAGGGCTGTCTGGGGTGCTGTAGAGTGTCGCACCAGTCTCCAGCTGCTGCTCCAAGGTGTGTGTGTTTGGCAAGTTTTGTGCCATGGCTTTCAGCCACACGCAGATGTCTTGCGTACCTGAAACGGCATGAGTTCCCTCTGCTCAGGCACTCAAATTGCTCCCCTAGTTTTGATATTGCAAAAATGTCAGTGGCAGCCACACAAAACTGCCCATATAAAAGGACCGGTAAAGACCAAGAAGCTTGCAGGCTTGTGTCTCTCGCTTTACTTTCCATATAAGCAAATTATTTCAATAGTGCCAGGAAGTGCAAAAGGAGATGGATGCATTACGGAGTAGACAAGCGTAGTGAAAGGCAGTCCCAGAAAGCCAGCACATTACACATTTGCACACAGCCAAGACCAGGTCCCAGCCTCAGCCCAGTGCCCCTCTGAAGAAGAGGAAGCTCACGCTGTCCCTGCGGTAGCACGAGCCATGCCAACCTGTTAAGCACAACACAAAATCCCAGAGAAGCAGGTCAGCATGACAAGGAAATGGAACCCTGATGTCTTGTTCGTCTGCTAGGGGGTGAGA
The DNA here is from genome assembly GCF_000699105.1 of Pygoscelis adeliae. NCBI lineage: Eukaryota > Metazoa > Chordata > Aves > Sphenisciformes > Spheniscidae > Pygoscelis > Pygoscelis adeliae. The sequence goes on from NW_008824982.1 coordinate 5,477,676, forward strand.
AAAGATGCTGGTGCTGGTTGCAAATGAAAATGGTTTTAGTACAACAGTACTCTCTGGAGGGTTTATTGTATTCACCCATCGTTATTGGCGTCCTGGCATATATCGTGTGTGCTTCAGAAAGCGCAGATTCTCGACATTTCCCACATTCCTAACAGTTAAAACTGTATGATCCCCCACAGTACAGCTGGATTTGCAGTGCTATTCAGCAGTCACAAGTATTCCTCCTCGACATTTTGTGGAATACCAAGGGGATGAACTACCACAGTTAAATGAAAGAAAACATTAGCACGTATTAAGAAACCGAGGGAAGATGGGGCTTTCTTACAGGACGCTCATCTGCTTGACTTTGAAATCCCACAACTTCAAAGAGACT
>NW_008824982.1:5478092-5481298 GCF_000699105.1 Pygoscelis adeliae
TATGAGAAATATCCTTTCCTACAAAAGGAAGGGACATACCTGTATTTCATAAGCCATTAGAATCCAAATTGTGGATGCCATCAGAAGCAAAGGATGTGCAGTCTGTTAATTACAGATTAAATTTACTGACACAACACTCTTACCTGGGAATACTTATGTCACTGACAGAGATTAATGCCGTCTTTGACAACCTAACTTACTGGATGCCAGTTTTTGCTATAATCTGCCCAGCGGCTGTGTGTCCAAAGGTGTGCCTGCCTCACGTGGCTGCCTGCTGGACGAGTAACTCAGGAGTGGAAAGAAAGAAGAGGAGAAAGTGAATTTTCAAGGGATCTGCTCAAGAACTAGTTTATCCATGATGTTAAACCCCACAGTAATCTGTCCTGTCCTCAGTGTGCTTTACTTGGTGGTAAAGTCCAGGTGGTACATGGAGCCTAATTAAGCCAGTGGACGACTCTTCCCTTACCAAGTTCACCACCATTGGTTTAGGCTGTTGTTTCTTCAAGCTTCCTTTTCTCATAAAGGGGACGAGAGCATCCACAATCAGAAAAACAACACAACCCACTCCCTCTGCAAGTACCACACAAAGAAATAGGAAGTAACAAACTCCAGAGACTTCATTTGTCCCTATACCGGGATCCACTTTTTAATCCCCATTAAAAGAAATAAATCTCAGCCAGGAAGCGGCTCCGGCCCCCATTCCACTGTTGGCCCACCTGCAAGCGCTGAGCTGGGGCAGGGCAAGGGACAAGGAGGGAGTCTTAGAGAGGGACACGAGCTGCTTTAAGCAGCAGTGCCACTGCAAGAAGTACATACATAGAGGCAGGCATCTGTGAGGGACGAGACCCATGGGCAGGGATGCATCTCGCTCCTCGCCCACCTCAGCGAGGCCTAATGGAGCATGGCCACAGATGAAAGGGTGTTACGGAGACTGTTTTTGCCCTGTTTACACTCCAGCAAACTTTCTTTTCCTTCCTTCTATCTAACATCACCTGCAAGTCATTAAAGCTCATTTGGCAGCTGTTTGCGGGGGAGACGGAGGGCTCCTGGCACTTGAAGTGCGAGGGTGCATCCCACGAAGGGGATGGCTCGGCAGTGAAGGCAGCACACCTTTCACACGGCAGCACAGAAACAGAGGCAGCAGAAATTCATTTTACACTGAAGAAGAAATTCCAGGTACCAGGAACTTCAGCTTTACTTTGGTCAAAATTGTTTCTGTAGTTCTGTCGACTCACTTCCATACCGTAGGATTCACAGTAATAGTAGTGCCTGGGGCTGCCAGTGATGCAAATCTTCCAATGCCAGAAGTTGCCTCCCAGGATAGAAAACTAGTATTTCCTCTGTTCAAAACACTATGTGTTTTGATACAAAACTCTTTTAATAGTTTTGTTTTTATTGCCTTTGCCTTCTCTGAGTGCTTATGACACAGGATGGTAAACAAAGGCACCAGTTTCCTTATAACAAGGCTTTGCGCTGACAATACATTGCATTTATCTTCAGGCTTCACTGGAGTGCTTAGGGGGATGTCCAGCCTCCTCTGTACTGCATTTTCTTTCTTTTCTTTTAACATGGTTTTGGAATGATCAGTGTCCCTGGGGTGTCTGTTACTCCTCTTTTGCTCTTTTTTCTCCACTTCAGAATATGCAACCCTCTTTTTTCTTGTCTTTTCTTTTTTTTTTTTTTTGCATTTGCCTCTTGAGAAGGTAGAAAAATCAATGGATTTGTGAAGCATGAGGTCCTTTTTTGAACGGTTTTGAGGGGTGAATATGATATAATCAAAATAATTACTTTCTCGAGTCGAATTGGCTCGGTTCTGGCTTATTACTTTTTTGAAGCTACATTTCAATACAACTCTGATCAGATCAGCCATTTTCCATAGCTAGTATTTTTGGCCTATGTGTTATTTTAAGCTTATCATTACCATGGGACTTGAATTCGTTTGGAACTCATTAATAATCAGTATAATTCCCTTTCATTAGAAATCTCTTATTGGAGTAACCGCTTGTTGTGACAATTCCTGTGAAATGACCATCTTTGTAGATATACAGCTGGTGACGATGAATTAATACGTAACTTTATATTAAACTAATATTCCCCAAAATAATAAAATGCCTTAATATATTCCATGCATAGTTAATAGAAGATGAGAAGGATGAAAGGTACAAGTGGAAATAGGATCGTTTTCTTGGTTATCAGAATTCCCCTTTTTCGATGTGGAACACTAGAGGGATTTTATGTTGCATATATATGCATCTTTCTTTGCACAATGTATTTTTCTGCCATGTATAATGGAACTCACAATGAGAAACACTGACATATCCGATGAAGACAGAGTCCTTCCCAACATTAACACAATGGCTGGCAGTTCATCATGTCTGAAGAGAAGGTTTTATAATCAAAGACATTGAAAGCCTGTGAAAGAGAGGGTTAAGAAAAAAAACGTACTTTCTTCTTGGAGCATGGACTGCAATCTTCTCTGTTTTTCTCTAAACTTTCACTAAGCAAACGTATCTATATCTTGACCCTCTTCACAAGTTGTAGTTTTTGTAGAAATACCTGTATGCAGGCTAACAAAGCACAAATTTTCATGCTGCTATCAGGGGGTGTCAGTATGTCACATTTCCCTGAACAATGATGGGCTGTAGAGGGGGAAGAGATTTTAAGTAGCTTTGAAAGAACGTGGAAGAATTCCCTTGTTTTGTATCTCTTCCATATGTGTAACTACTCCACCATGTGACAGAAAACAAACACGCACAATCGTTCTGGCTAAATTTGGTGCGACTGAGATTTAAGAAAGAGCCTTTTCTATAGCCACACTTCTGCTGATAACTTTTGAATTCTTTTCTGGAAGACGAGGAGGAAAAGAGTAGTTAGCCAAAGCTGGGTCTGGAAGCAGATGCCCATATTGGAAGGAGGGGGAGGACAGGGGCAAGAGCATGTCTCATGAGCAATTAATCACCTGTTTTGCTGTTCAGCTTGATCCTACTTCAAAGCTGGCATCTCTGGGCAAAAGTTTCTTTCAAATGTGTGCAGTCACTAGTAGCATTTCTGTTGCAAGAGATCAGGCCATTTTCTCAAGAAACTTATGACTGACTCTAATAGGGTTTGATGACTCCACTTTCAGATTACTTCTATCATTCCTTCTACCTCCGTGGCTGGATGGAATAGGAGGCTGCCATTAAGCCATTCATATTGTCTTTAAATTT
>NW_008824982.1:5481390-5499761 GCF_000699105.1 Pygoscelis adeliae
ACCAATGGCCGTACCAAAGCAGCAATGGCTCTGTGCCAGGCAAAGTGCTGCACCTCATCTGCCCAAATGTACTGTGGACAATTCTCTGCAAACTGGTCATCTAAACCCCTCTTCGGCCCATGGCAATGAGTCTTCTCTTTCTAAAGTGGGCATTTCTACCAAGTTCGTCTCAAATAACTCCCACCCTGGAAGTGCCAGTTTCTTCCTATGTACCACGGTGGAAATCTAGCTGGCACCTTGGGTAGGGGCAGCTGCCCCGTGGGAAATAGTGCCGGGAGAAGTCGGTCCCACCCCCGGTGATAGTGCCCTGGGACCTCCCTTCAGTTTTCAGCATGAGGAGACCTAGCTCCTGATAAAGCAAAGAGTTTCCTTAGACTCTTCGACAGCTCAGATGCACTGTGAGGAAAGAGACCTTCATCCTCCTAATGAGCAAATGTGTTCAGAGTAAATGCACTCCTTGAAGGGCGTTAATGCTTTAATCACCACTGGCTAATGAGCCTGAACTTGCACCTTGTACTAGATACTAATCAGATTCCTCTTTCTGTACTCTCTAAAGCAGTGCAATTCAGTCTGCCAGCTGGCAGCGATGCTATTTAAAAATAACCGCACATGGGTGTTCTTATTCAATATTTCTGTCACAGGAGTTGGTAAAGGTCTAGTCCCAGGCAAGACTGGGACCCATTTTAATATGCATTGCATTCTTAATTTCTTTTGAGGTTATTATTAACTCATTCCATTTACAAAATCAAATAATAAGCCTTTTAATTGAAGAGTAACTGTTTCTTGTGTAATGTAATTTGATTTTTTTCCCTCCAAATTTTGAAATATTTTGGTCCTGTTTTTTTCCATAATCATTTGCATAATCTACAACACTTTCAGGACTTTCTTACTTTGCATAAATCAATTTTGCTTCTTGTTCACCTCATCACTTTCAAGGGGATTCTTTTCTGCTTTACTGGACTTAAATTAATCCTCTGGAGGAAGCAGTGTCATGACATGGCCAGCATCAAAATCTGCATAATGAAAGCAATTTTTTCCATTTAAATTGGCACTCAAGAATATCACTGCTCATTAGCAGACTTTAGATCTTTTATTTCATTTTAAGTGAGAAAGACAAGCATCCTTTCCCTAATATGAGTTTCTTGCATAAGAATTTATTCAGAGACCTTTAAATTTATGGCAGTGCAAGTTAGGTGCCTACATACCTTTAAAAAACAAGTCTATGTGATTTGTAGAGTATTAAAATTACTAGCAAGACCATCAAAATTGCCATGCTTGGTCAGAGCTGTGGTCTGCCTGGTTTGGTTTCTCTCTGGGGTCAAAACTGATCTGAGATGGTTGAATAATGGATGGATATGGAATCACTTATGATGAAAGGGAAATTTCTTCCTAATTCCGGGCACTCAGCAGATGCTTTTGCTGGTGATGATCTTAGATGAGGTTTAATATGAAATCTGTACTGAAACTTATAACTGAAAGGAGTGCCTAGCATAACAGAAGGAGAGCATCAGAAAAAAAGCTCTTAGGCTGGAAGGGGGTGAGATGCAAAATCTATGTTGCTTGTCTCTTGGGTACTAGTACACAGCTGCAAAGCAGCCACATCTGTTTCACTAGAAGTCTCCAGGGCTATTTAGCTTTCCAGGGTAGATGGCCTCACACTTTCGTGCAGTCTGAAGGCTTTATCATTAATAATTCTGTATTTATCTTTCACAGTTTCAAAAGAAATATCTGTCTGTGGGGAGGAAGAGCACTTCTTGCTCTTGGTCCTGTAACACAGCTGCAGGATGGTGCAGCTTGAGCTCCTCATGCGTGTGTAGCCGTGGTCAGGCTCAAGAGCCAGAGGCTGCCCACTGTTGGATTGTCTCTACAGCCTTGCTTCAGGCCCCAATATACCTGTCATGCATGACTCAACTAAGGCTTCTGCAGACAATGCTACTTATTTAATGATCCCAGACAATCTGTGGTCCGCACTGACCTTTTCCATTCTGTCCTGTCACATTTCCTCGCAAAATACATGTTTTACTGGTTTCAGTTCAGTTCTCTTTCTTTGTAAGATGAAGATTTTTTCCTTGACTTTGCTTGGAAACAACTCACTGTTTCCATCTGAGTATTTTACAGGATCAAGTAGCAATGATATCTGCTTGCCTTTTGTTAAGTTTCCTGGATTATGAATGAGAAGTTGCTTTTGTCTGCTAAATACGATTATAAAGAGCATTTAAACACTCAGAAGAAAGTGTTGGTGCACCTACTTCTCCTGCATAAATGTGTGTTTTCCAATCATCGACTATTTCTTTGTCATTCATATGACGTACAAGGAATACAACAGAATAAACTGAACACAGGGAGTCTCTGATAAGAAAATACACGTTTCAGAAACAGCATTGAAGGTTATATTCAATTTGGTAACATTTGTGAAAGGCTTTTTTTAAATTACTTTCCTAGTTAGTATGTAGTACTCCAAAACAGATGCCTTTGATTTTAGAAATTGTCAGAGGAAATGAATAATTTTACCACAATTGTTAAATGTCATTTGTCTTACATATTCAGTGCCAAATAAAAGTATCTGTTTATGCAAATTTTATTTATGCTAAATCTTGAAAAAGATTTACATGATAGAAAAGTGGAAGACATGGTGATCTTTTTTTTTGTAAGACACGTTAAAAGCAAAGCTTCTGTCTGACATATTTCAAGGTTCACATTTTTGTTTCTTCTTCCATCATTCTTCTCCTAATTCCCTCATCTGCTGCAAAATAAACGTAGGAGCAAAGTAAGTGGTTTTGACCTGAGATCAGCATTATTTTCTATTTTATTTATCAAATGTTTTTCAAATTACCTTGGCTGGTCAGATGTATAACTGAATAGAATTAATCCTTTTTGGAAAATGTATCCTATTTATCCTAATATCTTTTGAGAGCTGTATTTGTGAAGGCACTCACATTTTCTGCACTCACGGACAAGGCGCCTGGAGCTGGGGCGAAAGGAGAACAGCATGGATATGACAGCCCATCAGCTGGACACTGGCAGGGTGGAGAGGGGGAAGCTGAGTTTGGTTCCTTCACCCTGCCTTGTCTCAGAGCTTATGTTGTAGTTACTGGATAAAATGGTTAGTGCATGTAAAGGCATGGCGTAACTTGGACCCAAATCTTCCATTTCCTTGGTGACTGTGCAAAACCCTTGACAAGAGGGGAGTAGCCATGCTATTGAAAGACAGGGCTTTGCTCAGCCCTTTGGATAAATGTTGGTAAAGCATCCATACACTGCACAGCGCTGACATGTGGATAGAGGCACCTGCCAGAGTGATGCAGGATTTTGGATACAGCCTTGCGGTCAGCATTTTCTCTCTGTCAGTCTTGAGCATCCTCCTGCTGCCAGTATTATCTCTAGGTGCTCCCTGTTCAGGCTGCTGTTTCCTTAGCCTCTAACCCTCTCCAAACCCTGCACGACAGGGAGCACAGGGCTGGTGGTTCCCTTTCATGTCTGTACTGGAAAACATTGAATTTCACTGGCTGAGAATAAAGAATTTGCCTTCTACCAGCTCTTAGGTTTCAGCCAGAAGAAAACTATTTGACCATTTTATGCCATTGTGAAGAGCAGATCCTTGGACCATGGGGGTGCAAGAAGGACAGTATGCTGCAAAACAGCAAAAAAGCCTACTGCAAAAAAGTTACGGGCCTAGTAGAGCTGGAGCTCCTACAGTCAGGATGGAAACTCCTCTATCTCCCTGAGGTCAGCTGATTGTAGTAGTTAGAAGCCAGAAAAAGATCCTGCTACAGAGCAGTCAACTATGGCAGACTCTAATATTGTTTTTCTTCTTCTATTTGTTTTAGACTTTCAAATAAAAACAGAAAGCATGCTTTTCATCCCAGGAGCTTTCACTCTAATGGGCTGTTAATGAGCTATCAATTACTTATGCAAAAGGAAATACACACACATTACTATTCCTTAGCTGAAGGTTTTCTGTGTTTAAATGTTGGGGGCTATACCCTCCTCACCTGGATCGCCGGCCCTACATACATCTTCGTCTGTATTCACTCTGTTACAAGGTCTAGCATGTAACACTTCAGGCAAGATTGCATACCTCAGGTTCGTGGACTCATGCTCTAATCTCATGCAACATTGGCAATTCCTTGGGTAAGTTGGTATGTAGCACTTCTCTGCTGTCAAACAGTCGCAGTGTATTAAACAATCCTCAAGCCCTCTTGTGAAGCACACTAGCTGTTAATCTTATTTCTAGAGGCACCGTCTCCTTCTTTGACTGTGGATTCTTGAATTACAATCGCTAAAAAGCATTTCTGTCCATTCACAAGGGGACCAGAAGCTAAACTTTCTTCCACCCAGCCTTTGTCATCCACACAGTGAGGAGTGATCATTGTCATGAGCTTGACCTCGTAATGAAATCAGTGACCTTGAAGATGGCACAGGCAATACAAATCCTCTCGTTCACCCCAAGTTTAGAAGCTGTTTGCCTGACTCCTTTGATCAGCTTCCTCATGAATGAGGAGCCCTCAGCAAGTCCTGCCTGAACCACTTAAGTCGCTCCCTCCCATATGGCGCAGAGGAAGCATTTGTGTGGCCCAGGAGTATCGGGACACAGATTGCTAAGCTCAGTGCTCGGGCTGCTATGGATCCTTTTCTTTCCTCAGGGTCCTCTCCTACATTTCCTTGCATATTCCAGTCCCTATTAACCCTGTAGCTGTCCCCGGGGTAGCCTCCAGCCCGGAGGATCAATGGTGTCCTACCACCCATTGCCTTCCCTGCCCCATCTCCTTTACTGCCACCGTTCAGAGCTCCCCACGCCAAGGCTGCCTGACTGGAGCAGCACACAGAGGTGCTGGTAGAGGGAGTAAAAATCAAACAGAAAATGTAAAACAGTATAGAAAGGAAAAGTTTTGTTTTAATAATGCATTGTTTTTTCCTGGTTTTGTGTGTGTATGCGTGTGTGTGTCTGTGTGTGTAACTAGACCATGTCTACAGGGCTTAACATCCTGGAATTAGCCAGGCTGCTAAGGGTTAAGGTATTTATGAACTTGTTAAGAGACAGAAACATTATGCGCTGTTCACAGTGCTTAATTTTAACTGCCACACTAGAGAGAATCTTTGATTACATTATCCGTTTATTCTCATTGAATGTTAGTTGTTGTATCTTTTTTTTTTTACAGGGCCATTTCTGTGTTAGAAAAGATATTTCTCCTAATTGACTGGAAATGGAGGATTTTAATTAGCCAACCTTTTCATGCAGAGGATTCCAGCTGCTTAAATCCTGGGCCAGTATAGGGTTAAATGTCAGTCTAAAAGTTTAATGACTTAACTGAAAACATTTTATCACAGATACAGAAAATAAATCCTGTTCCCAGCGAGCCACAAACCATGTGTGCCATTGAGGAAAGGAACTGCACAAACCAATAACAACTGATTGCTCCCGCACCGGCAAACGGCAGCGATAAGACAAAAATCATTATAAGGATCAAAGTCGCTGAGCTCCTTGGCCAGCGCTGATGCTGTGGGGCTGAAATACGAGGTGTGTTGCCTACCTGGGGGTGACTTTCTCTGGAGACACTCAGAGCCTGTGCCCTCAGCTGGCTTTCTCAGCACAGGAAAGTAGGGATACATGCTTCCATGTCAGGTTTATGTGAGTGAGAATACCCTGTGCTGCTGCAGCAAGAAAGCAGGTGCTGGTTTTTATCCAGAGTTTAAAGCTCTGATTTGGATTCTCAGAGGCTGCTGCTGGGATGGACGCGATGTGGACGTTGAGCTTCAGAGCCCCAGCCAGACACATACTGAGGAACCAAATGTATCAAATTTACAGCAGCTCTGAATTAAACAATTTTTTTAAAATTTCCAATTTCTCCTCCTTCCTTAAAAGTAAAAAAAATAACCCCACCACCCCACCTTTCCCCACACGCTTTCCCCTTCCTTGTATCATTCAACACATAACTGGCTGCGGCTATAACAAGATGTAGCAAATGATGCACCTATTGACTGACAGGGGAGTCTGGAGAACATGCAGGAGCAAAATGGACAGAAATCTCTCCTGGAGCACAAACATTTAGCAGTTACGAGAACAGCACACTGAGTATTACATAAATGTTAGGCCGCATGTGTTTTAAGGCTTGCTTGCCCACGGATAAGGAAATTAATCTGATGTTTAGATTCGGTTCGTGTCTACACACTGTAAGTATGGATTTAGTGGTTTTTTGGCCAGAAATGAAATCAAAGATGCTCAAAACCACAAGCTTTAAAATGTTCTCTCTTTCCCAGGACTAAATCCTTAAGTTGTTCATTGCTAAACAGGCAAAACTTTGTCTCGGTGAGGACAGAAAAATTTCACTCCTTCACCCACAGAAAAATGTATCTTGGCTGGGTGGGTGACTCCTCTGAAACTGCTGCTTCACTGCGAACGTTGACCTGCTCAAGAAAAAACGTATATAAAAATAAGTCCTTCAGCACAAGAACTGCATCATCTTGCATTAGACTTTCATTTTTCAATGCAAGACTTTGCTCTGTAATTTTGCAAAAGTAGCTCTCAGTAGTAGGAGCCATCTTTATTCTAGCAGGCTGAGGGGCATAAAAAGTCCTGATCCTCAAAGAAGGCCCTGTACACCAATACCACGAACATACACAAAACCCCCACCTACTTCAAAAATACTAGGCTGCAAAAACCAGGCACTGAAAGGAAGAGACAGCGTGACAGTTGTTTGGACAACTTTAATTCAGTCCACTTGCATGACTGTGTTAAGGCACAGTCTTACACAGCCTTTCTCCCTTGGTCCCCTGCACCGTGAAATGCATGGGGAGAAGGTAAGGCACTCGTTGAGCAGATGGTCAATATTTTATTTTATTTCCTTTTCTCTCCAGTTTGTAGCCCCAGGGCTTGTCTACTGCAGACTTCTCATACCAGCTCTGAATAAAGATGTGTCTATTTTCCCCTGGCCTTTTCTATAGCCTTCATCATTATTACTTCCGACTGCTTCAGACACTGGTTTATTTTCACTGGCTTGTAGATACTGCCTCCTTTGGTGGGTGGAGGATTGAGGCATTGAGAGATCAAGGACAGGGTAGTGTGTGCCTGAGCGAGGCAGCTGGACCTACTTTCCCTTGAGCAGCACACTCAGGAGCAGGCTAACTGTTCAGGCCGTTGCTCCCACCTACTTCAGCTGCAGGTATTACCGTATCTGTGGCAGGGCGGGGTGGGAAAGAAAAGAAAAGATGGAGCTCCAGGCTGGTCCCATAGAAAAAGGGGAAGCTCAAGTTCACGACAGTAGGCTTAAGTGACTGGACTTTGCAGTGATGAAGAAAAATAATCAAAAGATGATTAAATACTAACCAGACACCAGTTGGTACTGCTGCACTATGGACAGCCTGTAACAAAAGCTCTGCCAGGCGTCAGCTGCCGTTGTGCACTGGGGAGTGCCAGGCTGGGGCAGGTCAGAGGAATTTAACCTGTCCCAATGCGGTGCACAGTTTTCGCTTCCCAAGAACAAAGCCTGTGTGGAAAGACTTGCCCCATCGTGCAGCCCAGCACAGCTGCCCACTCCTGTCACAGCTGGAGGGTCTCCTCAGCCAGGTCCCACCAACAGGAGATCTGCATGCACTGCAAGGGGTGAAGGGGCAACAACGCCTTGTGTGGGAAGGGGTCCCCCTGGGACATCCTTGGGTCCCAATTCTCCTGTACTCTTTCCTGAAGTAATGAGCTGTAAGAAGGAGTCTTCTTTTTACAGAAAGTTACACAAAGGAGCTACACAAGTTCTTTGATTCTGCCTTTGCATCCCAAAATATACAAGTTTCTTCCTGATACTGTATGATCTTCAGTTACCATATAAAAATAAATTATCTGCGGGAGAACGAGGGCAAGCTGAAAGCTTATTTATCACCCAACCATTATAATGTGGTTGATGATCAAACAACCTGTGAAGCTGAGATAATTTTCTTCATCTTCAAGTAGCCACTGGAAAGCCTCATTACATGCCTGAAGTTGCATTGCTTAGCAACAACATTTTAGAAATTCAAGTTATCAGCATGATCACTAATAAGACAGTAAGCTGCAAAAGAATCCTGAATAAACTAGATGCATTTGCATTTCAAAATAAATGAGAGTAAATGTCAGATTGTGTTTTGGAGTATGCAAACTCTTCTTAGCATAGATATATTGCATTTACTCGAGCATTTGTATGATGGAGACAAATCTGAAATGTTTCTAAAATTTTATAAATACAACATATCCGGGAGCTCCAGATATTTTACTACTCTTTGACTGTTAACTTTAGCTAGAGAAGTCTGTGATCAGAAAAACATGCTGCCAAAGTATGGCACACACAAGAAAAATTAGAAGTGGTATTTTCCACAGCAGGACACAACTATGAACAGGAGTTTCTGAACAATGAAGGTACAATTATCATGCTGCAATGCACAGGATCCATTTGAAGGACTGTTTGGTTTATTCAACCATATTTGGGAATACTTTTTTAAACTTTACAAATACTCGGAGAAGAAATTTGTTAAATGTCATATGAAAAACCTTTGTGGCCTCTGTGTAAAAATGTAGACAGTTAAGAGTGACATGGTTCACAAAGCCAGAGTAAGTCTGGGACTTTTCTGTAGCCCTGGATTTCTGGTGAAACGTACAGAAAACAGAGCCATAGGAATGCTCAGTGAAAGTAAAGCGAAGGATAGCCCACGCCTATCGGTGACACGTTGCCTTTCTCACCTGGTCATAATATTGAGCTTATCAGATACCAAGGACAAAAGTACCTGTCAGAGACCACAAAGCATCTGGTTCGAACTTGTCCTCATCTTGTCTCCAGAGAATTGATCCTGAAACCTTTCCTTCACTCATTCACTCACAGGAATAGCATCTAGGGGAAAACCCCCACTTATTCCTGTTCCCTCTACAAGCAAGCCTCACTTACCTTGAAGGCAGAGAAGAGACATTGTCTTACCTACCTACTTGTAGCGAGTAGGCGCATTCTCTAGCCACCATGTGTATGAATATTCAGGCATTTCCAAAACATGCCACATCTCACCTGTGCCAAACCTCCTCTGGCTGCAGAGGAGGCCTCCTGGCCAGCTTTGACTCATTGCTTCAAAATGCACTCACCAAACTAGAAGAGATGAATTTCTTTTTCTAAGAGCGCCACTGGGGACAAGCGAAGCCAAGCACAGCAGTGATGGCTCTGAGAGCGAGATGCACAGGAATGACCTCAGAAGAGCACTAAGGGTGTGAGGGGAAGCACGCAGAAAGGAAGAGTGGCCGGGGTGAAGGTTACCCATGAACCTCACCCAGCCCATCACAGCAGCCTCTGAGGTGACCATTCAGGGCACCTTCTATCCCATGGATCCCCTTGCCTTATGTAGGACCCGGGACACAGGATGGGCAGTATTCACACGAACAATAGTTGAAACTCTCAGCTTTATTTAGTAAACACCAATCTTTATTCATATTAGGCCTGAATTACTAGCTTCACCATAAGTTTATTCACTGTGGTTAATCATCTCAATGATTTTGCAAGTTATCTTTCCAGAGCACTTCTGAGGTGCAAGGAAAAAGGGCTGGATAGTCAGGTTTTACTGTTGGGAGACTGATGCACAGAGACATTAATTGGGGTGCTCAGTCTGAGAGGTCTAAAAGGTGACTTCTCAGAGCTCTCGGCAATATGTACCGCTCTCCTGTGTCCAGAGCACGGCTCATCTCCGTTATGTTGGCAGCCACAAATTCTCAGCACTTCTCCAGTCAAGCGTCAGGGTCTCAAGCTTAGCAGTTAGGGATTAGCTGAGAAAAGTTTGTCTTCAGAGTCTTGCCTTTACTTAATGGGACATGTCAGATAAGCTTAGCAAAAGACAAGGAAGGCTACTGACCCTGCCTAGACCACAAGTCCCCTTTTGCACCCCTGATGGAGAGATCTTATTCCTTTAGCAGTGTTAAGATCTGTGCTTGTGCAGCCTGTATTTTTGCAATTCTACCCAGGACAAGTTAGATATTTCCTTCCCAACTTCCTCCCAAGAAAAGAACAAGACTCATCCTTCAGGCTTTCTTTTAGTATTAGTTGTCAGCAAATAAAGACAAATTCCAAGCCAAGTTTTCTCAGTCTAGAGGTCATTCAGTGGGAGAGTTCTTTTCCTTGCAAGGGAAGAACATGAATCCAAATGACAGGCAAACATATCTGAAGGAGAAAAAAGAGCTTGGCCTTGCAAAAGGGACAGAGGTAAGGTTGTTCGGATACTTCAAGAATATGAAGATGCATAGTTTAAATGCCATGCTTCTTTCAAAGCGTGTTTTCAAAACACTTTCTGTGAAGTACAGAATTATTTTTTTGCTGTAGAATTCAGGCCTTTTCCAACCTAAAGACCTAGCCTGAAGTTATTCCGTCCTGCAAGCAGATACTATTTTAATTTTATATTTTTTAGGAAAAAAAGTAAATACATGTGAAGTGGTATTTCCCCTTATTTCAAAGCCTAATATTGGATATAGTTTGGAAAATGCTATAATTTTGAATACTGTGAAACCTCTCGTATTTTGACACCCACACACAGCTCTTCTGGCCTACAAAATAAGGTAAGAATGGAAAATAGCTCATTCTAAACTTCAGTCATGTTTAATGCTGAAAATAAAACATGTAGACAACCTTTAAATTCTTATAAATAATGATTCTATAGTCCAGAGCAATAAATGTGAAAACTATGGTTTATGATAATGTATTCTGCAGTGACAGTAGAAAAATAGGTCATCATTTTGCAAAGGAGAGAAGCTATCTATCATGCTGAACACACTAGCAGGAAATTTGAAGTAGTTTCAGAGGCAGTTAGTCCAAGACATTGTTCTTCTGACCCCCCTGTCCCTGAGCACAACACGTGAATGAAGAGCTTGTCATGTCCACCGTGCAGGGAGGGTTGCTGCACGTGTCCGTCCCAAGGCTTGACATATTTTGTGTTAGGAATCTACCTGTCTTTCTGTCTGTATCACAGGATATTGATCTGGGTGCCATTAACCAAACCACGTGAGTTTTACTGAAAAAAAAAGAAGGAAAAAAAAAAGAAATTAAAGAAAGGTGTTTAAAGAACAGAAGTTACTATTGTTAGCTACGTGAAAGGCATGGTTAACTGCAAGCTCCTGCAGGTACAAGCTACCACAGAGCAATGAATGATGTTTTATCTTTACCCAGTTAAACACAGTTGCCCCAATATGTCTAATGAGACAGTTTTTCAGGCAAATAATTATAGAATCATAGAATCATAGAATCATTAAGGTTGGAAGAGACCTCCAAGATCATCGAGTCCAACCGTCAACCCAACACCACCATGCCCACTAAACTATGTCCCTAAGCGCCTCATCTACCCATCTTTTAAATACTTCCAGGGACGGTGACTCAACCACTTCCCTGGGCAGCCTGTTCCAATGTTTAACCACTCTTTCAGTAAAGAAATTTTTCCTCATCTCCAATCTAAACCTCCCCTGGCGCAACTTGAGGCCATTTCCTCTCGTCCTTTCGCCAGTTACTTGGGAGAAGAGACCAACACCCACCTCGCTACAACCTCCTTTCAGGTAGTTGTAGAGAGCAATGAGGTCTCTTATTGCTATAATTTCAATAATAATTTCAATAATTTCAGCAATAATTAACACTTTAGTGGCTGGACTACAATCAAAACCTGTGGATTACAGGGAAAAGTATGTGCAACCCATACCTCTCCATTAGCACTAGGTGAAGATGTCAAGTCTCTGGCAGAATTTGGTTTTACCTTTGTCTACAAGGCTCCTCAGCGATATATTCCTCTCTGCAGGTGTAGGGTGTGAGGGGAGGCCTGTGCTTTAATAAATATTTGACACAAATCCTTTGCCAGCCAGTCAAAGGCAAAGGTTCCTTCATTTAATTGGTTTTCCAAATTGTCAGTGTGTGATTCATTTTAGTCTGATGCTTTAATTTTTCTGTGATAATTGATTTATATGTCTTATCCACTTTATCATTAAGTTGCAAAAGAGGAATTCACCAAATCCCATTTTAGGATGCTTTTGTGGTGCTTTTTTTCCTTTCCACACTCACTTTAGCAGCTGTTTTTCAGCAGGGAAAAACCTGCTCAGACTTCTTCTTGCTCTCAGCCTTGTTTATCTTTACCCAGTGTTCCTGAAAGTGCACTGCTTATTCAGTGTGTCAGGAATAGTCTGCTTCTGCAGACTGATCTCTGCATAAACTCACAGTAATTGGCCTCCAACAGCCAATTTAACAAGTTTGGTGAAAGTCTTGCATCTGAACACTAGTTTTGGAATAAAAAGGCTAACGGCAAAGTCAACTAAGACCCATTTGTTACAAAAATAAGTAAACTGCTTTGTCTTTATTTGACTTTGCATCAAACAGATGCCTATAAAAGGTCCAATAATAAATGTGCATCATAAAAATCATTCTAGAAACATTGAAAAGAACATTTCTGACCAGTAAAGAAGGGTATCTGCTCACCAGCAGTGGATGTCTAACGCTAGGTTGTCTCAGTCAATACTTTGGGCTTTCTTTGTATGCAGCCTTGAGCAATGAGCGCTTCCAGAGGGCTATTCACTGTCCTAGTCTCAGACATTTTATTGTTCTGTAGCAGCAGTGGCTGCACTACTCTTTGCAATGAAATAGCTGACGTCTGTTTCATTCACCCCATTTGCTACTTCTGTATAAATATATATATATATTAAGAGCCTGAAGGTATTCTTGCAAAGCTGACCTAGCAGGAATTTCCAGAAAAAAAATTTATAGAGGTAATATTGCTGAAAAGAGAGGCCCATCACACAGTAGGATTGTGGCATGCCTGAATCACGGTCTTGGTTACCCCTTCATACTTGTAGACAGCTGCCTGGTTTGATACAGAAAACTTAATTCCTGGATTTTTTGTTTAATTGTTTTGTTTGACAGCGCTTGGAATAAAAAGCTAAAAATCTAACTAAGGTCTTTTGAGGCGGCAGGTTCCAAACAACACAAGCCCAGTTTTTTGTGCATATTGGGGTTTTTCCCTCCTAGCAAGGTTTGGACTTGACTTAGTGTAATACATGCAACACTTCTTTGCAAAAAAGGGCCTTCAGAGAGAGGGGCTTCAGGTTTCGGTTGTCAGAATTATTATGAGGCCTGTTTTCATTTCATTCAGCTTCTGAATGGAGGGGCTGGTGAGTCCTTGAAGTACGGGCATATATACGTATATGTTTAGATTTTGTATATATTCAAAAGCATATAACAAAGAGTTATTCACATGCCTAAAGTGAGAGAGGGAAGGAGGAAAAAAAAAAAGGTCTCCAGCATAAATGGCGATTTTGAGTGTTTTCTACACAAACACCACTAAATGACCAGAAGCATCTCTCTTGCTCCATTCATTAAAGCGGTCTCTTCTTCACCTAATTTCTTAAATATATGCGTGGCTTGGCTCACCTTGGACTTTAATTCTAGGCATCTACCCTTGAAATGTCCTAGTACAAGTGAGAAAGAAGCCCTCAAATCTCATGAACCCAGACCACCATCCAAAGGTTTTCCAGCACGAGCTGGTAAGTGGACCCTCCCCAGCACACCAGTTCACAGCGGTAGACCCTTCAGATGTTCTTGCCATCAGCCTATCTCCTTGTGTACCCCAAAGTATTGTCTGAAAAGGCTCCAAGGAGCAAAACAGGCAGGTGCACTGGTCTTTTATGATAGGAAAACACAAAGGAGGAAAGAAATCCTTGAGGGCAGACTTGTCAGAGACTTCTGTGTTCTCCCAGTCTAGCAGTGGGAAAGAAACAGGATTGAAGTAAGTCTGGGAATTTCCCAACCCCAGGCAGTAACAGCAGCCAATTCAGCATTATGGGTTTTTAGAGGTATATATAGAGATAGATAGATAGATATTTTATTTGTCACAGCTGCAAAATGAATGCTGGGAGATTTCAAATTTCTTAGTATCTGGCCTTCAGATATTGTCTAGCAGCAGAATTCACTCCAACTTTTATTAGCTCAGAGTTACTCTGATCTAGTTAAAACTTAAGCTACAGAAATTTCTCTTTGTCAATATACATAATATATGGATGACATAACAGTATCTTAAAAATAAATATTTACTGCTTTATATGATCATCATCTCAGTTAGGTTGGGATGTGTATGTTTAAGTATGGAACTGGGCAGCTGAGACATGATACAAAAATCTGACTGGATTCAGAGGAAGTTGTTATCAATGCCAAAAGAGCTTAACAGAGAATTACCTCATATTTTTCTTTCAAAAACTATCCTAGAAAACTCTATGGTGGACCTGCTAAAGAAAGCAAGCTGCTAATAATTTTCATTTCAACTGTTTTCTCATGGCTATCTTGTGGTTTGACTAATAGGGCCCCCAGGGATTTTGGTGTTACTGCATGGATTTCCCACACAATGTATGGTATGGGTTTGATTTTTTTCAGAGTGCAGATTGCTTTAGTTGTTAAGCTCTGCAAATTCCCACTGACCTCTTGTGTATGCACGGTTCTCTCCTTAAGAGTTGGTTCAATCTGCCTCCTCTGTCATTCCTCTTTCAGCAATTGGAAGATGTTTTAAGCCATTCTGGAAATAGACTTTTGGTGGTGGGCTCAGTCCCAAGAAAATAAGAATCTCCTCCTTGTTTCCCTGTGTTTTTCCCAGGAAAGGCAGTTTTCTGGCCAGTGAGAAAAATAAGGGGGGGTCTCAGGCACAAAAATACTTCAGGAAATGTCATTTAATGTTCAGCAGTTGGTATCTTCTTGTTTTGCACCTTACTCTGTTTCTCTCTCAAACAAATTCTACTCTTTTTCACTTATATCTGAGTCATCACTCCATATACTTAAGAGTAAAATTCACTGTTTCTGCATCTGTCCTAGAGGGGGTGTGTGTGTGTGGAGCAGTGCTTCCTTTTCTTCCTACAAGATATTTTAAGCCTTTTGCTACAAAATTATGATTCAGGTAGCTCCCCAGGAACAACGTCTATCCTCCCGTATTCCCCAAGCACAGACAAGCCTTTTACCGTTTCACATGGGAGACTCTTGAGCTCCATCTTCTGGAAAATCTGGGACAAACTTGGTTTTCCGAGCTGGTTCCCGGGAAAGCTGGGCAGGTTTGGGGCAGGGGCCAGCGGAACGTGGCAGAGCACCGCAGGGCAGATGTGCCCGGGCTGCCACCCGAGGCAACCCCCCCGCCTTGCACCCCCTTTTCCCACGTTCTCGAAGGAGAACCAAAGCTTCTTGCAAGGCATTTGGAAAATACAGGTAGAGCTCCAAGGCAGGTACCGCCCGACAGATCACTTGGGCAAAGAGCCCTTGTGATTATTTTGATACCGACAGTGGCGTCACGGGTGGGTGGAAGCGGCCTTGCAGACCCATTGCTCTGAGTTTGAACATCAGCACGAGCAGGTTTCCCCAAGCCAAATGCGAGCACACATAAATATCTTTAACTGCGTTTTTCAGCCTGTTGGATGTTTTCTGTGCTTTGGCTTCATTGATGTGTAGGTGATTTAAGTATGCCTGGCCAGCACTGACAGGCTGTTTCTCTTTATTACAGGAGAGGCTGAAACAACACTTCAGATTATTCTCTTACCTTGATCTCCCTTACTCAGCAACCCGACTTTTTGTGCTGATTTCAAAACCGCACCATCAATTGTAAAAGCCCTATTTTGTTTCTTGCTGGACCACTTCTCCCAGGCCAGAGTGAATGCAGCCTCCCTCCCCCCCTGCCCTGAAATACCACCCCGCTGAGCAATGCAGGCTGAAACGCTGGCACTGGCTTTGCCAGGCTCCACCATGAGAAGTCCTGGTTGCCACAGCCTGCTCTCTCAGGAACCACAGCACCAGCAACCCTAAGCCAAAGGGAAGGAGGGGGAAAATGATCTCCAGGGAATCTTGAAAGTTCTCAGGTGCCAGTTGGTTCCTAAAAATGGTTTTGGTGATTGTAGCCCAGAGAGGGACATTGAAGCAGGACTGCCCTCCTCACATATGCGAGGGCCAGCACACACCGAGCTACAGAGTCAGCCCCCAGGGATTCTTGGGCATTTGAACATTCTTGCTTCATGGCACTGTGTATTCAGGGGTCCCTTGCCCCATGTGCACTCCACAGGGTCACAGCTGAAGTACCGCATGGGAGCACAGCAGCAGCAGTGTGGGCAGCTCTGGGCCTGATGAGGAGCAAGAAGAACCAGGAGATCTGCAGAAAACTTCTTGCGGTGGAGGCAGCAATACACTCAATCCTTCCCTTGGGACATGCTTGGAGAAATGCATTTTCATGACTATAATAGTATCCAGAAGCACCAAAACCTGGAACAGGCACATCAAAAAGAGATTATTACAGCCCAGAAAAGTTTAATATCTTAGTAAAAGAGGAAAGCTGGATAAAATATGGGCATCCCTAAGTGGAGAGATGCTATGTCCTTACTAGGCTAAGCAGGGGTGTTTGAGGCCATTTAAGAAAAGGCAAATATTTATTTTAAATATTTGACTTTCATAGGCGCTGGGTGGGAGCAGGAGGGGAATTTAATGCCATTAAAAGAAATGTGGATCCAAAATTCCACTGAATCCTAGAAAAATTTAGATTACTCCAGTGGTCATGTAATCCAACCTCCTGCTCAAACCAGAGCCAACTTCAAAGGTACATTGGGGTCCCAAGGCTGCCTGGGACCTTGTCCAGTGAAGTGTTGCAAATCTCCAGGGTTGGAGAGGCCACATCCTGCCTGGGCCCCAGTTCCAGCACATGGCCCTCTCACTGTGACATCCGTTTCCATGCTTTTCCCATGTGTGGGTGGAAATTCCCCTGCTGTAGCTTGTGACTGTTACCTCTGGTCCTGTCACCATACATCTCTGAGAAGTCTGTCTTTGTCTTCTCCACAGACCACTATTAATTTGTTACTTAATTTCAGAAAGCACTCTTCATTCAGAGGAAAGGAGTATAGAAGTTGTAGTAGCTAGGATAACAATTGCGCTGTCAACTTGAAAAAAATTGTTTTCTTTGTCTAATTCTGAAAAAAAAAAAGGTAAAAAAAACCAACCCCAAAGCAGTGCTTTCACTGCCTGAATGTCAACAAGAATAAAATTCAGGCTTACCATCATCCTCAGATTATTTCAGTGCTTTCAGTCTCGATGACACCATTACAATATTATTTCGAAAATAACTCCACTTCCACTCACCAACCTGGGGGGGACTAAAGCTCTGCCAAAACAGTGCCGGCACTTGATCTGGGACTGGAAAACCCTCTTGCATTGCTGTGACTGGAACACTTCCAATTTTTAGCAGGCTGAGTTGCAGGAGAAATCAGGGTGCGAATGAGAACCCCCGGTTAGAATGCTTTTAATTTAAATAGGTGCCCACTGTATTTACATCAGGGATGTTATTCTGATTTAGTGTGATCAAGAAGGCTAAAATGAAGGGAGGCTGTTATGAAAAGAGTTCATCGATTGCATGTGTGCAAAAATCGTGTACTGAACAAGTGCTGGCTGCATTCAAAGATTTAACCTATGTGGACAAATCTCTGCATTGCAAACAAACACCACAAGATTTTCCTTTCAAGACGGGAAGGAAAAGCAAATAAGGGAAGCGGTCTTTACAAATACCATCATACTTTGAGGTTATTGCCAGGAAGCTATTGAAAGCTCTAGGTCCTCACAAGACAGAAAAAATCGAGTTCATCTGAGAACTGAGTCACAAAACACATTCTCTCTTTTCGATTAACAAGATACAAGGAGTAGATTTTCCTTCCTTTCTATTTTTGACAATTTTCCCCCAAATTAGGAGCAGCCCAGCTGATCAAGATTCACGCAAACTTGTCTCGGTCCCCCAAGGCACTCCTCTAATGCTCCCCTTCCCACAGGACAAGCTACGAACAGGGCATGCTCAGGCAGGGGTGCACGGCTCGGCGCTGGAGACGAAGTGATGCGTCCTTTCTAGACCTGCTAGAATGATGGGTCTCGTGTCCTGTTTTGCTCTGTTCTGTCTTTCGGAGTCTCAGTGTTGGCTAAGTATATGTGTGTAGCCCCAGCATAGGGTATGACCTGTAAGCACAGCCGTGCTGTAGATGTTATTAATAAAATGTTCTTATTTTCCCAGCACCCTCAGGACTATGGGATAAGTGAAGGCCTGGACAAAACATTGCTTAAAGGAAGGGATGTGAGTATTCTTCCCCTTTCCGTAAGATACCCACCAGAAGGTGCAGTCCTCGGCCCTACATGCGGCTGCACAGCAAGATTAGACTCCTTCATTAAAATAATAGCAGGCACCCAAATAAAATAGAAGTTTTCTTTTTCCTTCTCAAAGGCACACTGTTGCCCAAGAGCTTGGGGAATGCCGGCAGATTAGAGGTGTCTGGGAGTAACGCTGAGGAGGGCGGCCGGCGGCGGGTGAAAGGGAGAGGAAGAAAAGCACTGTGGCCCTGGGGTGAGGCGGGGCAGCCC
>NW_008824982.1:5500286-5524507 GCF_000699105.1 Pygoscelis adeliae
AGAAAAGCCCTGCGGCCCTGGGGTGAGGCGGGACAGCCCCAGAAGCAGCCAGGCCCCGGGGGGAACAATGGGGCCAGGGGCTGGCAAACCTGGGAAGAGGGGGATTGTCTTCTGCGGCCTGCCCTGAGGGAGCCGGGGCTCCCCTTGTTTCCTACCCGCCGTGGGACAGCCTCAGGCAGAGGGAGGGCCGGGGTGGGCCTGCTCACAGCTCCGCCGAGGGGTCACCTTTCTCCTGCAGTAACATGGGGTCCTATAATGAAAACTGGAGCTCTCACCGCTCCTTGTTGTCTTTCCCCCGCCAGCCATAGTCTGCAAAGTAATTCGGGCCCTGCCCGCTCTCCCTGAGCAGAGGCCAAGAGGAAAGCCGTAGATGCGAGCGCTGCCAGCATTGTCCTTTCCACAACATTTTCATCTCTCCCGCTAAAAAAGCGGTGCCTGCTGAGGGTTCAGGCGCCGTCACCGAATGCTTCCCTCCTCCCCACACTTCACGTAGCATTTCAGATGTGTCAGGCGGGAAATGCGCTGCTTGCTGTGGTAAAGCAGCCAGGAATACAGATTTTTCTAGACCTTTGAGGTGGTTTTAATTCATTTCCATTACCTGGGAAGCCCTCCCACAGCAGAGGCAGGATTGCTTCCCTTGCGGACACGGGGGTTTTCTGCCTGTGTGGCCTGGCACACTTAAACGCAAGCACTTTGGCAAGGAAAAGGTGAAGAACACGTTTTCTTTTCCCCACGGCCTGAATCCACCAGTCATTGCTTTTTCAGAAGCAAATAGACCCAAAGGAAGAGAGATTTTTAAAACTTAAAAAGTTGGAAAGAAAGGCTCCTTGCCTTTTCAGTTCTGGTGCACAGAAGTGTTCCCCATTGGTGATGAACAGGGTCCACAGGAGGTTTCAGCCAGCAGCTTAGGTAAAATTTCTCTGCCCAAATCTTAGCTGGTGTAAACCACTCCTGCTTAACCTAGAACCAGGTCTGGAGGGTTAAAAGCAATGAAAAACCCTCATCTAGGCAGGGGTAAATTATTTCTTATAAGGAAGGTTATAAACATATATTGCTCTCTCTCCCCCACCCCATTTTTTTCAAGAATAAGTTTAAGAAAAAAGTGAAAAAATGGCAAAGTAAAAGCAACCTCCTTTTTGCATCATTTGCAGCTTGGCTGGCCTGGAAGTGCCCTGGGAATTGCACCGCAGCGGTGATCCCATCTCCTAATACATGGGTGTGTTTCAGCAATTCCTCTATGTGCAAGCTGTTGTTAAATCTTCCTGGCTTTAGAGCACTGTTTCTAAAAGGCAGTCTTTTGTCTTCTCGTCTCTTTCAATGTTTGTCTTTGTCTGCTTTAGCTATATAATTCTTCTCCTTTCTGCTTTGCTAGTTTTTGTGGTAAATTAAAGTAGCGCGCATGCTTGCCATTACATATATCATTTCAAACATAGAAATTTTCAATCAATTTTGTATATCCTAATTGCATTTGAAAAGCAGCATGCCTTGCTTGAAATCCCATTTCTGTGACATTCAGAAGCAACACCAGCAGTTTTGGCTACAATCCTTTTAATTATTTTTTGCTTTGATTAAGACAAATTTATTTCCCAGAGTTACGTGTTTGCACAAAAATACAAAATACAGAAAGATCCTATATCAACAAAATGACACTGGTTTTGCAAATTACCCTGACTGCAAATATTTATCACTTGAACATCTGTCAGAGCTGTACTTCCTAGAAACATTTATACTAAATTTTTGCTTAATGCAGATGGAAGGAAAGGTGAGGAAGGGAGCTTAGAGGCAAAATTATACAGCATAAGAAATACAATCTAATCAAGTGTCTCAGGTACATGGATATTAATTTTGTCTGCTGCTCTTTCCTAAATAATGCTCAAAGCTTCCTGTATTTTTTTAAGTTTCCTTCCTCTGTTGCCTCAATTCAAGAGGTTCAAGTGGAAAGGGATGCTGATAAATTTCTTAACATAATTTCAAATAGAGCTAAAAATAGATTTTTTTTTTCCAGTGGAGCCCAGATAACAGCCAAACCCAATACTACTTTTTATATGAAAAATTCCACATCTTATCAAAACTCGAGAAGGCACGTGTGCACCTGGGAAGCGGTTGTTGCTGTATCCGCTCCATCTCAAACGACCCAGCTGTTATCCAGCTGACATCTCTCTCTTGTGCAAACTTTAACTTCGGTCCCTATGGTCAAAATAGGAAATGGCTAATGAACTTTCATCCCATGTTGGAAACGTAATGTGCTCTCAACAAGCACCTTTGAAAAGAAGGCATTAGCCAAATGTTTAGTCACTGAGGATAGGATTGTCCTAATCGAATAAAATACTCAAAAAGCCTTCAGGCTGTTCCCAACTCCATAAGCTACTGCTTGAGATGCTCTTCTGGCTGTTGAGGGGCAGAGTATGTCAGCACCATGTGCCAGGTCTTTCAAGACGAATGTTTAATAGGCTTAAGGAGATTTCTAGGTTTGCTATAATAAGAACCTGAGAACGGCCCTCCTGGGTCAGACCCGAGATAGTCCAGTATGTTGCCTCTGGCAGTGGCCTGCCGCAGATGACTAGGGAAGAGCATAAGAGCCAGGTGACAGTATACGGTCTCTCCCAGTCTCCGAGCTCAGCCCCTGAGTTAGAGGTGTTTTCTTTGCATTTAACAGCTCTCAAAGGATTTTTCTGAGATTTTTCTTCTGTGATTTTCCTTCTTCAAAATCCTATAGACATTTGGCATTGTCAGCTCTCTCTCTGCCATACCTGCTCCGGTGACAGGTTTGTAATGCACAGCCTGTGCTGCCTGGGCCGGTTTGGGTATTTCTGAGAGGGTACGGAGACAAACCAGCCTGCTCCTGTGGGGATAGCTTCTGAACAGGAATGTTTCTGCAGGATGTTTCTGAGCATCGGAAAGGCAGATTGGTGTAGCAAAATCACCACCAACTGGGTGCAAATGCACTAGAAAATACATCCTAGGAATAATAACTCGTATATTTGTTCAGAAGCTAAAGGCATTTCCCAAGCTTCCTTGTAGACCCAGCGTATTCTCCACAGCTTTGAAATCTGCTACATTTATGGAATCTTTTATTTTTCCCTGTATTTTACTATTGCGACCCTTCGTTGACCGAAACAGAGAATCTGCAGATTTCCTGCTCAGGTGTACTTGGCCGAGTACTAAACTGCAGGAGCTGTAGTAGCGGTATCCAAAGCTGGCAGCTCCTTGGAGAAGGAAAGTTGTCCAAAGCACCCTGATGCTTGTGGTTTCAGGTTTGCTGTCAGTCTGGGCAGTGTAAAGGTACTGTGCTAAGGACAGCCAAGGGTTTACACAAAATTTTGAAAAGTGGTCAGTAATGTTGACTGTCCCAAAAGGCCTGAGTTTCTGGAAGAAGTTGCTCAGCACTTTTTAAAAAATCGTATTTATTTCAGGCTGGGTCCCTGAGAGCATGAGTAGGTCTTGGCAGTTCAATTTTGCAAGTGAGGGGTTTTTGGATGCCAGCTCGGCATTGTGCTGAACTTAAAAATAGCATTATGCACTAGTCATGGAAAAAACTTGCCTTTTAGGGTTTTCTCCCACTTTATTTATTTAGGGATGTGTGTGGGGTGTGTGTGTACTAGACCTGAAGATTCTGTGCGGCCAGAAAACTTTCATTCTTTTGTTATTTAACTTTCTGACTTTTCTCCAAACTTAACACCTTGCTATATCCATCCCCACTCACAATTGTTTGTTGTTAAAAAAAAACATTACTGATCAATTTGCTTTGAATCTGCTCCTTTTTTTCTTTTTAATATCACTACCTTTCATTTTTTGTGTGCTTGCAGATTCTGCAGCATAAGATGTCCTCCTGTTGTCCTTGTTTCTGATGTTAAAAAACCTGCTCCATCCCTTTGCAAGCCACTTTCTTCTATCAGCCTGAAAACAACAAAAGAGGCTTTAAAGACAAAAAGAAGAGGAAGCCAGACTTGCTTTTTAATAGTCTGGGGACTGGACGTTCTCCCCTAGAACAGGGGAGTTTGACTGCAAAAGCCTAGAGATGATTAATTAAACTCACACATGTAATGTCTTGTTCCCACAGGACAGCTCCAGGTGGACTTTCAGCACCGGTCTGTTGCTAAAAAGATATCTATAAAAACCAACCAAACAAACAAACATGATCTGGAATCAATATGATATTATTCTTTCCTTTTCTTGCTTTCCACTTTGCTGCTTTCAGCCTGACAATACCGTAACCTTCGGAGTCACCTCTGTAGAAATCCTGCTCCCTCCGGAGCAGCAGTGGATGCTTTGCAGCCGTTTGCTTCTTCCCTAAGGTCAGATAACAGAAGTCTCACATCTAAATATTTGTATCTTCTGGTTTATGCTTTTTCTGGCTGAACATGGAATCTGCAGAATCTTGTGCATTAAAAAATGGTACGGATTTATACCGGAGATTTTAATTTTGAATGCTCCTTTTTTCTCAGCATACTACAGCTCAATTAGTTTCCAACAGCCTTCCTAGAATTTCCTCTTTTTAGAGGGGTGCTGGTGCCCCCTATGTTCGTATTAACTCCTTCAACCTTAGCACTTCTTTCTTCACAAATGTGCTTTCTTAGAAAGCTGGGGTTTTGCTTGACATATGATGTACTTTAACATATCAAAGCAAATATTCAAAGCAATTTTCTAAAAAAAAGGACCCAAAACCCCTTACACAACAATTTACCACACCGTTTAGGAATATTGCAACTCTGTGACAATAAAACTGCAGCCTTTTTTTCACCTGGAGAACTAGGCTAGGCCACTGAAAATAAACATGTATTTGTGGAAAGTATTGTTCTAAACACATCAAAGCAGCAGTATTTATTCAGTATTTGTATACAGAGGAAATTGAAGGTGCAGGATGATACAATCATGCTGCAGTCTTCATTTCCTGCGTAAAAATAAACGGCGTACTACAGACTAGAGAGATCAGACAACATTTAATAGATTCCCAATTCAAGAGGTGTAATGATCAAGATAAGCTGATATGATGCCCTGAAGCATAAGATTGTGAACGATTTAAAGTCAGAACAATGTTATGATAGGTCGCTCATGGGCTTGTTGTCAGATGATATGTTCTGGCCGTGGAGATTTGAGTTACCCGAGCCAACTTTATTACTACTGTAATAAAAATGAGTAAGAGTCGGTTATGTCTCTCATTCACTGACTTAATGTCAAAGCTGATGCTATCTGGTGGTGGATGTCTTACTGTAAAAGAGCTGGTGACCTATATTTTCTAGTTGTTAGTTGTTTGCAAAACAGTAATTGAAGGTGGAATTGATTCTTCCACATTGGTCAGCAAAATGCTGACCAAAAAAGGGCTTGAAGAGGAGACGTTTTCCTCAGATCAAAGCAAGAGCTGATCTTTCGGGACACAGTAACTCTGGGGCTACCCATGCAGGTTTCCCAGATATGCCCTCTTTTTTCTTCTGGATACTTTGTCCAAGCAGAATTTGGGCACCTCCACCATCTGTCTGTTTTTTCTGGACCAGTGACCTCCTCCCTAGAGCTACCGTGCAGTAATTCAAACCAGGCACTGTCCCTAGGTGATAGAAATGGGTGTGATGCTTCCATGAAACATCACAGAGATTTACTGTGCCTGTGCCTGCAGGGCGCGTTAAGCCTCAGGCTTGCAGCCAGGGTTGCACTTCTGCTCCACGCAGAAACCTTGCCCACGGAGCACAGGCCGTGGCTCCGGTATTCCTGGGAACAACAGGCTGGTTGCTCCCCCAGGCACACGTTGTGCTTTGAGGGATGCCGGGTCAGAAGGTGGCAGCCCGAGGCCATCAAGCAGTTTACGCTGCCCTGTTAGTACTGTGGATGCAGTGTGGGGAAATGGGACTCCAGCTGCAAAAGTTTGACAACTCTTTCTTATATTTCTCCTGCGAAAATATATCTAATACGCTTACAGGTATTGATACCGAAGGAGATTCTGTTCTTAAGATGGTGAAAAATGCAAACAACTAAGAAGACAAGTTCTGTTACAAGCAGACCCATTTCTATTCATTGTACCAAGGTTTGGGATCAGATGTGCAACATCTTTAGGTGCCTAAAGATGCAGGAGGCTGTTGTCGAAAGCAATAGGAACCAACACCAAGGTGAGCTGAAATTGTGATTAGAATGGGCACAGCTACGCTGGCAAGCTCCTAAAAAATGGAAAAGATGGATAAACCTGGCCCTCACACCACAACACCACCACAGTGAGCGGTAGGGGTTCTGATGGCTCAGATGGATTTTGGCACAGTGCTTGAAGTGGGTGAGCTTTGCCTAAATAGCATTTGCCCCTTCCTAAGAACAGTGTTAGCTGCATACTGCAGGGGAAAAAAGATCTCCTGGTGGAGCCAAAACATGGAGTTGTACTACATTTCCAGGGCTTTTTAAGATGCTATAATAAAATCAACTCTTGATATAATGTAAAGAAAGGTTCTGTGATAAATCAATACAGAAAAACAGCCTTTCTGGTTTTTGGGAGCTCTGCACATTTTGGAGCATCGCACATCGTCAGAGCTGGCTATTTGCCTCGCATGTTTGCTAAAAGCGCAGTTGTGGGGGATCTGCGCTCAGCCTGCTTCATGCCTTCTGTTAGCAGAGGCTTGGCTTTTTCAGCTGGGGGGCCAAAACCTGACCTGCCACACATTGCCAGAGGGCAGCCAGAGAGCACAGCTCCGCGGATGTGCTCTGGTGACACCGCGGATGAGCTGTAGTGAGGAGCCAGTGAGGAGGGGTGGCAGGTACAGGGCTTGGCGCTCCCACTGCTCCCGGGTCTGGGCTGCAAAGAGGGCTGAGGAAGGCAGTGGGGTGATGAGTGCGGTGGGGCTGAGCGGCCCTGCTCTGCCCTCAGCTATGGCGTTGTGTCTGTCCATGCTGTGCTTAGCATCACCTCTGAATGCCAGCATCTGAGATACAGCATACAGCTCTGTCCTGAAGCCACAGCAGGTCTCCCATGGGCCCCCCATTTCTTTTTTGCCTCCTTAATACACTATGAGAAACAGCTAACTTTATGAAAAAAATGTAAGTAAGTGATCCTCAGACTTGGATGCTCTCTTTTTCCTGATAGTTAGCTTTCAGTAGTTTAACACAGCTGTTACTGTAATGCATTTGTGGCTTGCCGAGGGCTGTGAACATCATGTACAAGGAGCTTCCTAAAAGCTTGCACTTATTTTTCAGAGCTGATAGTTCCTTTCTTGTGAAGATATCCTCATATATAACTCTGCCCTCGCAGGTTACCCCTGCCCTCTCTGTGTTTACAGCACAGCAGGGCAAATAGCAAGTGCTGGGAAGTGGGGCAGAGCGCCTTAAGAGCTAAAAGTAGTGCTTTTGGATTATGGCTGGGGTTGCAACTTTGCTGTCCACTGCCTCAGATATTTACAATGACTTTTAGCAAGGCTTTACCAGCTGTTTCACTGATTACCTAGACAATTAATTTACTTCTAAGTCCATACATAGGACAACCTAACAACTGTGAGGAGCTTGGTGTGCGAAGTGACTTCCACTTCCCTGGTCCCCTAGAAAACCAGCACTTTCACAGACTCTAAAAAGAGCAGAAATTAAGAGCAAGCTTATTTCAGGTTTGTGGTCGCTAGCACAATGCCAGCAGAAGTGTGGTCAAGGTCTCTGAATGTACATGCCAAGCTCTCGTGCAGAAAGCTGCTGTCCCTTGTATCTGCAGGTCTCCACAACCTTCTCCGCGAGCTGCACAAGCTTGCACGCATCGCAAACAACAGTTGCAACGGTTGTTCCCATCTCTGTACATGCCTTGTGAAGGCAAAAGACCCTGTAAACAGTGTCACCTGCAGTAACAATGACAGGGCTTGCTTCTGCTGTAGGAAGGATGGATTAATTTGACCTGGTCACAATAAAAATGTAGGATAAACTGGGTAAACACAATCTCAGTGTACTAGGATTTAAATGCCACCACCAGTAAAATGAGAGAGAGCAGGAAGCAATAAATCTCAGCAGTACTAAACTGATTATATTATTATATTGCTCAACCGTTGTGGCATTAATCAGATCATTTTGCACATCCACAATGTATGCAATACAGCTGAGCTGGCGTCAGTATAAGAAGTTTTATCTTTTTACTCCCATTCCTATGCGCTTTTAAATTCATACTAGAGATGATGCATAAACAGACATTTCCTTCTTCTTTCCATTGAAAAGAACCCTCCCTAAAACTTCATCTTCCAGCATTGCTGTCAACCTCCCACACATTTCACCTATTTTAAAGATTCACTATGAAAAAAACCACACACTCACTTTCAAAGTAAGCCAACTTTTAATTTATTTTGGAAAAAAAAAAAAATGCTCCTTAATGAGGATAGACTTCTTGATTTGGAGATCGAGAACTTGAAAGCCTTACTAGCGAGGGCTGCAGCTGCGGTACCACAGGCTGCTGCTGGGAGCCTGCCGCGTGGAGAGAAGCGTTCCCCCATGCCTCCACCTGCACGAGGGGACACTGCAGGATGAGGGGGCCTCCAAGGAAAGCAGCTGGTCCTCAGCACGTTCTCTTGTCAAGTGGGTTTGAGTCATGTGGGAGCAGGAGGGACATGCAGGGCCAGGTGGAGGCTTCCTGCCCATACAGGAGAAGTGGGGTTTTGCAGAGGTGAGGACGAGGAGACAGGCAGTTGTGGGGAGGGGAGCTGTGGCTGGGAGACATGGTGTAGCCATGAAGTGCTCCTTGATGCTGCGCTGGCAGGCACCACCCTCACCTCAGCCTTCCCCCTGAGGTGGACCAGCCAGGCTACGCCCAGCTCCTTCCTGGGCACAAGCAGTCGGAGAACTAAGTCAACACAACCTTCAGAGGAGTGTCTGGAATTGCTTTGAGCTGGAGGAGGCTGCAGGCTTTCAGGGCAGAGATGGCCGTAGCCAGCCAGCTAAATAAAACACGGTCAGAAGCAGCTACATGGAGAGAATTGCAAGGCAGTGATCATCATCAGACATGCTGTTTTATGCCTCCAGAATATACTTACACAGAGAGGCTCATGCAGACTGAGCGGGGTTTCAGTAATGAAGCCAAGGGGTAGGAAATGGTCTTGGCATTGCTCGACAGCATGGCGGGAAGTCCTGCCAGTCCTGTGCCACCGTCCCTGGTGCCGAAGCAATGGGTTGGGCAATGAGCTGAGCCCACCCCGCAGCTAACGTGCAGCACGCACAGCGTTCACCAGTGAGCTCCTGAGACAGGCTGCATGGGTTGTCAGTTGATATGTGAAGGAAATTACAGATACTTTGATCAGTTAAAACTACTTTAAAATATATAAGCTACTGTGCTGGTTTTGGCTGGGGTGGAGTTAATGTTCTTCATAGTAGCTGGTATGGGGCTGTGTTTTGGATTTGTGCTGGAAACAGTGTTGATAACACAGGGATGTTTTGGTTACTGCTGAGCAGTGCTTACACAGAGTCAAGGCCTTTTCTGCTTCTCACACCACCCCACCAGCGAGTAGGCTGGGGGTGCACAAGAAGCTGGGAGGGGACACAGCTGGGACAGCTGACCCCAACTGACCAAAGGGATATTCCACACCTTATGACGTCATGCTCGGCATATAAAGCTGGGGGAAGAAGGAGGAAGGGGGGGACGTTCGCAGTGATGGTGTTTGTCTTCCCAAGTAACTGTTACGTGTGATGGAGCCCTGCTTTCCTGGAGATGGCTGAACACCTGCCTGCCGACGGGAAGCAGTGAATGAATTCCTTGTTTTGCTTTGCTTGTGCACAGCTTTTGCTTTACCTATTAAACTGTCTTTACCTCAACCCATGAGTTTTCTCACTTTTACTCTTCTGATTCTCTCCCCCATCCCACCGGCAGGGAGTGACTGAGCGGCTGTGTGGTGCTCAATTGCCGGCTGGGGTTAAACCACGACAGCTACTCATAAAATTTACAAGTTGAGTCTGTGAAAATCAAAGCTTCTGCTCTAAAAGATACAGGGGACCAGGAGTCGCTTCTGTCCAAACAAGAGGGGTTTCTGCCAAGGCAGCTCCCCACACCTCAACGTTTCCTTTCCAACCCCAGAAGTGTGTGACAGTCTTGATCTGGCAGTGTCCACGGCAAAACACTCGGTCTCGTCTCTGAAACCTTCCTGAGTTTTCTTTCACACCTGAAAGCTGCCGGTTCAGGGTGCTGAATTGCAGCAGGCCAGCTCTGCAAGCGAGACTTTGCAGGGATGGAACGCTGGAAAAGGACAGAGAAAACCTGAACCTCAGGTTGGACTAGGTGATCTCCAGCCATTCTCCTCCTCCTGAATAACATTTGCCTGCAATTCTGTAATTGTCATCACCATCTTACTCTGCTTTCTTTCAACGCCACCACACTACCAAGAATTGGGGCCAGCACAGTACTTAATTCTGTGTAAGATATTGTTGATTCTATAATGCCAATATGTCCTCCTGGGATCCTGATTCCAACAGTGTGACTGCTCTGTTGTCATAGAAAGAGGAGATTTTATTTGGACTTCAATTTTAAATACTGTAAGTTGTAGAACGACTCATGACATCAGTTTAACAAAAACATCCTTGCACTGCCAGATTTAGAGAGAGGGCCCCTTTGAAATGGTATTTGCAGACACCTTTATGCTTGCAAGAATATATTAGACATCCTGCCAACAAAGTGGCAACTTTTGCAGAATTATAGAATACAGAGTCTAACGGGAAGCTTTTAATTTTGATAGCTGACTCGGAGAGAAATTTTCCATTAAAATTACAACAAACACCTGCAGTCGAGGAGTGAGACAAATGTTTTGTTTCACTTTATCAGCTACTGGGCTTCTAATGTTTACAATGTGAACTATATTACAAAACTGTTGTACTAGTCATGTTTAGTTCAATTAAACATTCCCCTAAAAATATGTTTTCTGTATGATCAATCCATTAGGGTCTTCTGCTGTGGGTTTTTTTTTTTTGGGGGGGGGGAGGCAGTATTCTTGCAGGCCAGGGAGATAGGTGTAGAAAACAACAGTACTGAAAACTGACTGGCTGCACATGGGTGGAGAAAATACGCTGTATTAAAGCAGCAAGGCTTGTCAGGGAGATGAAAGAGCCCTGGCTTGTGTTCGTATTCAGCCAGTTAGAAAGTACAGCAAAAACCTCAAGGCGAACGGTTTCATTAAACATTAATTTGTGAAGTGCTTCAAAGTTAAGGTTGAGGCATGCTTCTGTATAATATATAATATTATTCATCATCTAAAAAAGTTGGTTTGGATGCAATTAAGGAATAATCCTATGGCTCGCAGCAGTGATTCAACAGAATTCAGGGAGGTCTTGCATCATTTAACACAGACAAACATACAGCAGAGGAAGGGCTTGCAAGTCTCTCTCCCTTTTAATTTGGCAGATCTGAGGAAAAAAAGTTGTGTAGGATTTAAAGCGTAGCCTTTGATTAATTTGCTTTAGCATTTCAAGCTTATCAAAGTAACTTAGCTCCTAGAAGACAGCTGGAAGTTGTTTACAGTCATTCACGGTGTGGTGAAAATTGGGCCAATGGTAACCTTCACAGCAAGACTAGTTGGAAAGTTTTGCATAGGATGGGCTACAGTTCAGCCTTATTCTTCCATTTCCTTCCTCGCTCCTGAGCCGAAGCTGCTGCTGTTGCATTAAGTGCTCGGGAGCAGCAGCGAGAACCTCTTTCCAAGAAAGTGCCCAGGGAGCAGAGCACTGGGGGGGCCGCGACCCCGGAGAGGACGGCAGCGTGGAAGCCAGCACGCCGAAGCAGAGCGCCTGTCCCCGTGTCCCCAGTGCTCCTCCTGCCAAAGGTGCTGGCTGGGCGGCACAGCCCCGGCTGGCAGCGCGGGGCAAAGCCTACATGCAAGGCAGCTGGTACATCGGGATCAGCAGACAGGGGCTAAAACCATCTGCACTTAGCCTTCGGTTTTTATAGGTGTACCTCCCTTTCAGTGCCAATGAATAAACATGGTTAATAGTGCAACATTAATTCAACTGTAAAGACAAAAAATGTTCAATCTATGCTTAAAAACGTCCTTATTTTGTACAACGCTTGGGGCTGTTCAGGGCAGTTATGATTTCACACACAAGCTGAATTCATGAAACACACAGGAAATCCAACCAGCAGGTTATTTTTTCTCGCGATTTTTGTGAAGGACTTTAGAAAGCACTTACAGATGCAAGTGTGCAAGAATATACTTTCCTCTAAAAAGAATAGCCTTTCCATTCTACTTGCTTACCAGTCTTCACTCAATGCAGCAAGCATGCTATGCTGTACAGCTGCTCAATGCGTGTTCATAACAAGAAGTCCTAAAAATCACTATAATTTCAAGAACTGCTTTGTAGGCCTATTTCCCGTAACAGCTGTGTTATTGGCCTCGTCCCCAAATTCCCTGCTGCAAAGCGACTATTTGAGAATCTCATCTAGTTCCTTTACTAGACATCAACTACCGTGCACCACTGGAAGGGGAAAAAGAAGAGGAAAGATGCAGAAACTTGAATCATTTGTTAAAAGAGTAGTAGTTACTGCGAGTGGGGGCTCTCACTTACGCTGGGGCAAGTGAAGATGAATTTTCCACCACACAGGCAGCTCTAATATTCTTTGGCATCGAAGTTACAGATTAACTGCAGCAAGCCACCTTCGCTGACTCTATTAAAAACCGGCTGAGGTAGGAGAGCCCAGCAGCACCATACTAATGCTGCTCTAGAGCCAGCTCCAGTTTGGAAACTGCTGTTAACCTTTACAGGCAGGTTGCATCTGCGCAAGTAGTAACTCAAAATGCACCAGACACACCCAAACAGCTTTTCAAGAGCCAGCTTAATGCTGACAAGCGCGAAGCGAGGTGTAAGCCAATTTGGTGAAAAGCTGTACAAGTTCCTTTACACTCACTGTCCACCGAACTGCATGGTAACAAATTTTTGGCATCATCTAGGGTATACCAAAGAGTTACTTTCAATAATGTGACAGTTTTCTTACCAGGAGCTTGCACGTCTAAGGAAACAGAGTGCCAGCAGCACTGGGGAAGGAAGGAAGAAAGGAAGAAAAACCTGCAGGGTGCGGTAACAGACAACACAGAAAAATCTCTATCACAAAATAACTGAGCAAAGAATACAGTTTTTCTGTCAACAGTTGGGATTTTTGAGACCCAAGTGTTAATTTGCAAGCTTACTGAAAACTCGCCACTGCCTGTGTCCAGCATGCTCTTTCACTGTTGTGAGTGGAGCATGCCAACCAGTCGCAAAAGGGCTCCACTGCCTATCGCTTCCCTCCAGATTAAAGTATATATGTAAGTATATTCCCTCCAGTTAAAGTGAGCATGGAAGTGCCATACGCTGAACCCCGGCCACAGCAGACTATTTGCCGTA
Organism: Pygoscelis adeliae; assembly: GCF_000699105.1. NCBI lineage: Eukaryota > Metazoa > Chordata > Aves > Sphenisciformes > Spheniscidae > Pygoscelis > Pygoscelis adeliae. The sequence goes on from NW_008824982.1 coordinate 5,513,580, forward strand.
ACCCCCCTTCTCTGGAAAATAACTCGTCTACCTCTTGAGTTTTCCATTTCACAGCACAGCTGAGCTTGGAAGGCACCTCCGGAGATGAACTAGTCCAACACCCACCCCACCCCCCGTGTGTCCAGTCAGGTTTTGAAGGAGACTCCACCACCTTTCTGGGCAACCTGCTCCACTGTTTGACCACTCTCACCAGAAAAGGCTTTTCTGACGTTTAAATGGATTCTCCTGTATTTCAATTTGTGCCCATCGCCTCTCAATCTGCCACTAAGCACCACTGAGAAGTCTGGCTGGTTTTACTCCCCCTCCATCGATATTTACATGGATTGGTAAGATCCCTCCTGAGCCTTCTCTTCTCCAGGCTGAGCAGTCCCTGCTCTCAGCCTCTCCTTGTACAACAGATGCTCCATTCCTTAATCATCATCTCAGCCTTTTGCTGGACTAGCTCCGGTAAGTCCCTGTCTCTCTTGTACCAAGGAAGCCCAGAACTGGACCCAGCACTCCAGATCCGAGTAGAAAAGGTCACCTCCCTTGACCTGCTAGCAACACTCTTCCTGGGAGACTGCTGGCTCATGGTCAGCCTGTTACCCACCACGACCCCCACCGCTTTTTCAGACCTTGCCTGAACACTAGCTTCCCCAGTCAAAATAGGTCATGCTCAGCACCCAGGCATCACTCAGATGTGGAGGTTTCTTCCACACCACACCCTCACGTCCTCCTGTTCCAAACCACAGAGCTGGCAGGAGGCCCAGGCCAGCTCATGGTCTCATGGTTCAGGACTGACTCAGCAGCAGGGAGAGGAAGCAAGCTTTTCAGTAGCCAGGAACAAGTTTAGCAAGTTCCCAGGACTATCGAAGAGGTATTTCTATGGTAAATGCTTTACTATAAAAGCTTTTGTAAGAGCTTCTAAGAAGTTGGAAGCGGTAGATACAAAAATTGGCCCGGTTCTCCCAATACAGGAAGCAATTTAAGAGGAGCGCAAAGGAGCGTGCCGTTTGAAGTTCTCTACTTTCCCAGAGCGACGTAGCAGTATGAATAAGGCTACATCTCCCCAGTCAAACCTGCAGAAGTATTCACGTATCACCATAGCCTGTAGAAAGATTATAGTCTTTTATTTATTTCTTGTTTTACAGATTCAGATTTAACTTTCAATAATAAAGTTCAATAAATTGATTCCCTAGTCATAAAAACTTGTTTTACACATTATGTACAGGTACCCAGAGACTACAGCTATACCACAGACCTTCACGCAGAACAAGTCGGGGAAAGGCGCTAACTGCAGCGACATACATTCAGAGATCAAGTTGTGGATATGCACAGTGCGTTTGGCACAGCTCACTGAAGATTGCCCACACAGGGACAGTAAAATAATCCCAACTAAGTGATATGTGGATTAGTTCAACTACATTAATTCCAGGAGGAACACTTAATTCACAATTAAACTAGCCATCAGAAGAGATTTGATTAAGTTGAATCAAATGCAGCTGAACTAATCATTTTAGTTTCATTAAGCATCCCTCCATAGACAAATCCTAGACCTCGAGATCTGTATCCAGTATAAAACAAGTCTTTTTAGTTGAGATATGCAGAAGTTTGAGGACTGAGGGGAGCTCAGCTATTAGAAGTATTCTTTGGCAGTTTGATACAAATATAAAAAATAGATTACTTTTGAGGACTAAACTAAGCTTTTCCCATTTTATATCTTTACTGCCAGCACCAGAACTGCTTCAGTGACACAGTAACACTTACATATGTTAACTTAAACACAACCTTACATTTTAATGAAACAAAATTCGTATTACAGATGAATTTCAATACTCAAGATACCCTCCAACAGGCTATCCGCTCCCCACAAAAAAGGTAAACTTCACATTCAGGGAAAAAACTTTCCTACGGCAATGACAGCACCCAGGAAACATTGCACGACTGTTCATCTTCTCCACGATACAGTAACTGGCAAACATCAGAGACCAGGCTGCAAGAGGCAGCCAACTGTACTCTGAGCATTCCAGCTCATGTGGAATGTTATTTGATCAAAGCCATTAGTTAATTGATTAAACGTCCCTGTCTCTTTTATGAGATAAAGTATACCACAGCGCTCTCGTGTAACTGCAGTCTGATCTTAGTATGACGAAAAACTGCAGCTAAGAGTTTATGGAATCTGCTTTATAACATTACATCAAGGTACAACAGTTAAAATGCACTGTTTCACAAAGAAGCAAACATCCATTTCAAATCTGGCAATTCCCTTTTAAAAGCAAAAGTTTTCCCTTCTAGTGACATGCCTATCCTGAAGGAGATAAAGCCAGACTCATTTTGAAGGGGGGGTGGGGGGAAGAAACACTTCCCAAATGAAGCGTCCAACAGTTCTACAGCCTGCAGGGCAGAAGGCTGCAACATTGTTTGTCTCCAGTAATACAGCTCTAAAGATACTGCTTTGTCCAAATGCTGCTATAAAGACTTTCAATTGCAAATTACTTCCAACAATAGCATGTAACTCGAATAGGACATTCCACGATAAAGACCATTTAGCTAATGTATCCACTTAGTTATCTCAGTTTTGAGATACTGTAGTGCAGCTCCACTTCATCTTCTTTCTTGTCTGCTGCAGACTCCCATTCAAACTTCTAATGTGCAGTTCAGAACAAACCTACCGAAAGGCTTAAGCAGACCCCCCTGCTGGGTACACGAGCACAACAAGCAAGTCACATTAGCCATGGAAGTGGACCTAGGCCATTTTCAGATTTTTCAGCAAGTGATGCCAGAGCCATAGCCAGCTTGTCACCTTAGGTGAGAATTTTATGGGGAAAATAGGTATACAAACAATACATAGTACTGTTTATGCTTGTTCCCTATGGAAAAGTGACCTGATGCTAAGAGAAGTTTCACTCAGGGCTGTAGGAGTATTTTGATTTTACCTCTCTTAAAAAAAAAAAAAGAGAGGATAGATAGTGCTACACAGACTGCCTAATCCACTTAGCATAGAAGCTTCCATTCCTTTTTATGGAATTTTCTCAGTATTTCTAGAACTTGATACCTACTGCTAGCTTAGTCATCACAGCTGAGTAGCAGGCTCATAGTTAACAGAACCAATACTGACCCCGCTGAAGTTCACATACTGTATAGTAAATATGTCTGAAGATAAACCAGGTGATTAGCTCCAAAATGCCTGACCATGAAGAATTAAAAAGAAACAAGCCGACATCAGAGTTCTTCCTTGGATTTAAGGACTTTCAGGGCATGAACTCTCATTTACGTTGTCCTGTAGATTTCACAAGACTTAATTCTTCCATCTTCTTTTGGTCACTTGGACATGAAAGCGAGGGTAGTTCAGCTCTGAACAGCTTTGCTTGCAATAACTGTCTTTTTCATAAAGGAAATCTGTGAATTTCTCCCTCCCCATAGATTCTCACGCATTCACACAGACTCTCTAGAAAGGTAAGACACTTTATTGAATTTGTTGATAAATTAAGAAAGGACTATGAACCAGACTTATGGGTCACAGGTGCTTGTAAACAGACATGAATTCCTTCCCACAGAAAGCCTGACTCCACATGCTCAGCCAGAAGTCACTTTCCCCAGCGTTGCTCACAGGCTGCATAGTGATGGAGGGCAGAGAAAAAGTCTTCATAGCTGACGTTCAGGTGGGAAGGCAAAGAACTGAGAAAGCAAGTTAGAAAAGTTAAAATAAGCTTTTATAAACACCACACGGTTCGTATGGCCAGCCAGGAATATCACTACTTAAAGCAAGCTATTGTCTGAGTAACCTTATGAAGTTGTTCTCAACACCTTTACTGTCACTTGATTCTAGTATCTAAACTAGCTGTTAATACCTTGCCACCCTCTAAATCAAAGCCTACCCATTAGAGTACATACGGCACTTCAAATCAGCGCGAAAGTCGGAGAAGCACAGGTCTGCCCAGACGTTTAAGTGCCCTATAAATGCTCTCAGATTTAAGAAATACAGCAACTATAGTCAGTTCAGATATTGCCAAAATTGGAAAGTAATCCAGAGGCATGATCATCGGCCATTATCCTATTTCCCTTATATCCTTAGTTTCCCTGATAGAAACCTGTAAGCCACTCAAAATCCACATAAGGAACATCAACAGAAGTGGGATTGGACCACTGAGGCTAGCCTGAAGAGTAAAGCCTGCTGTTGCCTCGTTGTGGCTGAAGGAACAACAATGAATGTTTGACACGTTTCCTTTAACAATTTTTAAATACCCTCAAATCAATTTCCAGACACCTCGGTTTAGACAGGTCTCCTCATGGCTATTTCCATGAAGTCAGTCACATAAAGACTTGTTGAGTGAGATATTATTCCAACCTGTTTTACAGTATTTATAGGCAACTCACATGATCTCTGTCAGTCTGATGTGCCACGGAAGGAATCCTAATGTGCTGTCCACAGGACCAAACTTCAAGACTAAATCAGGATCAGGAAATCCATTTGTACCTGTAAGAACAAGTTAAATTAGGTTTTGTCAAATTCACCAGAAGATTTGTTTTAATTCTAAACCCTAAGGCATCTGCTTTTTCATTGAATGCACTTTTTTTTTAATAAAGTGAAGCTCCTGAGGACAAGTTAACAATTAGGAGCCCAAGAGGACAGGCTGGTCTTGCACCACCTGAACAGGACCAAACGAGCAAAAGCTTAGGCAGCCACTGCAGGCCCAGTTGGACTGTTATTTTCTTGTCAGGTAGTTTTCAAAGACTTGGTAAGGGAGCAATAGGAACAGTTACATTGTTTTGAATAACAGCAAACCTTAACACTGCTGTTTAAACTGCCTTGTACTAGTTTTGTCTTGGCAAACTTGATTTTAGTAGCGTAGAACATGCTGTACCCTGACCCATACCTGCTACAGTCCTAACTCAACTACGTGGAGTTGCAGTCATGTAGAGTAAAAGGACTACTAACTCAAAAAAAAAAAACCACTTAAGGAGGTTCCACTGAAGAACAAATTGGTATCACAGACCATCAAGAAAACAAGTTGTAAAAAAAAAAAATACCCTACCAGATGAACTGTTTCTTTCTCAGTATGGAGCTAGACAGACAATTTTAAAAACAACTTTTACTATGTTGTTTCAGACAAACTGTTGCAGGTGACATCTTTCTGGTTAATGAGGGAGGAAGAACAGGGCAATATTTATTTTTGTTTTCCTGTTACTAAGTGGACAGCAGGGCCCATCCCAGGGCAGGGCTAGAGAACACTGAAGGACTTCACTAAGTGCTCACTACCCATACCTTAAAACCCCCATCATTCATTCCACTAATCTAATCCCAACTCAGATGACCTCATTGTCTCTGTATGCCCTGTTCCAGAGACTGGGCAAACAGCTGTTTGAAAAAAGCTACTAAACTTCATCCCCTGAAAAGCTGAGACCAGCTACTACAGTTTGATGCACAAGGAAGTCTCCCCAAGAAGAGAGAAGCTAATTAAATCTTTAGTAGCTTGCTGTCTTGCTGACCAATGAGAGCATCCTACCGATCTCCTGATGTTGAAAACAATCAGTGGCCACACGACACTGTCTCCCTTCCATACACTTCTGCCATGCCTGAGCTACTCCAGGCTAAAATTGACAGCTAGGCAATAAGCTTAGAATGAACAGTCTTAGTCCAGCTTTCCCTGCTAATTCTAGCAAGCTGATTAGGGCAACATGTGAAAGCCAGTACAGTACCCCGATAGGACCGAAGAAGGTAAGCTGTTCTTCATGCACCTACCTAGCTCATCAGAAAAGCATTCCAGCAGTCATAACCCTACTTTGTTATAATGCGGCAATTAGTCATGATTATTGCATGCTATTTCTTGTTACCCCGTTCCATTATCCACTAAGTCTACAAGTCAACTGCAAGAGTGCTTACATTGCATAATGCCTACCTTTATCAGATAAAAAAGTTTAATACTGCTTATTTACTCTGAACTTCAGATGTTATTTCTCAGTTCTTTTCTCACTTGTTTAAAAAACCCAAACCAGTCAAGAGCCTTTTACAAGTTTAAGTTTAGTTGTAGATGAGCTTAACTTTGGGAATAATAGAACAGGAAACTAAGGTCCTATCAGATTTCACTCCACCCAGCTTTTGAAACCGAAGCTGGAGATTTCAGAAAGTTCACATCCTCCCTCCCCACTGAATCATCACAATAATAATCCTTTTACCAGAGGTAAAGCAGCTATTTTCCCAAGCATGTGCATTTCTAAAGAAGGATGAATTATTTAGATATGAGTGCCGTGTGCCACAGCCCAAATCTTATCACCAAGTTAAGAAAAAAATTATAAAGCAAAAGTCGCTTATGTGTTCAGAAGCTAGCATGTTAGTGTGAAAGAGCTTTGCAGGGAAGCAGTGAATACTTAGTGGGGACTCTGGAGGAAGTGGACAGCTTTACTCATCAGCTGATTCAGTAGCTGAGTACTCCTCAGCTGGCCAGTTCAGCAGCAGGATCTTCAACACTGCAATGGCTTTTCAAACAGGAAAAGACCTTCAGAGAGCCCAGTTAATGCTAATATTTCCTTCTGGTTCCTATCTGAAGGAAAATGAAAATGTACACTGTAGTATTACTGTCAGAACAGCCTATTCACAACACAGTACTGTGCTTTCCACTCTTCATCCGTTTCTCTACCTAAACATATCAACACTACAGATGCTTTACATGTGGAAGCTCCCTCAGAGCTGCTAGAGTTACAGCACTCCAAGTATAGCACACACAACATAAAAGGATTTGGGAGCAGACTCAAAAAAAAAAAAGGCCAAAAGGCTTCAACACTGAAGGGACAGGAATCTGGCAACACCCCTTCTAGGTTAGGAGTTCTGTGAGGGGAACATGAAGACATTTGTAGAGCTCACAGCACTACCCTTTCTCTTCTCCACGTAGATTTTACAGGGCAACTTGAACAGCCTTAATTGATAGTCATGTTCTTTACTAGGAAGCCAGGCGACAAGTAGGGACAATGTTACAATACAGTGGCACCTACTTTTCTGAAAACAAGCTGGTTAGCTGAGGCATTGCTCAGAAGAAATAGTTACGCTAAAGAAAACTCAAGCTGTAAGGATTAGAGCATGACTGGATTAAGAACCAGAAAAGCCACATGACAAGCTAGAACCATACCATTTTAGGGCTAGACTTCAATAACTGCATCCTAAATATGAACAGAAAGTTAAAAAACTACATTATCGGGTATTTAAATCAAAATATGAAAACCCAGAAACTTACAGAAGTCACGATGAACACAAACCCTAAAGACATAGCTACTCAAGTACTGCTTTTCAGAACTCACTCTCAATTTAGATCAGTAACTCACAGGTGTTTATGTTTAATACCTTGCCATTAAGGATGCACAGAAACTAAATTTGCCTACAACTAAAATGTATGGTTTCATAAGCTGCTGCTAAATAAGTCGTGAAAGAGTAGTTCTTCACCTCCAACTGTCCTAAACGTTAAAACCAGGCAAATTAATAAGCAGGACTAGTTCTAGATACTATCCTTAGTTATTAGCTACATAGATTAAGCAGACTGTTTTCAAAGTTTACAGTTTTGACAGATTAAAAGTCTAGGAGATTTCTTTTTCTGTTCTCAGCTAGCATGCATTACTTGAACAATAAATCTGCTCCATTTTTAAGGCCATGCAGACTGGACCTAATACTTTCAGCACATCCAGACACTGAAATGCATGGATAGAAGATCATGAACAAGTGTTTGAGAAGCTCCAGTTAAACATCACTGGCCAAAATACATACAAGGGTATCAATAGTCACCAGTTCTTCACAAAGTGAGTGACTGTTTTAGACAAGCAATTATTCATTTCCTGAAGTTGCCTTTGGGGTATAACAGGATAGATGTCTAAGTTACCTCTTCAGGTGCCTAATTAAACACATTTAATAATTCTGTTACAGTGAGAAGCTATTATGCACCATGCTGACAACAGGAATAGAATTCAGTTTGAAATTAAGATTAAAGTGTCTAAACTGCCACAGCAATTCAGCTGACCACCCATTTGAAAAAAAAAAATCACTCTCTGAAGTCCAATTAATGGGAGTTACACTACAATAATGTCCCTGCAGACATCCAAGTTCAAGTGTGCAATCTGAAACCTGAACCCTGCCAAATTAATTACAGCTGCAATTAACACGCATGGATCACCTAGGAAAGCTGAGCAAGTACTACAGCTCCATAGCCCCACTGGGGAAGTGGAGGTTTGCTCTAAACTACTTCTCCCAGATGTGAGATTAGGGCAGCCCTGCCCTTTTCATAGCTACTGCATGTAGCCATGCACCTCAGTGCAGGGTCAGTAATCTGCATGAATTAGTAACGAAGACAACTAAGCTGGGATGGTTATACAGCAGCAAAAGATCAGCAAGTGCTCTATCATTTGCACTCAGGGTGGTAGTTAGGCAGCAGTACCAGCTTTAATTACTCTAACTACATCTGGAAAAGACTCTGCCCATACCCAGGTTTGCAGCATACTAACTTGCAAGATGTTAACCTAAGTTATAATCATCTAGTTTCAGTGGTATCTTTTTCAGAAAGCTCATCGCAGAACATCCCACAGAGGCTGTAAACTCTGAAAAACTGAGAGTCTCCAATTCAGCTTAACGTTTCCTTTTTCTGCTTAAAGAAAAAACTCAAAAGGGAGTAAACCAGTAAGAAATTTTTAGCAGAAGCCTGAAAGCAGTAATTGTAACTTACACTGATAGACTAAGCATCAAGATGCATACGTTCCAAGCAATAAATATACTAGAAACCAAATCCATTATGAATCGAGTACTCTCTCCCCTCCTCCCCACAGACCATGTCATACTTACTACTTAATAAGTTGTCTAACACATTCACATCCAGGTCTGTGTATGTTCTTTGCTGCTGTGCTACCAACTGACAAAAGTTCTGAGCAGCTTTTACTATGTCTGCTTTTCCATCTTCTGGGGACAGCACCTTCAATGTAGATTGGCAATTTAAAACTGAAAGTACAAAACACAGTTTAAAAGCAACAGAAATATAGTTGTTCTAAATGTGCTTTAGATACTCACAGGATATGACTGAAAGTAACTTGCAGATTACTTCATATATTATACAGCTAGTCATAGATATACCTCATCCATCTCTTACAGAAGTGGGTAAGAATCTTCTGGATTTGCTGTATTACTGAAAAGCAAGTTTAAGGCAACTATTTTGAGGAGTCTTGTGAAAAGTGGTTTAATTAATGTCAGTCTTGAAACGTAGAGTCTTCCAGGGAATTTGCATTGGTTCTTACACTGTCAGGCAAAGCAGTGAGAGGAAGGTGCCTAGATAGTAATTTGGGGGGTGGTAAGCAATGCAGAAAGACTTGCAGTTCAGGGAAAGGAAAAAAGATCTAATTCCTACCCTAAAAGAGGAAAGTGTTTTAACAGCTACTGTGGACATTCATGTGACACAATGATTAAGCTGGGGCCCTCCCTGAATATGATCACAGGATCTTTCAGCAACACTTCAAAATTCATGCAAGAGTTACAATATTAATCTAAGATTGCTACAGAGAAGCTAGGAACCAGGTATAGTACCAGAATTCACCCATTTAATCTGTAATTATGTCTGTGACTTATGAGGACATTTCACAACAATCTTATTGTCTACACTATTGTGAGGTAAGAGTCTTCTCGCACTACGTGGCTTGTGTCATCATCAGTTCTGATAAGGTACCTAAGAGGTAAACTTACCGAGGAAGCTGAAGGTTACAGATAGTGTACTAAACCCAGCTTGAAGTAACTGGGTTAAATACTAGTGTGTGGACACATTAGACTGATACAGAACTTATGATAGTTATAACTAAATACTTTAAGATAGCATTTCTTAAGACTGCAGAACCTGACTGCAAAGGACCACAGTCAGGTGGTCCAAAAGAATACAGTCAGAAGACTCATAACAACACCTAAAAAACCTGTTAGTCTATCCAAAGCCACCACAATGAAAATAATTGTTCCTTGATATTGCTTGATTTGTCATATGTCCTATGTTAAAGACTATTTCTCTAACAGTATTCATAAGTGTAAGACATCTCTTTTTGCTTCTCAGAAGTGAAAAACTGCAGTTTATTATTATAAACTAGATTGAACTGAACAAGCTGACATCTAAGTATGAAGTGCCTGGTCTGACTGTGGAGCCTTCTGAGTAAGAATGAAAAATTCTAAAGAGAACAGAAAACATCTCTGCTTTTCAGAGTTTCCAGCACAAAAGGTTCCTGAGACTTAAATGTATCCTTTCAGTTGGCAAGTCTGAACAGTTTTCCAGTAGTTCATTTGGTCTGGACATAAATATCCCGATTTAGATAAGTGCAGCTAAGTATGCTAGAGTTTAAGACATTAATAACCTGTCTACCCTGTTTTCTGCTGGTTATTTCAATCTTCACAGGAATAAAGAGAAATAACATAGGTTGTGTCCATGTAAATGCTAGCACCTTAGCCTAAGCTGCTTACAAGGCAAGTTTATGCTATAACAATGGACTTTATACCGGAAAACTGGCACAAAGGATCTCGCCATCCTATTAGCTCTTGTAGGGGAAGCAAAACTCAGCCAACAGCATCTTAAATGCATCTAAATGTACTACAGCTTGTGTAGTTTTTTCTTAAGTCTTTGAACTATGTAATATGACTGTCTTAAAATGTAAGGGTTTTTTTTGAGACCTATTTAAATAGTATGAATTGTAGGAGAGCTGTAAGCATCAGCCTATCCCTCTAAGGCAAAGGCTTGCTTTAGTAAGTACATGCTTGTGATTCACTACACTTTGAATAGACTTCTAGCATTTGTGTTAGTCAGCATACCTAAATGAATACTTACAGCAGATAGTACTGAATAAGGAACATTAACCTTGAAGCATATTCCTGTTTTCCACTTCTACTACATGCAAAAGCTGCTAACACAGATTTTTTAAAATATATTTTATATATAAACATATTTTTATAT
>NW_008824982.1:5524560-5533975 GCF_000699105.1 Pygoscelis adeliae
TCTTTCCCTTCTTCCTCCCAACTTTGAGGTATAAGTTTGGGAAGATGGAAGTGCACACATTGTTAACTTGACATCAGTTCCCTTACAGTAACTCCAGTGCTTTTCAACTCTCAGCAAAAGAATTAATCTCACCGAAACAGTGGGGAGTTGAGCGACACTGATGCATCAAAGGAGTCATGGCACAACAGTCGGGCTAAAGGGAAGATCAGACTACCCAGTAATGATCACTATGGGAAGGAGAAAGCAACACTTCACTACTAGTTAAGAACAAATAAGCACAATGGAAGTTTACAACTAGCCCAGGAAGGTTGCATGTGTTCTGATAATCAGTGCCTAATGAAGGAAAATGTCACTGTACACAGGAATGTGTTTAAATATAAGCAGAGTTATGATTTATATACAGCTATTTAGTCATACCAATCCCCCCTCGCAATTCATCTTACCTTGATCAGCTTTGTCTTGATTTGCAAATTCCACGGTGTACTTAGAGCAATCTAGTCCTAAGAGTTCTTGCTGCTGTTTTAAGATCTCATCCATCAATCTTGAATTATTCCTCTTGAAAATACCTTTAAAAAAAGGTTGCATTGTCAGCCAACTCCTATAAAGAGGGCTACAAAACAAATCTGACACTAGGCAGGAAGAAAAAAGAATCAGGTAGTCAGTACTGGTTTCAAACTGGAGTTCACAAGTACGAAAAGAATCCAAAGCAAATACTATTGCACATGACTAATTTCAGTGACCTTGGAAAGAGAACTCATGTGCTTTTTGTTCCTCTTTCACTCAGCCTGGTTTAAGTAGCAAGCTGCAATTGCATAAAGGATAGTTTCAAGACTTACTTCACTGTCCTCAGTATGCCAGCAATAGTTTGAGACAGCAATACCCTACCAGCACAGAACCACCAAGTCAGATTAACACCAAGTTTCTTTAATGCCCATGCTGCTGTAGATTTGCAGCTTAAGTCTGCTACCACTTACTACCCCACCATTAAGGCTGCAGGCTAACAAAGCAAGTCACCACAAAGCAAGAGCCGGAAGACTAAATCAGCGTATCAGGCCACAGTAACTGTCCACCCTTATGCCACGGCCAATGCCATGGATTTCCTAATAAGAGGATTTCACAAGCTGTATATTCCAAGGAGTTAATGCAGTCCCCAAGGCCTTTTTATACTTACATGTTTATGGTAGACACATTTTGAGTGCAGGAGATTACAAAAACTTGCTCAGCGAAACATACTCAGGTTCCTGTTCTAAAATAAATTCCAGCTCTCGAGACACAACACAACTATTTGTAATTAAAAGCCACAGTAAAAATTAAGTGTCACAGCTTAAATATTTACAATGCAAAAGTGTGGCTAGGCATATTTATTTAGGAACTGATAACACTTTTATCACGTTGTATTTGGGGGTTGTTACTAAGAGCCTAAGTTTCATTCAGCAATCCTATGTCAAGCACTTCTGTTGACCAGTCTAAAAACGCCCACACGATAATCTTGCAAGAAACAATGAACTTGTATACAATTTGATGATCAGGCTTATGATTCATCACCTCAACCTGAATCTGGGATTAGACACTGCTACAGACAGCAGCTTCCACATCAGTAATGGTCAAACAGTGTACAAGCATTGGGTTAAGACCATAATACATTAGGAGTTAGTCTGCAACACGAAGTGATACAATGCATTTATTTAATATGCTAGTCTTTTAGCCCTAGCGAGTTAGTATTTTTATACAGGCTTCATTAGAGGTTTTAATAGGTGGTAAAGCATCTGGTTTTCCGCCCATCCTGGATACTTCCTGAAAAAAAATTATTTACTTCATTACACAAGTGTTAGTGATGCTTATAACTGATTTCATATGTTGACAGACAAGCGAATCTCAGTAAGGCAGCAACCTTGATAGGAAAAAAGTGTTACAATACTTTCACTAAGTCTAAACTAAATTGTTACGCTTTGTGCTCCTGCTTACTGGTGTATATTCATACATATAAGAAGTTGAGAATGCTGTTTGATACAACTCTGCTTAGATAAGTCTGTTTTGTGCTAGTTAGCACTGGTTGTCTTCCTTACACTTTAGGTCAACAGCAGTGCGGCTACTGCAACTGCTAATCCTGCACCATCTTCAAGTAAGATCTTCTGCAAGGTTGCACGTGCCTCACCTCTAACAGTCACTTGACTTCCATCCACTTTTCAAGGTAAGGAAAAAAGAACACCCCTATGTTCAATATTCAGAAAAGGAGTTGGCATAATTAGGAAAGGCTCCCAATCTGGGAAACAGACAGATGCTCTCTTCTTCCCCTTCCAACACTAATGATACCAATTTTTTCCTCATGAGAAGTTGTTGCCTATTCCTGTCAAAGATTGGAAGAAAAGATTTAAGAATCTGCACTCCAGCTCCAAAGTAAATGAAGACATTGGGGATAACAGGTAGGAGAGTAGACTAAGGTGCTTACTGCTCAGTAAAAAGGGACATCAGATAAAGGACCTGGTCCAGCTCTTAAGTGAAGGTCCTTAATACATACAGTGGATACTGAAGACATGCTAGATGTGTTCTTGAGATTTATCTGAACACCACCAGCATTTCCCTTCTACTCTCCTTATTTGTCTCACCCACCTCCTTAGCTGTTCAAACCTGGGTCCTGTGTTGCTCTTGGAATAGCACTTTAACATAAACTGGAAGCTACTGCAGTTGTACTGTATAGTTGTAGTATGTCTTTCTTGGAGAGACCTCCACACCTAAATTCCAACTGATTGACCAACCTTGACGCCCCTGCAGTTTTCCTGCAGAGAAGACCCTGAAGCACATCAGAGGGTAGTAAACATTCAAACTAACCGAAATCTTCATTTAAAACCAAAAGCATTTGGGAACTTTACTCCTTCAGTGTTTTGTCTCTCACTCTGTGCAAGAGACTTTTTCTTACGAATGTGTATGATGGCAAATACAGTCCTGCCAGGGGCAATGTACATGGGCCAAATTCACATTTGACTTTAAAAATTATTTTACATGGTTGTGGCTCAGACATACGCTCCCTTCCCTTATAGTAGCTCAAAACCCCATTTGTCTACAAGGTGCATTTTTTAAAACTTTGAAAATATATCCAAGTTAGTCCTGGAAGACGCTGTTGGTAATTTATACATGATAAATAGAGTAAACAAGAGTGCATGAGTAGACCAACTCATTAACAGAATTCAAGTGTTCCTAGGCAGCGAGACTTAAGTCTTGATTTAATGCTATCTTCCAATTTTGTTGTCTTCCACAGAAGTTGAAAGCAAGTCCATAATATGATTTTAACATTATAGAAAGTTAATGTTTGACAAGAGGTCTAATAAATTTTAGCAATACAACAGCTGTTTGCTGTTAAATGGGGAAGATTTCAGCCCTACTACTGTTTCTAATATGGAACACAAACATGAAATTGTCACTAGTATTTCTCATTAGAAACAATTTTTGGTTTTGAAAAGCAGAAACAGTTTTGTTCAGTCAGAACTCTGGAGTCTTTGCAAGCTGGTACAAACGTGTATATTCCAGCAAATGAAGTGTTTTAAGAATTATGCATATTTAAGCACCACAATTCCCAAAGCAAGAGAGTATAAAACTTCAGTTTGTTTTTTTGTTTTTTTTTTTTTTTTTTAAACTACTGCAAACACATGAGCTGTTTCCAGGGATAATTATTGTTTTTACAACACAGGCTGCAAGCCTGCTGTGGATCATTAGTTCCCGTCAGAGCAGAGGCAAACCAGAAGTGTTTTAGCTTCTTACAGTAGTCCTCCATTACACGGGTCTTTTCAGGGGCACACGGCTTTTGCTCAGTTTTACAATAGTTATAAGCCATGCCCCTTTGCAATCAACTGTGGTGTTGCAGCAGTTTAGGGTTAGAGACTAACAAAAGCAGTTTGTAATTAAGAGGCTGTGAGTTCAGCAGAAGCAAGGCTCAAAATTGACAGGAATTGGAGAGGAACAACTGACACAGAGAAACACCAGGTGGTGTCAACCATTTGTTTGTCCAGCTAGACTACCACAGTCACCACCTGTTAATGCCTTGGTAGCATCTCAAAGTTCAACATTCTCACTTGCCCTGCTTTTTGAAGCAGCCGAATCTGGTTTAAAACACAGGCGAAGAGTCAGTTCTTCCTTACAAGGGAACACCTTAACCAAAGTTAAGCCTAGGAAAGAATATATTTCCACAGCATTTCAGTTAATTGCTTTTTCTCAACTCCCTTCCAGTGCCAACAAGGGAAGAGTCATAAGGTAACAAGTCTGTTTTAAGCATCAAACTATTAACAGTTTGAGAAACATCAAATCATATCCCACTTCAAATAACGTACATGCAAGAAGCTGTTTTAACACATGAACAACTTCTGCCTACATCCTCGTGTTGGATCACACTGGTTGCAGTTTAATGGAGGAAAGCAGGGTTTGAGTCATTACACTGCACCTCACAGGATATGGAGAGCTAGAAAAATGTATTGGGCTTGTCTATTCCAAGAGACTAGAAAAAATAGAATCCAAGTTCGAAAGTGGCTGAAGTCACTTAAGTTTCATCAACGTTAAAGCCACTTAAGCTAGCGAGCACTAGCCAAACAGGGAGAATTCAAGTGAGAACTTATAACCTCGTAGCTGACCATTCCTCCACATTTCTTTTTGGAGGGACATTCTGTACCAGGAGAACAAGAGCTCATCAGCAATCAAGAGAAGAGATACTACTTTCATATTACCCATACCTATAGGGAGACTATCTTCTACAGATTAGCATTAGCCCTTTTAATAAATGTGATCTGAGGACCCCTGCCAACTCAACACCAAAACACAATTGTTGAATCTGAAGTTTCACACGGGTGAAGACCTGTAGCAGATGCCATGTGATACTAGTATCTCACAAAAGGCGTTCCGGTGACACAAAACCATAACATATTTATCTCCCCTGGTGAAGTGATCACACTGAACACCCAGAAAGTTTTATGGATTATCACGTGCTAGACTACCAAGTAATTTGGAAGACACTAAAAGCCTACATTTGGGGCTAATGAAATAATTTCTTTTGCTTACTGCAGTACTCTATCCTTTCAAAGAATTTCTAAGAGAAAATTGGTTAGAAGTAAAGCAGTTTACTGGAAAGCTAAACCCAGGGTAAAGAAACCCAAGTTCTCAACACAGTCGCACTATGAGCTTTAAGAAGCCTTCAACCTGAAGCATCTATTCAGGAGCCCAAAGTACTCAAATGCCAAGATTCAGCAAGCTCCCAAAAAGCGCTCTAGATTTGTCCCGAACTATTTCAGGAAAGCTTCACTGATGGACAGAAGTAACACTCAAGCAAGCTCTTGAGTGGCAAAGTAACTTGAACAGAAGAAAGTTAAAGTGTATGACACTGGTCAAAGGCTTCTGCTCCGCAGAAGGTATCTTAACTGCTGTTATAGAATTGCATAATCACTGCCTTCTGACTGCCAGAAGGCTGTGTTATTTCCTCAGAGATAAGGTCTTGACCAGCATGGCTGGATTTCTATCAAGTAATAGGATTGGCAATACAGAAATCCACTGAAATAAATCCCTGACCAAAAAACTAAAATTTTAGTCAATCTGGACTTAACAGCCAAGGTGCACGCGGTAGCATTAAATTTATTAAGGCTTTGTTCTGCTGCGTATCAATGAAAATTGGGAGAATGAAAAGGGCCCCTAAATACCAGAGGCAGTAAAAGCAGGCCTCCAAGCCTGCTGGTGCGGGGGAAAATATCAGTTTTGAGCACTGCAACTTACAGAACCATGTATTTATTACAGTACAAGAGTTACTGAGACTATGGTCCTCTTGCATTCTGCAAAGACCTTTTTACCCCAGTCTTCTGGCATACTGATCGTCATGGATTCAGAGAAGACAGCCAAGTACCTGATCACGTTCCACAAGTATTATCCAATAAATTTGTAACATATTGGGTTCTGTAACTGCCCATGAGAATCAGCACGACTCCAGCCAAGTTGCCCTTAGAGTTACTGGTGCAGCTGCTGTAACACAGTAGTGTCAGCTGGGATGCAGCTACTTATTTTGACACCCAAGAAACACAGAAACCACCTTTTATTTAGTCATTTTATTAAAAATATAGAAATTCACTACTATAAACAAATAAACAGCTTATCTGGCACTTCTTCTTTAAAGAACATCATGCTTCTCTCTCTTCCTATAGAAGGGGCAATTAAGGACACATTTTTAATTCAAACCTTCTACAGAACACTGACACAGTATTTCTCCAGAAAACACAAGCATGGAAGACCACTCTTGTAATCAAAGTTTCCAGTTACAACTAGAAGAATCTCAGTACTACAAATACGCAATGAAGGAAAAGGAAACAAATTAAAGTATACCCCGCTACATCTAACACAGATTCAGAGCACTTCTCATTGTGTTTCCTTCTTCACCACAGCCAGCATCAGTGGGGACAACGAAACTTTGGTAAGTCAATAGTTGGTACAATTGTATGAACACAGAACCTTACCAAAGAAGCTCAGCAGACCAAAAGTAAGCCTCACCACCTGAGAAAATGAAACCAAGTGCACAGCATAATTAAGGTTCAGCCTCTGCTGCTGATAAGAGCAAGCTGTACCTCACTTTATTCACCTTCACTATACTAGTGTTACTGCTGAGGGTTCCAGATATCACTATTATTCAGAACCAGATTTAGCAACAACTACAACATCCTACTTAACGACAAGTCTACCTGGAAATGCTGTATGCTCAATCCAGACACCATAAGGAGCTTAGCACCAGAAGAAAAGCAACATATCTGCTATTATCAGAAGTAAGCATATACTCAAGCCATATGAATGACCACTTGCTCACTCTCTGAAACCAGTTTAAAAGGCTTAGTGACAAGACACTATGCAAAAAGCAGTTGTGGCTGCTATCCCAGAAAACCCATTGAACACCTGTGAAGAACATGCATGTATAATGGCAGGCTATTCTCATCAAACCTGAAAGTTTAGCAAAAGCCACTGATTTAAAACCTTCTAGTTACTCTGCATTAAGTCTTGCCTTCTTCAATTATGTTCCAACAAACTGGAATTTGAGCTGGCAATTAAACCAGCATATTCTGGTATCAGAGGACTAACAGAAGAAAGAACTAATGAAAAGCATTATGTCTTTATACTGAAATCATGAGATTATAGCCATATTTTTAGATTTCAAAGGTGTTAACAAAACCTCTTAACGCGCAACTTCAGCATGAATGTAACAATACGCGTGTCCTGGTTTCGACATGGAAACAGCAGCAAATAATCTCCAAGATTGTTATTGTCTTTGTTAGCAGGTCAGGAAAAAAAAAAACTAAGACAAGGTTATTTCAGCTACACTGGTCTTCCGAGGACATACACTAAAAAATTGTCATTTCTGGTCATCAAATGTACAGTCTTGTAATAGTCAATCTTAGATCTGACTGGATCTCAACACGTGTGCTGGAGAAGCAGAAGTAGCTTCTCCACAATGAAGGCGTCAGACACTGTAACAGCACTGGCTCCTCTCTGTCAAACAGAATCTCAGCAACATGTGGCTGGTGCCTTCTCCCTCCTCAGTGTCGAATGGTTGCATAGTGAGCAATCTGAAACCCCAGACCACCAAGAAACTCTCAGCTGGATCTGTTCCTCAATTCAGTTCTCATATATGTAATTTGTGCAGCACAATGCAGGGATCTAAAAAGGAACTAAGCATACATGCATAACGTATTAGGCAATACTACAGACAGCTTATTTGAGGTTTGACAGAAATTAGAGATCCTGTACAATAAAACATCTCTCTTCAGGCTATGAGGGAAATTCTCACTCTTGTTTGGTACTAATGTTTGCTCTGCAGCATTAAACCTGGTTGAATGCTTTCCAAATTGAGAGCAAAAAATATCAACACATAAATGGCTTTTCAGAAGGTGCTGTTTTCTGTGCCCTCAAGATGTTATGCAAATATTTTATTCCATTCCTTGACTTCCAAATGAGGAAGCATTCTCCCACTGAAACACAACATAACCAAGTTCCACAACAGCCCTGCACAGACGGCCAGTTTAAACTGCTAAGTGACTGGTATTAAACCTAGTTTCTTAAAAAGATCTGAGAGAATTTAGTGAAAGTCAAGCCATTCGAGTCTTATATCACATACGAAGGACCAGACATGAAACAGAACTATTAACGGCAGTTTTAATGGGGTTTTAAAAAAAAATTTAACAAAATCACAAATGCCTGTGCTCAGGGCAAGGCCTGCATACCTCAAATGCTTTTGCACACTTGACAATAGATTGCACCTTGGGATGCACTGTTGAGTTTTTCCTGAAAGGGCACCAGAAGACAACTATTACAGACTGTACCTCTAACCCAGCATATATCTACAGAGTTAATCCACCTTGCATGACATCTCTAGATAGCCAGCAGAAGTGGCTCAAAACAACAGTTAAACACTGGTTTTCTACAGTCTCACCATTGACAGCAAGAGCATACGGATCTTTGGCACGAAGCCGTCTCCTCTGGAGAGGACAGAAACAGGACACAGTCCATTTCATGTACGATTAGCCCTTCTGAGTTGATAGCTTGTCTAGTCTCAGTTAGAGATCATCTCTCAACAGCTGGGTAGAAAGCTTCACCTAAGAATATCTCGAATATGGCTGGTGTCATTCTCCTCAGTAGGAAAGGATAGGTATGAGGAAGACAGATTTGTTCCATGATTATTCCACAGAACGTCAAATAGAAACTCTGAGCTTATCTTTAAGATACTCAGTGACGTGGAATCAATGTATCTGCAAGAGCGAGAGTTCGACAGCCTTACGCCTAAGACCCAGTAATGAATAAAATCACATAGTGGATACGAAAAAACACCAGAGTTCTCACAAGCACGGGCTCAGAGTTAACTCAAACGTCAAGTAGCACCAGCCCTTATACCAAACGCAGACCACGTAATTTAATTTTACAATACAGACAGCACACAGGACATGTTTATGTTTAACTACCTTTCCATCCTGTCTGTTCACACGAGAAAGAGGACATGAAAGTAGATGGCTACTCTCATTGATCCACTTCTGGAAGTTCAGACATAGCTCATACACAGAGCTCGCAAGAGTAGGTAGCCTAAAGCTCTTCTCTACTAACAGCCCATACCCTACACGGCCACGGCTCTCAGATGCCAGCAGTTCCTGTCAGCCCGGGGGTGGGGACAAGGCTCTAGAAAGGCCCCACCATCTGCCCCCTCCAGTGAGCAGGCAGGATCGGGTCACCCCGGCACAGGAGCTGGGGCGGGAGGGCACTCGAGGCGTTCCCCGGGCTTACCAGGGCCAGGAGCGCTGCGGAGGCCGAGCGGCTCCCGGGGACGGGAAAGGAGCTGCCAACAGCGGGGCTGGCACCCGGCTGGGGAAGACCCCGGGGGAGGGAGGCCCCTTGGCTCCACGCCGGTGGCGCGGCG
>NW_008824982.1:5535224-5562846 GCF_000699105.1 Pygoscelis adeliae
GGCCTCACGGGAGTCCTTATTAAATGGTATGCTGCACCCCCAGCGCACGCTGCGAGTACAGCGCGGGCACGGGAAATGGGGGTAGCGCGGCCCCCGGACACCCGCCCAGCGAGCCCCTGCGGTGGCCCAGAAAGGGGCCTCGGGGGGGTGCGCCCCGTTTCCGGGTCTCCCACAAAACCTGCGGTTCCTGGGGTTTCGCTGCTTTGGCTTGTGACGGCCCACGGGCCTGAAGGTGGAGAGCCCACTGCAGGCAAAAGAGCAAGAGCGAACAAGCTAGCCCTGTGCCGTCAGACAGATGGGTGGGCTGAAACGACGCGGGGAAATACTTAAAGTACTTCGTTAAAAGAATCCGCTAATATAAAACCGAATGAAAAATACTGTAGCATGAAAATATTTTTCTTGCTCAGAAAATAACTACTTCCCAGGCTTCTAATACAGACCAACGTTAGCCAACAAAAGTAACACGGTCAAACTGCTGGGAAGGCTTGTGCTGTTCCATATACGTCTGAATCTTTAGCTACCAAAAGTTTGGGTGGCTGACGATACGGTAAAAAGTTAAAATGTAAAGAAAAACGAACTCGCATCTTTCTGTTCCAGTTGTGTAGCTTAATGTGTCGGGTGCCTGAGAAACCCAAGTGTCAATTGCATTTGCATGGGCGCCATGAGCACATAGCTGCACTCCAATGCCTGACAAAACCGCCTCCGTGGATGTGAGTGATTACTCAGTTACTGAATGCCAACAGAAGATAAAGAATAATAGAAACTGTTTGCTTTGAAAAGTAATTTGCTGGTGTTATTACTCCCCAGTTATCAGCTGAGATTTATGAACTGCCAGGAAGCCCCTTAGATTACTGTTTGTAAGTCACTGGGTTTAGTGGGCTCGGTAATCCCATTTTGTTTAGTTTTCAAGCACTTTGGGAACTGCTCGATAAAATTTGTACATACATCAGAGTTGATGCATATACCATCAAGGCCTTTTTTTGCGGGCGAAAGTCTGGAAGGTTCCTGCCAGTGAAGGGGGGCACTTGCAGCACGTACTCCCATGGGAAGTACACCTAACCCAAAAGTATACACACAGCACCTCGAGCTATATTGCGGTCAATTAGCTATTCAGCTACCAAAATAAACTCTTCCAAAAACTTCATCTCACTTGACCTGATCCTAGTATTTGCCAGAGGTAGAGCTCTATTTCCTGAGAATCTCCCTTCTTCTGTGTACAACAATAGAATCGGGTCAAATTGACCCCAGTGTTTTCATTCCTCACTATTAACTAACTTTGGAACTAGTATTAAATCTCATTAACCAGGACACGGATCCTTCTGTTTGTTGCATTTGCTGTGATGAAGATGAGCCTTCCGTGTTTTGCCTGGAGCTCGGCTAATTCAGTCTAATGTCATTTAAAATAGTCTAAAATAAACAAAAGAGGCAAATATTTCAGGAACTGAAATTCGCTTTGCAAAAGCAAGAATCTCTGAACAACCTGAGAAATTGCCCGCGTCAGTGTAACTCTCCATCTCGAACTGCAGACCTGTTGAGTTTGAATGTGTTGAATGCCACACGCCTAGTAGTTGTATCTTGTGGTATTGCAGGATTTTATTTATGGGTTTTTTAATGCAACTATAAGAACGGTCTACTATAAAAAGGTCCATACAGAGTTACAGACTGCTTTTCTAGGAGTTAGTATTGTATTCTTACTTCCCTCAAACTACATAGTACTAATGGCATAGAAAAAACATTTTTTTTATGATTTTCAGTTTACAGTGGCATCCTTTCTATAGCCCTTCTGTTACCAGCTATTAAGTCTTACAGTACAAATTAAAGAGGAAAAGTTAATGGCAGACCAGCAGGCTGGTTGTCAGTAGAGACGCTGGTGGTATACGCAGCTCTGGACAACTTTAAGGTTCACCGTAGATTAACCATGGGGTTAATCTAATTCATAATCATAGTAATCATCATCTGTGTTTACTCCAACGCTGGAGGCCTCATTGGGTTTCATTTTCTTTCTGTCCTCCTTGCCCCTTTCCATGGAAGACAGATTATCTCCACACTGCTGCAGAATCTTTTTGGAAGACATCCAACTTTCTCCTCGGCTTTCTGCCGGCGCTGCACACTGTCCTCCCCTGACATCCGTTCCTTTGGCCACCAGCGCTCTTCTGGTTCTGAGAAGGTCACAGGTGCAGTTCCAGGGGTTTCCATCTAAATACAGATGACGGAGACGAGGTAAATACTCTAAGACTTTGCGATCCAAGGCAGATATCTTGTTGTTCCGTAAATTTAGAACCTGAAGCTGTTTCAAGTCCTTCAGCTCTTGTTCTCCAACATCCTCTATGTCATTTCCCTTTAGATCCAATCTAGCAAGGGTGTCTGGAAGTCTGAATAAAAACAAAACAACACAAATATGTTATGATGTTCATCATATTGAGTCTGTTTGTGTAAGTGGTATTTGGTGGTGGGTATTTGCCCAGGCACATCTGACATATTAAATAAAACTATCGCTAACAAAAATGCAGTCTTCTGCAAAAAAGATGTGGCCCTGAAATTTTCATGTCATTTTGTTTTAAGTTATAGGAACACTGTCTATGCACAGTTGAGCTGTTTTCCCCAATTATTGCAGCTCTGACCTGTACTGACTGTGTTTCTGCAACTGGACTAAACAGCGATTTTAGTCCTACTGTACTATGAAGAAAGTTATATGTTCAGTTGAATGTCAAGCTTAAAAATGCATTTCGTACTCTTTAATGCCATAACTATGCCAATGACCAAATTATAGCAGCATTAAAGACCAAAAGTTGAGAGAAGCATGGCAACACTGTTCCTTCAAGTACTTCTTGAAGGGCATCTATCACCTCTCTGGGCAACCTGTTCCAGTGTTTCACCACCCAAGTGAAGTGGATTATTTTATTCTCAGAAAAAAACAAATGAAGCTTGCTTTCTCCTTATTCCTGACGAATAACTGCTAAGACCCATTGACTGTGGCACATTAACTATATTTTTAGCCTTTGACACTGGTGACTGAGTTCTCAGATAACTGTCAGAAGTAATGCTTTTATTTCTGTATATCCATGTGTACCTGGTGATCAGCAGGCAATTAAATTAAGTACATAAATTTTACATCTTGTCATTTTTTCCCTCTTTTATGTTTACAGCCTCCCCTTGAAATCTATATTCATTGCCGAGTTGAAAAGAAAAGTCCCCAATATCTCTTTAAAAGCTGTAGTGTTTAAAGGCTAATAGAGAACTCCTTCCTGTTAATTCTCTTGACTACAAAGGTTGTAAAATAAGATGGATTAGACAATACTAAAGTAACTAGAAAGCATTAAACACTCCTGTCAAGCTAGACTGAAATCAAATATTTATACACACTAAATCACTTTCTGATTATAAAGCTGCTGCCAAATAGATTCAAATGCTAAACGAATTGAAATTTTACTGCATTATTTATTTGGGCTAGTTAAACCTGTCCACAAGCCATAAAAATAAAATTTAATAGTGCAGTTGTGTTAAAGAAGTTGATGTTAATGGAATTACTTCGCTATTTTTATGCCATCTTACTGCACAGCTTTTTGAAATAATACAATTGCCACTTTATATTAGACCAGCCTCCATTTGGCTTAATATGCCTCCTCTGATAATGGCCAGGACCAACACTCGGATGAATGTGAGAGCGCCTGTAAGCAGGGCATTAATGAACAGTGTGCCCAAGGGATGTTTCTTCTGGAATTTTGCTTATAGCCTGAAGTCAGAGAGCTTATACGCATAATGTGTGAATTTAATGAAGTTGGGAATGCTAATATCCCCTGAAAAAGCACATTCTTTTTGACCAGACTCAGCTCCTGAAATCTTAATATTTTAACAACAATAAACTCAGTGTGCGTTGGTAGAAACATCAGCTTTAAAATTGCTGTCTTTCCTTTTTATTGACTGCTCTATTAATTTTGTGTTATAGGAGAAGATAAATCTAAGCAGCAGTATAACTTCTCTGTAATCATTCTGTTATATTCTCCTAGCAGGTTCCTCTTATTCGTGTGCTAATTAAACAAAGTAGTCTCACCGGCAGGGAGAGATGTGAAATGAGTAGATTCACTGGGGGCCACAGATCTAATGAAAACAGCTCTACTTCTGTGCTGAGACTGCTTACAAGACTGCTAATTAGTGCCAGTTATGGCAGTGGGTTTATGGTACGGATAGACTTCTACTATGGCTGGGTCTGAATGCATATTTTTTTCCAGTTTGGCCCTCATCCTCATAATGTAAGGAAGGAAGGATGACACCTAGGAACCAGCTGTCCTCAGATTCACTTGCCTCAGCGGAATAGAAATGAGGAGATTCTGTTCCAGTGCCAGATTCGAAAGCTGCGCACACTGCTGAAGAGCTCCTGCCTCAAACATGCTAACAGCGTTGTTGTCAAGAAACAAGTGCTTGAGGTCTTGTAGTCCTTGGAAGTCCTGCGCTGTCACCCTTTGAATCAGGTTATTGCTGCAGTCGAGCTTCTGCAATCTGCCGGGCAGCCTGAGTGGCATAGTGTGGAGCTGGTTCTTGGAGAGCTCCAGTGTTGTTAAGTTAGGAAGAAGCTGGGCACCATCTATTGATGTTAGCTGATTTTCTGACAGGGAGAACTCAGACAGGTTTTCTAGGTGCTTCATGTCTCGAAGTCTTATTGTTTTGAGTTGGTTTTTCTCTAATTTTAGTGACAGAAGGGATTTAGGTAGGTCAAGGGGCACTTTTGTCAGAAGGTTGCCACTTAAACTCAGAAACTGTAGATTTTGGAAAGATGCAAAGAAGTTGGTGGGGAACGAGTTCAGTTTATTATCAGCCATGCTCAGATACTTCAGCCTAGGAAGCTTAAGTGGTGCAGACACAGAGTCCATGTTGTTGCCATCCAGAATCAGACTTTGTAAATTGCAAAGGGAAGAAAATGCACTCGGAGGCAGAGTCGCAATCAAGTTGTTCCGAATATCGAGCACCCTTAGTTTCATCAAACCTTCAAAATCAGACGCATGCAGAGTGTTGATGGAGTTATCAGCGAGTTTTAAAATTTCAAGGCTGGATGGGAGGAAGGTGGGTATTTGTGTTAGCTGATTTTTGTAGAGTTCCAGGGACTTCAAGGTGCTCAGAGCTTTGAAAGTGTTGTTTTCTACTGATTCTGTGCCACTGCATGACAGGACCAGCTCTTCGAGGGCTGACATTCTCCTGAAGTCAGTAATCTTAAAGAGAAAAAAATAATTCATGTGATAGTACACCATCTATTTATGGATCTCCTCACTGGTTACTTCTTCTGGATGCTCTGACAATTGCTAGTATATCTTGAGAAACTATATATTTAGAATGAGAAACTAAGAGAAATGGATCTTGGAGGTCTTTTCCAACCTTAATGATTCTATGATTCTATGGTAACGATAGAGGTGTTACTATAGGTACCTGTGGTTTGCCAGTATTTACTTACATTTCTGTAATTCTGTTGTTTAAGGCCATATTGTGTCTGGTTTTAAGCAAATACACATGTTTGAAGAAGGAATATTCCTTTTATTTCTGCCTGGTGGATAGCCTATGTAAAATGGAGAGCTAATATCACCAGTGGCAGAAATCTTTGCGGAGAGTAGATGGTTGTTAATGTTCACTGCGCTCAATGGAGCTTGCTGGAGCAGTTTTGAGTTCATCATACAGCCATTTCCTTGTATCAGCAGTATTGTCACTGCAGCATGTATTCCCCAGAGGAAGTACACGTGGATATCATCACCTACTATAAAGATATCATCACCTACTATAAAGTTTTGGCAGGAAACTAAAATCCGACGCTTGTATTTCTTCTCTCCCCCCACTATCTCTCATTTTCTTTGAAGTAAAACCCTCACATATTAAGATGACTAAACCAGAAGTGTCAGATCAGGTTGGTCTGAAAATCACCTCTGTGGAACAGATTGCCTTTACAGGAACTTAGTTTTTGTTAGTAATAAACACATGGTTTGCAGTGGTAAATGGAACTTAGATGTTGGCTGTGACTATAATATGCAAAGGCATACTAATTGTTTCATTATTTTTCTGCTCTGTGGGAACCTGCTTGTTTACAAAGCTTGCCATCTTGTGTCTCAAGTTAAGAAGCAAACTTAAGTGAATCTGGCAGTTTCCTCCAAGCCGAGATATGAGGAAGCATGCAATGAGGGTGAACACGGGAGTTCTCCTAGCAGACCGGTTGCTTAAACAGTAGTTTTCTGAAATTATCAGAGATGCTGCCCATTGACCTAGGTGCTTGATTTGTAAAAAATCATTTATACGGGAATTACAGAAAGCTCAGAGCAAGATGAGCAGGTGTTCTGCATGGGAGAGGCGGGAAGGAGTGTCCTCATCCGTTTTCCCTTCCCATGTCCAATAAACATCTCACTACAGGTCTCAGGAGTACCACATCGGTAAGAGATATTAAACTAACACTATAGTTTTCATGCTATTTCCCCCAGGGCTTAGTAGCTACCAGCACATTTTACTCTGAGAGAAGCTATAAAGCATGTTCTACAGGATAACCCCTCCTCCCAGTCAGGAATCTACACGGAAGGCAGGACAAGTCCTTTTGGAGCACAGGTACTGGGTAGTAATTTTGTTCTATGATCCTGATTGAATACATTTGGCTATCATACTTGTGTATGTGAAATCAGCTTATAAAGGTGACTGTTAAAAGATTCCTTCCAGCTTCATTTATCCAACTCTTGCATGTTTTTTGGTTGTATCTCTTTACCTTAGCTACAAACTCTGCATTTTAACTTCTGTTAAAATTAGAGCCCACACAGCTGTGAAAGAGGAGTCAGATTTCATTTTGCTTTGGTATCCTTAGTTGTCACTACCTTCTGATTACATTTATTCTTTCTTGTAAAGTCATTTCCAAGCATTGCAAGATTTGATGCAGTTAGTGAGAAAGTATACATATGGAACCTCTATTGATGCAGGTTTCTCCATCCATTACATTTAAGTTCAATAAGGGAATGTACCTCCATAAAAACCCTTATATTCTCAACAGTAAATAACAAAGTTGTCCACTTTCTATTTTTTCTATAAATGCAGTTTTGTTATATATATATTGCTATATAGCAATTACAGAATTGCATGTCCAGTTTTGGTCATGATTAGGAGGCTAATCTTGCAAAGCTTTATCATGAGAAGTCCCATAGGAATGAACTGCATTGCTCAAGAGCAGAAAAGCATAGTCATATGTAAGCGATAAAACAGTCTTAAGGAAATTGAAACAAATGTGAACCTTCTGAAGTTCAACACATTTTCTCCTGTAAGTTCAAAAGCAGTGTTTCCTGATTTTCCTCAGTTGATTGCTGTATGTCTCTAAAATGCTTAATTTTCATCTTATTAAGTGACAGTGAGCTACATGAAGGTCAATGTACAGACATTCATTCTGTAATAATGTTAGGCTCCTTAATGTGGATTATTATAATTTCTATTTTCCACCTATTTGGTATGCTTTGCCAGGCTTTGTGACCGTGCTGTTGTGAGACTTAAACATTTATCCATGCTGTTACAAACCACCCAGTCTTTCTAATGTGAATCAAGACATATTTGAAAGCCTGTCAGCTCTCTTTTTGCTACAGAGTGATGTTTTATTCTCTAACTGGACTGTCTGTAAAGCGATACTAATATAGTTTTACATTTTAAAAAGTAGATCTCCTGAAAATGAGTCTAAGATACTGTTATTTTAATAGCCACATTTTAATAATTTTGTCATTTTTTTAATGACTTTTTTTTTGCTTTTAGAATTTTTGTGAACTGGGATTTGTTAGAAGCAGTTTCTTAACCCAGTCCCCTATTGTGGGGGTCAGATAAAGAATTTTCTCTTAGCAGATAAACCCCCACGTATTAATACAGTTAGAAATAAACTAAAACTTAAAGTGAGAGTAAGCAGGTTATAGCTGGTCTTCAAATCAAGGAGGAGGCAGAAATTATTGAAAAAAAGATGCTAAAAATAATCTAGTTTTGTTACTACGAAGTCTGTTTATAACAAACCCCAATTTGTAAAAATACCAAAAGCAAAAATCCCAGCCAGTGTTTTCAGTGATGATCAACCCTGTCAGAACAAATACAAAGTTGATCTGGGTAAAAAAGATCTACTTTTTTTCTTGTTTTTCTTCAAAACATACTGTATTTAGCATACAAATATATCTTCTTCTCTTTTTCATTTCTTTACAATTTTAAGAATAACCAATGCAAAGTAATGTCCAAAAGTAATTGGTGCTCAGTTTGAAACAAATGTTTGTTTATTCTTCTGAGGCAGCTACTTGCCAAACCATAGTATATGTGAATGCTTACATATCAAAGTCTCTCGGAGGTCAGCTGTGGAAAGTCTAGGCTTCCATTCAATGTCTTTTTGAAAATACGTTATTTTCTCTAAGATTAGGTAAATGAAGGAATTTAAAAAAACAAAACAAAAAACCCACCAAAACCCCCCAAAAACTATAGTTTTTTTAGCAGTTCCAGACACGTACTTCACAAGCAGAAATCAAAACATGTTTCTACAAGCACTATGATATGTGCCAGTGAAATTGCTCAGCTGTGTAAAATTAAGCATATGTATTTATGATGTCAAGACCTCAGAAGCATAATTTGTTGCATGGGAAGAAAAGTGAAAAATATATTCACAGACCCAGCCTAATCTTAAGGAAGGAATCTACAAAACTATAGGCCGACAGCACGAAAGGACTTACTTCCTTTCAGTGCAAAGTCAGTAGTAGAAGTAAGGCGTACTGATTGCTCAGTTGAATTAATGTATAAAGTGAAAAACTCTCTCCTTAGGTGGTTTCATGCACCATTTGTTCTGAACACTCATAAAACATTTATTCCACTACTCTATTCACTTATATCCAACATTAAATGCTTTATAACACCCGTCTTTTGCTCTAGTCAGAACCTAAGGCCACTTTACTAGTAACTGAGGAATGCAGGTATGAGCACCTAGCCAAAGAAAGGAAAAATGACTCATCTTCCTTATCCTGGAAAGATAATTGGGGTTAATTAAAAAATAATCAGGGTTTTTTTGCACAGAAAATGTATTTCCTAATAAAGAATTCATTTGACAGATCTTTTGTTTAACTAGAGCACATCAATATAGCTAAATCACACCAATGAACTTTGACTCCTGTGGGTATGGGAGCCTAAACCAAGAAAACCAGAGATATTAGTAGTGGCTAAAAGAGAAGTAAACTCTTTCTCAGAGTTAAATTGTAAAATTACTGACTATTTCTCAGTGGGCAACAGGTATCCCAGATGCTGCTCTAAGCTGCCTTCTAGCCTATTTCATTCAATCCTGAGAGCAACATCGAAGATGCCTTTCAGAGCAGTGAAAGTGATATTCTTTGTAAGAGGACAAGCATACTTACGAGAAAATGTCTCTCTTTCGAATTGAACGTTTCTTATTATTTGTAGTAGATTGATACACAGCAAGCATGTATAGTACAGGTGGTTGTATTTCCCTTGTGTCTATCTACAGAAGTTGAATTTGTTAAATAAATGTATTTCGGGGTAGGAACCAGAGAAGTACCGTTCCAGAGTGCAGTGCAAAATGAGCATAAACTGATCACGCCTTTAATGTGATCCAGTCATGCCTCAAGAAACCCAGAATAAACTTTTTTAATAACACAAATAGCTGGCAGCTTCAGTTAGAAGCTGCTATTGTTTATATGGGTTATTAGATAGGCCTAGCATTGCTTTTAGAAACAGCTCACGCTCTGCCTTAGACTCTAACTTACTAACTCCCTCTGCCATTTCTAATAGCAGTTGTACCTGACACTTGCAACTCAAGAGGGGGAAAAGAACTTCAGTTTCAGTCATTAGGGAAATGATTCTAGCTATATAAAACCTTTCCATTTACTGTGAAAAAGTATTATATTGTATCAAAAGTACCAAAAGCTTTTAACAAGTTAAAAAATGACGCTGGAAGTTGATGGTTATTTGACCATAGGAAAAACAAGTCAACATTTGGCTCCCAGTTGTAAATTACTATTTTTTGAGTTGCATACAAAATATCATTGTGGCAGCGTGAACTGGTGCTCAGAGACTGCAGGATAATGAAAACACTATAGGAATATATTTACATATCTTTAAAAAGTAAGTAAAAATAAAACCAGATCTGGCAGCATTTCATCAGTTTTTAGAACGTGGAATAAGATTCTCCCTTCACATGAAAGCCACCACCATCTGGGAAGCACAGCTTTCGGTTACAGTGCACTACAGAAAGTATTGCTACTGGATTTTTTCCTACCTGGAGTTGTTTAATTTTGCTGTGACTGATGTAGAGTCTTCTGGTGGTAAAAGGAATCTCTCTGGGGATCTCCGTAGCTCTGTAGCATTGCACTGACTGGGCAGGGTCACAGCTGCATCTTCTTGGGCAAGTGGTACCTAGCCCACTGTGAAAAGAAAAGACGACGACTAAAAGGTAAGATAAATACATCTTCCAAAACAGGAGCTCTGAAATTGTCTCGGCAACATACAGCTTGAATTAAGCACCAAAGTCCTTTTATACCATGAAATCTGATAAAAGGATATTATGACTGTGTATTTTATCCCAGTGAAAAAACAGCAAAAACAATACCGTAATTTGCCTGGGTTAAAATGTTGGCAGGCATTACAAAGAGTGAGAAATTTAAACAGTGATAAGGTGCCTTTACATTTGTAGGTATGTGAAATTAGTGTTATTTATTACCTGACATCTAATCTGCAAACATCCATATTATCTCCAGTTTCCTAATTTTGTTAAATGTGACACCACAGAATTAGTGGAGAAAAGATAAAGAGCCGTTTTATAGTGGGGCTGTAAAACCTTTGTATCTTCTGTGACCCAGTATTAGAAACAGTAAAAACACAACTACAGCCGACACCGAAGCTTTTTCACTCTTCCTCTTGCATTATTCAGACCCTGCCAAAACCCCCAAACTCAGGCAGCTATTATTTTAAAGCTAAAACATTCTATTAACTTTCTGAATATCTGTGGTACAGCTGAGTGCTGCTGGTTGGTACACATTTTTTAAGATTGGGAAAAATCTAAGTTACCTGTGTGTAATTCCCATAAATCAAAGTTTAATAATTCTTGTATTTGAAAATTACAGATGTGAAATGCTTGAAAGCATTCAGTATAAATCAAGTGGTAGATGATCAAGAAGACCTATTTACCCCATGACAGATGGAGAACACTAAGGTTTCCCTTAGGGTTTTCTCTCCACTTATTAGTGCTTCTCTCACGTATCTACTAGCTGTGCCAGCTAGAGACGTAAAGTTTTGAAAGACTTACAGTTTGGCTTGTGGTTATTTTACAAACTTTCTATGCATTGTTTTTTTTTCCTTTGTACTCAGCAATTTACAACGTACAAAGCAGTGCACTTACGAAACCTTTGTATCTTACCATACTGATCTGCTTTGCGCTGTTACCTGCTTCCTCCCATCCTCTCCGTCATACCTTCAGTAGGAGCTAATCCTATTCCTTGAATGCAGAACTAGGCCAGTTATTTTTCCAAGCAGAAGATGATGTCAAGTTGATTTGACAAATGGATAATTGAACTGGGGACCGTCCTTGGCGGGAATGCCTATTGGATGCAGCTGCGTTTACACTGGACAATTGCCATATTCCCTCCTGCAGATCCTTCTGTCTCCTTAATCTCTTACGCTGCGAGTACGGAACTGCAACGCAGCATCTGCTAAACTAAACAGCAAGAGCAGAAACCTTTTCCTAAAACAGCCTGTCAAACTGGCATGTTTAACAAGCTATGCAGAAAAATCCTGCCTGACTTATGCCATAGTGATCAATTGAGCAAAAATGAGTCGGTGAGCAGGATTAGCAATGGTGCTTTAAAAAAAATACTTTAACTTATCTTGATCTAGGGTTTGGTACCTGGTTTGTGGTTTTGCTTTTTTTTTTTCCTAAAAGAGTCAAAGTACCCAGACAAAAGTGTAAAACCTTTCTGCATACTGACAGCTACTTGTGTTACATTTTGGCATAGTCTTTTTGGAATAGTCTTTGATCCCGTTTTTCCACTTGACTTGAGTTTAAATACTGAGGTCACTAAGACAATAATGCTTGGGATCTTATGTAGGTATTTGTGTTCCTCAAAAATCTCGTCAAAAAGCAAATGCTTTTTGCTCAAGGAGGGTCAAAAGAAATGCAGATCAAACCCCACGGTTTGCAGTTTAGAGCTCTGGAGTACTGCAGGGTCAGTCTGAGAATCCCTTTAAATAAGAAGCATATATTGCATCCTTTCCTCTTTTGTAAACTGTAAGTCACTCAGCTGATGTTAGAATTCACAGCTGTAGTTACAAGGTAATGCCACAGTAAGGTGCAATATTCTTGTCTCTTCGCATTTTTAAGTAATATCTATATCCTTGGTCTTTTCAAACTAATGAAAGAAAACTTTATTGGTGATATTAACAACGATTTAATCAAGAATGATATTATGTATCCGTTAATTTCTGACATATGTCTGATTTCAGCAGCTAGGTATTTTAAAGTGATAGCTATGAAAGATGATCCTATTAAATCTGTTCTGTACAAATTCTGACACGCAACCACCAGAGCTGATGCCTTTGCTTTTGCACAAAACTACGACCTGTGGGTTTTTTACTGATTCTAGACCTGACGGCAACAGAACCGACAAGGAGTCACAGGACTGTATGAGCGTGAGCCTAGCAGGAATATGTGAGCTACGCAAAAAAAAAGTTAAATAAACATTCCAGGATCTCCGTTGTGGAAGCAGGACTGGTGGCCCATGAGTTGCACAGCTTTGCAGGGGGATGTTAAGAAAGTCAATCACTGGTGGCCATTTCCTGCCAGCGTTTTTTATGTAAACTCTCCACACCTTTCGATGGGGATTCCTGTGCGGGACTAATGGCATGATATTCCCCTCCGTCATTTCTCTGTCAGAAAGAATGAATGATAGCACCCATAACCAAAGGTAAACACTTCAGAACAAAACCGGCTAAACCCAAAGTCCGTGTCGGACTCTTTTGTGTTGTTGGCATTTAATATGGACATTGGTTATAGACTATCATGGCAAAGTAGTAAAATATATTGGACAAATTTGGATAAAACATGAGCTTGACTTGATGGAAGTTAGAAGATCTTTCAGGATTGCTGCTTTTATTTCAGAACTGAAGAAAGGCTCATAAAAGACTGTAAAGTTCGGTGGTTTTTTTCCAAATATATCAGTTGTTAGTCTAATAAAAATATTATCTTTTTGTACAAGCCTTGCCTCATGCAAGATTTCAGCATCTACAGTATTGGTGTTTGGGCCTTTTCTTTCTTCACCAAAGTGAGAGGTTTGACAAAAGCACACATATTTATGTCAAGATGTAATTTTTTAACCTAAGATGACATTTAGAAAATCACAAAAAAGATGACATTAAAATTAGAAGAATGAAACTGCAAAACTCTAGTTACGCAGCATTTAAAAATGTCTGAGTTAAGACAGCCTATAAAACCTGAAGGTGGATCCCTTATAATGTACATGATGGCACAGACCACAAAGGGAAGATGCAGTCTTCTCACAAAAAACATGGAGAAGCTGAGCTCTTACAGTCGGGGTGTCCCTTGTCTATGGAAAGGACAAACTGCAGGAAAAGACCAGCTTTAGGGCCTGCAGAGGGCATGGGTAGGAGCTTGGTCCCTGAGGGATGTCACAAGCACAAGCAATTTGGCAACTAGGAGCTGCTAAGTGATGGCGTATGCTCTAAAGAATCCTTGGCATATTTAGCTGCCATATGCTATCAAGTGCCTGCCACTGAGTACGTGTGAATTGATAAGTATTTTTTGCTGGAGGTTTTTAACTTGGATTTGGACCAGTTTTTCATAGGGACAACAAATGGCATTTCTCTGCTGCAAAGGTTACCTCGGATCAAGCACTTCGCTCCAGAGTGGATCCGGCTGCTAAGGGAAACAATCATAACATTGTTTTTAGAAACATTATGCTTCCCTAAATCATCTGTTGAATAATCTGAACTGCTTTACCGAAATGTTTCTTAAACAAAGAGCCTCACAGGGTTACACCGAATCAAGAATGTCAACCTAAATGCACTCTAGGCAAATTAATGATATCTAATTAATATAAGGATTATAAATTTATCAAAAGTGATTTTGTGTTCTATTCCTACAAAATAAAACTGCAAGTAGAGTTCACAAAAAACAGAGGCCTGTCTGAAAATGATGTCTCAATCTTCTCCATAGGCCAAGAATTTTGTGGAAATATTTTTTATCCACTTGCATAGTATGTGGAGAATGCGCTTTCTGACTCCAGGCAAGGTCATCTTCATACACTGGAAACAGTTGCTGGATGACTTAAAGCAGATTTTTCCTCTGCACAGTAAGTAAGCTAGGCTTCCTTTTCTTCCTCCACGCTGGCTACATAGAGGAAAGCGATAACCCCTTAGGAATTTCTCACATTTTGCCTGTCCGTGGCACGTTTGCATTCCAGAGGAATTAGCACAGTGAAAGCTGTTGAAAAGGAATGAAACTTTGTTAAATAAAAATTCACATATCGAGGAGTTTTAGTCATTGCCAGTTTTATGATAGTGCTGAGAGACGCCAACCACAATCAGATGCATCTGGGGCAGGCACCCCACAAACAACAAATAAGCAGCACCCACATGGAGGAGGTCAGTTTAAGTAATTTCGTACACATATGCCACTAATGCTGCTGTAATTGGCCTTCAAAGTATTGTTGCTAATGGTATCCGCTTGATGGAGACCTGTTATTCATTAATAACTGAGCCACCGAGAGCAGTGCCCATGAAATCACAGATTATGGTATGGTATGGTATGGTATGGTATGGTATGGTATGGTATGGTATGGTATGGTGACAGATTTCTAGTAATGATATTCTGAGTTAGTCCCAAAAGGAATGAAGAGGGGGAAATAAAGAGGGCAGATATGATGTCTGAATCCATTCTCAACCTAGAGTTTAAAGACATGGGTCCTTTGTACATGAACATTTGTGTAAGGTCTGTAACTAACCTGTGTGAGACCGTGACTCTTGCAGTACCACCTAAAAAAAGTACAGTGGCAGGGATGGATCATCCAATCGATACTGGAACCATGACAATTCTGTTTCTGGCGTTTTGCACACACAAAGGTGGTTCAGGTCAGTAGTTGACAACCGTGACCTGTAAGGGCTTTTCAGAGTGCTGTATGAAGCAAGCTAGTCCTGGCCCTGCCATTTCCTGTGGGTGTCTTCAGCCTTGAAGAGCAGCCTGCTAGTGACTGCGCATCCAACGGAACCAGAATGGAGCTTAAACTGTACAAGTTGTCTACTGTTCAAACTGCGAGGCACAGTTCCAGCAAGATGAGGACTCTGAAACAGCAGTTTTCGAAATTATACCCGCTGCGTGCACAAAAAGAGGGTTTCATTCTTCCACGCTATAAAACCTGAACATTTTTGGCATGTGTTTTATTCATTTTAAAAAATAAAACAAAAATTCAGAATGAGAAGAGTTAAGCGCTAAGTGTATACATAGAAATACGCATGGGAATAAGACCACAATAAACACTGTAAAAAAGAAAAGCTGGTCCGAAGAAGTGACTTGTGGAAGTTGTCTTGTGAAAAAAGAGACCAATAAGGAGTGAATGTTCCCTCAAAATAGTAGTGAGTGAATTGTTGCACCCATGGACTCACTGCGTGGACTGTAAAAGGCAGCCAACTATCAACTCTCTAGGCGCCTTGCAAGGCAGGAATCACCTAAAATGTAAAAAACTAAAAAGTCTGGGTTTTGTTAGCAGAAATTTTCTGTAATGACAACTAAAAATGTATGTCCCTTTAAGTATCAGTGCAGATGGATAATTTCCTCCTCTCTAACATGCTTTAGAAAGGCACATTCTAATCATCTAGTCTAACTCCTTTTTTAGAACACGAAAATCTGGCTTCATCATCTCAATTTTCTCCCAGACTTCGATACTGCAAGATACTCTTTGTTTTCTCTCCGTTTCCCCTTTGGTGTCCCCGCTTGTGACTGTACAACCACCCACGCAATCAAACCACTCGAGATGCTTCAGCGCTAACCACACAGAAGATGGCCTTGACATGTGCACACGCTGCAGCCTGGCGCACACAGCTGGGCAGCTGCAATTACAGAAGTTTCCGGGTGAACTGACCCTCATGTGCAAACACATGTGTTTATATTGTAAATTCTTTGTGCAGAGGCTAGGTCTAACCAAAGGTTTGTAGAATATCTCACACAACACTTTCCCAGTCTTGGCGTGGACACTAGATACCAAATATACAGCAGCAGTGATGTCGATCAAAGTATTTTTTTTTTCCCTTTTGATTTGGGTATTACTTTGCTTTGTTTTGTATGAAAATGTGTCCTCCTCATGCTTAAGGTCATTTACTCTTTAAGCACAAAGTAAGTTTTCAGATAATTTATCAGGTACTCCAGTAATCAGTTAAAGTACGTAGGTTTAAATTTATGGAGTACTGTTTGTACTCAAATGTACTTAATAGCAGAGTGACACAGACACCTCACATTCTCTACACTCTACCTTGTCTAGAATAATTGAAATTATGTGCATAAATTATATGTGAAGAAATTAGGTGGTGATTAGCTTCACCAGCTCTGCCACATGATAGATAAGGTCAAATGAGCAGATCAGGAAACTTTCAGTGAAGTCCTTTTGACATTAAAGGTATTCAACAAATTTAAATTCTTCTTGACATATAACTTGCTGCAACTATCTGATTGTTAGAAATGTCTCTTGGGTGTAGAAAGGATTCTTACTGCTGGACCAGGTGACTCAAACTACCGCTGTTCTTTAAAAGTTCTTCAATTATTTTGTTGATGTTATCAGGGTAGAGTATACTACAGTTTACTTTAAATTGATTTAATCTACTTGAAGGCCAAAACCACTAACGTTTCTTAGCTTCAATTCCAGAATTACTGCACAGCTTGCTTACAGAACAGAGTTTAGGCTGTCCATGGGTTTTTGGCAGGCATTTCAAGGGTAACTGGAATTGATCAGAATTTTCTAGGGGACCTACAAGTACAGCTTTGAGAGAATTAAATTATTCATGTGTTTACCCTTATATCAGTGATATCTGCTTTTATTTTCAAGCCCCTTTTTACACAGTATTTCTGGTGAGGAATATAAGTAGTACCTGATGA
Source organism: Pygoscelis adeliae (assembly GCF_000699105.1). Classification (NCBI taxonomy): domain Eukaryota; kingdom Metazoa; phylum Chordata; class Aves; order Sphenisciformes; family Spheniscidae; genus Pygoscelis; species Pygoscelis adeliae. Next base: position 5,552,350 of record NW_008824982.1, read on the forward strand.
TAACTACATTTACTAAGATTTGGTGTCACAACCACACATTTTCTTAGTAATATATAGCATTCCTTCTCATTTATCCATAGTCCACCAAGTATTGGACAGATACTATGCTGCAGGTAGGCTTCTAAAAGAATTGTATTTGAGAAGCTAGTCTTTGAGTGGAATAAGCAGAGACAAAACCTTGTTTGACGTGTGAAATGTACGGACATGCAAAACAAAGGTAGCACTGATAAGGGATGAAAGAATTAAAACTAATAACCACAAAACTCTGATACCACTGTAGTTAAGGACAATTTAAGATAGAGCTCGACCAACCCCTAAGCTAAAGGGAAAGGACACTAAAAAACTGACAATATTTTGATTCAGATTCAATTCTAATAAAATTCTTTAAAAAGAGGCAGTCCTATATAAATTACATTAAGTGCAAGTTTTTAAAGGCAGTATTTGCTATAGGTATGTTACGTAGTAACTATGGGAAACTTCCTTCTCAAGATAAGCAGATACCGTTCAAATGCGTGATTGAGATATACTAGCAGAAAATTCTAATGCTTGGCTAAGTGATAGGTTACTGTTCCATTAAAAAAAAAAGGCAAAGAATGTAACGTAATTCCATAGGTACTTCTCCAGTGTGGTATCTACCAGAATCAAAGCCAAAACTAACACAAAAACTCATAGTCCTAAACAATTAATTTTATTATGTGGCTGAACTAATTTAAACAATAATAATAGTTTAGCTTTTGATACAGCAAATACTTTGATTCCCCATGAGACACTGTTGTGTATGTAAAAGACAGTCGATATGGCTGTGGAGAATGAATGTTAGAATGAAGGTCAAGCAAATGCTCTGTTAAGCTGGGCTCACTCAGAAGCACTTGGGCGACTTTAGACACTTAAACCCTCTTTGCTCAGCTACTATTCTGAATATGCCAACTTACTGAGCCAGGTTTTTTTCTGTGGGTATATATAAAGGTGTTTGTAGCTTTTGTTTCCATCACGGATGGGCTTCACAGTAAGAGCACCCTCGTTAGATGCCCAGTTTGTTACTACTGACCTTCACTTACAGTGCAGACAATTTGAGCAGTAAAGGGCAAACGATCAGGTCTGTAATAATCTGTAAGCTTCTTGTCAAGCCTACAATAGCAGATCCCAGAGGAAATGTGATATCTACCGTTAGTGGTGAAGTTTGCTCTTATCCAGCTGTTCTGAAAGCACAGATTGATGGAAATACAGTTCTTTCCTGCTTTAACATCTCTCTTCACATTCCAGGTGAGCGGTCTAACTACTGAGCTGTAAAGGGGTATCTTTCTGTCTCTCTGTGTCCCAATCAATTATTTACGCAAAGTGGAGCAAGGAAAGAAACTCACCCCAGGATGCCCTACAGCCCAGAGGCAGGGCGTGCAGGGGTCCATTTTCTTGGTATCCACTCCTCTGCTGAATGGAGGGCCCCTGTGCTTCCCCTCTGTTGTGCTGGCAGAGTAGTTTGTGGGGCCGTGTGGTGGGCAGGATTAGGGTCCTGATCCGGGTTAAAAAGATCCTTTTTCTCTTTTGAGGTGGAATTATTACTTTGATGCAATAAAGCCAAGCTGCAAGAGATCTCTACAAGACCTGCTAATAAAGCTCCCACTGCAATCAACATCAGAATCGATCACAGTATTTCAAAACATGCGAGCTGTGACCAAGGTGAGTGCCTTGGAGAAAGCACCCCTGTAGAGGGAGCTTATTCCCTGAAATCTGTTTCATTTTCAGAACCAGAATGAGCTAAAAATATGCAAATACTTTTTATATGGGTATAACTGCATTCATCAGTGCTTCTAGAGATGCAGAGGTGCCTGGGGCAGTCCTTTTCGTACAATACTTGCAAGTTTGCATCTTTGCTGATCAGGAGTGATGAATGTGTAATTGCAAACCCAGCTGTGTGGTTCGCACCTGCCCGTGGCGCTTGTGAATTCAGTAGTGAGGGCTTCTCTTTCCTCTCCCAGAGGAGGAGGGAAACTTGTTCGTTTTAGCAATTTTGTTGGTATTGCAGCTATTGATACTCCCGTCTCTTGAAGCCCCCCCCAAAAGTGGAACTTCTCTGGAAGATACAAACGACGCTGGGGAGAGCCTGTGAGGGGTGTGCTGTAAGGTGAACTGTCAGGTCGAAGTGACCCCCCGGGCCCACGTCCCACCATGGCCTCAGGCTTGTTCGCAGGGGGGACCCCACAGGAAGGAGCCGCCAGCACCCTCAGGGGCAGGCGACGCACCTCAGCACGAAGACTGAAGTTGAGAAATGCAAAATGCAACGCAAAACTAATACTTCTCCCAGTGAAAACCTTTGTTTAGGTGGCGCCGGACGCCACGCTCCGGTTTTTTTGAGCGGCTTTTCAGGAGAGGGCAGGGCGGGAGGAGCCGTCACTGGCAGCCGGGGGCGGGGGGAGACGCGGGCATATTCCAATACGTAACAGGTTTTAATTAACAAAACTACGATCAGTTGTACTTTATGTGCATGAGTAGTGACTGGCTTAATACACAGAAAGGAAAATTAAGGACAGATATTATGAAAAGTTCTCTGAGCTATATAGATAGTTAATCATTTTAATACGTTATCTCCAAGCAGGCAGTTGGGACCCATCACTGGACGCCTCTAAAAAGACTTGACACAAACGTCTCTCAGGGCGACAGGCTACGCAGTGTGGTCCAGCACGCTGAACTGGACAACCCATTAAGATCTTATGTCCGATTGGCATTCTAAAACTTCTGGTGTCAAAAAAACAAGAAATAACATCATATAGGAACATTATCTCCTCTGGAAGAAAATAAGGGTAAAAGAGTCATTTAATTTCGCACAACGGATGGCTGCTGCTCAGCACAGCACCAGCTTCATTTATCTTTTTTTAAATTCATATTACATACTTGCAAGTCACATCAAATATGTACGATTAGCTATCCATACTTGAGAGTTCGCAAAGAATCTGTCCACAAAAGGCGCCTCTTTATTCCAGTGCTGCCAGTTTTAGGTTTTCCCAAGAAACACATTCAAATAAAACCAAAATAGAAAAAGCTACCTTGTTTCACTTCTGTTTAGCACTCCTATATACATTGGTTTCTTAACACGGCCTACTCTATATTATCTTTAGGAAAAAGCCATTCAGGAGGAAAAGGGCAGCATGTAATACACTGCCTTCATTGTGATGTTTTGTATTACATATTCTTATTCATTCTCCTTAATTTACTATGCATTTGGTAGTCCCACAGAGTACTTTGCAGGAAAGCTTATTTCAGCATCAAAACAGAATTTTCTATTTCAATTTACTGAAGTAATACATGAGCTTTGCTGACACTGAATTTATTTTAACATTGTATTTTTATGTGATTTTATTAACTCATTTATATAAAGCTGAATTACAGTCTATTACCAATCTGTTTTCTCTGTGTCTGGAAATATATAGTAATATAGCAGACACGTGAAATAATAGGAATAACAAAAGTAGTATTATGCACAATTATAGCTAGTAGCACTTGCCGAGCCCCTCCCGTGCCCTGCGGCTGCTGGGCGCCGTGCCGGAAGGGGCTGGGGAGGGTTAACCTGGCTCCGCGTTTTGGGAGGCTGTGTCCAGCCCCGCGGGAAGCAGGCCTGGCCGCCCCGGTCCTCTGGTTGTGGTTATTATAGCGTGGGCATGAAGCGGTGCGTGCCAAAAAAAGTTCTCTTTGATGTTGAAAGCGGCAGTCTTGAGCAACAGATGCCGCTGACTGGTCTCCTACTTGCATTAGGACCCTAGTGAATTTGGAAAGCCTTTTAAAAATGGGAGAAAGACGTGTGATCAAGACGCGTAAAGCTTGTAGTCAGTAGTCAAAATGAGGACGCTGTTCCGGTTTACAAGTAAATGTAAGGGGGATGGGCTTTGACAGGTCCTCTTGTCCCTTCGTACTGTGAGGCAGATCAAATAGCTCTCTGCCAAACTTGGTGTCAGAAAATTAACAGTGGAGATCGCACGTTCTGTGAGAATAATAACTGTCCTTACTGTTGGAAAGCTTTCTTCGTGCCTAATCCAGAATTTCAGTCAGGGTGGGAAGAAAGAAGCATCAGCTGGAGCCAAGCTGGCTGGTGCTGCTGCTGCTGCGCATCAAGAGGCAGGGCTGCAGGTCCTGTGACTTGTGCAAGACCGGAGTGCTCTGGAAGGAGATTCTGGGGAACTTTATGGTCATTTTATAACTGTCCAACCTGAGTCATCTTTGGTTTAGTAGGTGATGTCATTTGTCTTGTCCTTAACCAGTGTGGATGTTAACTGCCCTCTTGTCTTTCTGTTACATATTAGAAGACTGTTGATGTGGCTTCCCTCAGTTAGCTTTGCCCTGGGCTAAAACCCTCCAATTTCTTCAGAATCTCATGTAGGCCGTGCTTTTTAGTGTTGTATTGCTTGTTCTACTAACTCTTAAATATATGGGAGTAAGGGGAAAAACGTGCTTTGTAAGAGCTTCAATAGACAAGTAAACCACAGAATTCAGTTCTTTCAGTCCTTTGTGTTATTATAATAAAGGAATTTGAGAGTCTTCAAACAGTAACCTGCTCTTCTGAAGGTCTGCCTTGCAGTGGGAAGTAAAGTAAGTAAATTTGCTTTGGTTTTAATCAGGTTTCTTCCTGGTATGAAGACATTGTTATGCAAAATAATCCATAGAGTATTACAGAGGAACAGGATATTTCAGAGTAGAACGAAGACCTCATTAAACTAGGAGCTTTTTTCATTGCAGTCTTTATTTCACCAGCATACTTACTATAGTGATGTTTATGGTATTCTTTGTGTTTATATTTCTGAGCTGTCATACACGTTTTAGTGTTGGGTATGTATATATACTGTTAACCTATACAGTAGGCTTAATTGTATAGGCATAGTAAAATAAGATTTATGAGTTTATAGTAGACAGTCGGTATTTATTGCATATCACACAGGGATGGTGGGTGTTGTGTACAGACTTGTAAAACAGATGAGTTTTCAGGTTATTTTAAGAGAATGAGTCGATGCTTGGTAAATATTTCTTTGAAAAGTTGTTTCAAGCTTAAATATTTTGAAAGGAAATGATAAAACTTAGATCCTGAAAGGTATTTTGGTATCTAATTAAAATCATGGGGGCACCTAAATAACTGAAGATCTGTGCCTCAGTCTCGAATGAGTTGAAGAGCAAAGGAGCACAGTTAGTAATTGTAATAGCGTAATTATTGTGTATGTCTAAGTGCATGAACTAATTGTTTGATAAAAATGATACTGAGAATCCAGAGTGAGTGCTTCAGAAGTGAATAAAAAGTCTTTTTTGTGAAATATTTTTATTACTGATCCTAGTGTTAGGCCTCATATCTATAAAGGAGTTTTTATCTTTCAAATAGACCTTTAGAAGGTTATAGTATTGTCTTGAAGGTTGTTAATTTTAGGACCTCATGATTATTAGAGTCATAAACTTGAAATGAAAACTGCCATTTAAAATCTCCAAAAGATGGAGCTGCTTTGTTGAGAATGAGTGCACGTCTTTTTATGTGCAGAAATGTCTAGTCAACAGCCTCTGTGTCCAAAATGAAGGATACAGTTACGTATTTTGAAAGAAGTCACTAACATTAATATTGGAGTTTAGGATGTGATCAGTGGATTTACTTTTTTCTACAATGCAGGTTACTTTATTTCATATAACTTAAAATTGCAGTCATTTCTTAATAGCTCACAGTTGTAACTTTATAGTGCTTGTACATTTTAATACAAAGGTTTCATCACATTCATAAAAGTGTCATTAGTCATCGTTTACTTGGGTATAAACACTTATTCAAGCCAATAAATTAAATTCATCTTCAGAAATACGCCTTTATTTGGATTAAAATAATACTTTGACTGAATGTGTCAGTGACTGTTAAAAGCTAAGACTTTACTCCTGCAGCTGTGTTTGCCTGCTGTTGTCTTACTGAATAGGTGATATTATTTCCTAAAGGAAAATCAAATTAATAATAAATGATGAATATAATTCTGTTGTTTGTGGGTTCCATTTCCTTGACCAGAATTGTCGGCTCTTACTATAATGTAGAATAAAGAAATGCAGTTCAGACTTCGATTTATCAACTTTATCAGCTTAATATGCATTCTCAGATAGATACCATTGCTTTTAAGAGGCACAGCTTGCTTGGTTTGGTGCTCCTGCACCACTTAGTCAGATGGAAGCTCCTGCTGTAGGACTTCGGTGCAAAAAATGTTTTGGCGTCATTGGTGTATACCTACTGCTAGAGAAATGAGTCTAGGTAAAATATTGTATACGGGATGTTTCTGAATAGTGAAAGAAGTCTTCCAGGAAGATGGTAGTTTCCAAAGAGGGAGTTATATGTTGCCAATTCAGGGGTAAGTTATTTCTAGAAGGAACCTGAAGGTAGGCAGATGCACAGTGGATGTATACAGATAAATTTACTTGTGCTTTAGGGTGGTGAAAGGTTGTAAACATACTACTGTGCTAATAACATTTGCAGTCCTAAATTAAACTAATTAAACGAAAGGGGAGGAGGATTTGTTTTCATATTTTTCCTGCTGGTCACAGTAGGAGAGAGTTGAATTAAGTAGCTTACCAAAGAGGAAAAGAAGTGTTAGGTGATAGAAGCCACCGTCTTTTCTGAGATCATTTGTTCGTACTGAAGTGAAGCTGAAGAAGTGTATCTTGATGGAGGACAGTAAGGGCCTCAGGCTGTTAGAACAAAAGGAGATGACAGCCATTTTAAAGGAGATTTTTTTGTGATGCTCTGTCTCGGAAAGCATTATAAATCAGCAGATGCAAGCTGACAGTGTGTGAGATTTCAGTAGATTTTTAATTGAGAGGAAGTTCATAGGATTTGTTTTTTCTATTTGACTATCACTTGAGGTGAAAAAATTACATGATGCTGACTGTGACGTTGTCTAAATGTCCATTTCAAAAAATAAAAATTCTGTATAGTGCAATTTTTTAGAAATAAAAGAAGTAGGTCAATGTGCCAGTGAAAACTGAGCTTGACTTGAACTCTGGCGCTTTGACTGCCGATCTGATTCTGTAATTTTTAATGAACAAGCTAGAAAGGAATGTTTGGTAGAGCACACCCTGTGTCTTGGCAGTTGTGTTAAGCCAACGTACATGCTAAAGTTAAGGAAAACATTTAAATATACGTCTAAGAAGTTAATCGTCTATGTAGTTTTATGTCCTTGATGAACTTTGAATCGGTTAGCAGGTTTAGAGGAACATGTTCCTATAAGGTGAATTCTTCTGTAAGTAACTTGTTACTGTATCAGCTAAAGCATGCGTAGTATTACGTAGGCAATCTGAAGATCCCTATTAAAAAAAAAACCAACACCAAAACCAGAACACCTAAACGTAGGTGGCTTTAGGTGCATGGTGACTTTTCATATAGCGTGTGAGTCCATCTTATGGAGCATACTGTAGAATTGTCCTGCTTTGTTGTTTAGGAGTACTTTTGAAACCAAGGTAGGATCATACACCTTCTTATGAGGGTCTGTTTAGATTCCCACCCGCCCTCTCCTTTGCCTTGTACTGAGAAATGCAGCTGTTGAAGACCAAGATATTTCTTTACCCCATGACAGATGTGTTTATAAAACTGGGAGCATAATTGCAATAACTTCATAAGAAAAGTAAATTAATTTTTTCAAATGTCATAAAAATTTCCAGTGTTTACTGAGATGTTATTTTACTAATTACACTTCTAAGTCTGAATACTTTTTCCTCTTTTGGAATCTGTTGGTACTAGATAGAATGTGGCCTTTTGGAAAATCAATTGAATGAGATTTGATCCAGCTAATTTTATATCCTAAAATGGGAGCAGTTTTCAGATGTTCGGGAAGTGGAAGTACACGTTTGCATAAATTTTCCATTTGGCTTATAGACTTAAATTGTCATTAGTTTGATACATATAACTTCTCTCACAATAACTATGCCCTTTTTAAAGGGGTCACCTATACTTAGTTCAGATTTTCCTGTATCAGAACCTCTGGAATTCTATACAAGTTTAACTAGCTTACTTTAGTTTCAGTCAGCATGTAGTAAAGTGTTTTCCTTTTCTCTCTCTCATTTGCTGGGAGTTGCCAAAGAGTAAGTGGTAGGTAACCAGTGTTTTAGTTTATATTTCTTAGTTTTATTTACTGAATTATGTTGCATAGCTAGTATGACTTTCAAAATAATGGCAATAATGGGTTTGTGTCATCTTAATAAACAACTAAAAACATGCGCAACGTGAAAAAAATGTCTGTGAGGCAGACAGAAATTTGGCACTGGCAGCGAAGTGTACAAGCAGTGATTTTTAAAAAAAAAAAAAAAGGTGATTTGTGCTTCCATAAGTAGCTGCAAACAGAATGATACAGTCAAATACAAAGTAAAACAGTGGCAAGAAACAGTACGTAAAGCAAAGTGAAAACAATGATAGGTTGTTGCAGTAACAGGTATTTTAGTGATAGAGATGAAAAAGATCAGTGACTGGCATATAAATGTTGGTTGATGTATCCATTTATGTAAATGGAAACCAAATTTTTAAGATGCTTTAAGTGTATTATTATTATGTTACCTTTTAATCTTTGGGAGGAAAAGTGCAAATAATTACACATCCAAAATGGCACAGAAGATAAAAAAGTATGAATGTTGTTTTGCATCCTTTTAATTTGCTGACCAGTCTTCTGAATGTTTTGTCAGGCCTAGAATGAAATCTGAGAAATGGAGCAATTCATTTGTAGATGTCTTGTATCTGTACAGAATACAGATTTGTATTCTGTATGGGATGTATTAAAGGTGGACTAAATTAATTTATGATTCATTTGTTTGTTCAGTTTCAAACACTGCATTTTTACCAAGACTACCTACATAGCTACACTACTGTAGTGTTTACTTAGGGAGTCAGTAGTCATAAATTTTTGTCGTTCGTGTTCTTAGTAGCCACATGATAAAGACCATTTTGTTAAATTTAAAGCTTTAACTGAAAACTTAAGTCATATATGTCCTTTCTGAGGTCACAATAATAGTGAAATAAAGGCTTTTAATTTCATTTAAAAATTTGTAAGTACAGTCTTTTAAAATAATTTCTTGAAACAGGCTAGTCATTTTCATCATTGACAAGTGGTAAGCATTCTTTGGTTGTGTTGAAATTGGGGTTTTTTAATCAACAAAAATTATGGTTCCCAAGTGTATAAATTATTCAGAAACTCACATTTTGTACAGTGCTGTCACATTGTTTAATTTAGCAAGTAGCACAGTGAGATTAATAGGGCTCTGATCTGTTTCATGGTTTCTCATTCAAACCAGTCCATTAAACTTAATAGGGTTGTGGAAGAAACGGCGGCAAATGCTGCTTAATAGGCAGGAAGAATCAAATAGTCAAGGCTGAGGAAGGGTAGAGTGTTCTTGTCTTTTGGAGAGCTGTAGTCGAAGTGGTGAAGTGACACTGGTGAGATAACGGAGACAATCCTTTCTTCCAGCAATTAGACAAACATAATACTTAAGAATTTCGGATACTTCACATCTAGGGGCTGATGCCAAAGTCAGTGGCATGTTAGTATGTGGGCTGCACGGTTCATAACTGTGCACAACAGGCTCGTTTTTTGTTGAACGAACACCACTTGCCTATCTAGTATCTGTGAGTATGTTTAGGCCTCAGGCTGTAGGAGCTACAGCTGTCACGTCCTGAAAAACTGTTTTCTATCCTGCAGTTGTATAATGTTATGGGAACACTTAGGAATGATGATTTCATTGTTTGTAGAGCATAATTGGGTTTTTTTAACTTACTTTTGCCTTTAAGCGGCATTTCTGTCTTTAAAAAAATGCCCCCAAAATGTAACATTAAGCAAATATGCTAGTGTCATATCTTGATTTTTGTATTGCTTTTTTGTGCATATACTGGAGCAGAAGCCACAGAGTAGTTGCAGCACTGTAGTGTGCTGTGTTGTGTTTCATGATCCTAGATCCTCCAGCCTTTAAATCAGAAGGTTAATAGTCCCGATCAGGAGTGAATGTTTAAATACATAAGCACGTATGTCAGTAAACTCTCTGGACTCTAGCAAAAATTACATGAGGACACGCTGCTGAAGAAGTAAAAACACCTCATAGACTTTATTTGTCTATGAATTTTGGTTTGAGCCCGTGGCAAGATTTATAGGGACCTCTCTTGTAAAATTAGCTATTAAATATATATATACACCAGAGGTGTTTTATTGGTAACAGAATCAATGGAGCTTGTGAAATCTCACTTCCTACTGATTTGTGGGGAATGATTTGTCCTAATGCAAACGTCGAGCACTTTCTTGAGTCACTAAGACCTTCCAATTCAGGCACCCCCAGTTCCCTCCCATGATCTGTGAGTTTCCACACGACAGCATCCTTTGCCTTTTCATCTACCTACGGTTGTGGTTAGTTGGCTGGACAAGAGGCAGCAGCACAGTCAGTAGCTCAGAACTGCGCGTGTGGTGCCTAGCCACCGTGCTGGTTGCGCTGTTTGTCTCTGGGTGGACTAAACAAGCTAGCTAAGGTCTG